>NC_143575.1:177352884-177711258 GCF_048544385.1 Mastigoproctus giganteus | reverse complement strand
ACCCCTCACAAAGGATCATCACAAAGGAGCCCGGATTGTTAGATGATGCATGTTGATGATGCCACCTGAACTCAGAAACAATCCAACACATCACAGGGGGATGCAAGGTGATCACCCAGACTGAGTATGCTCGTAGATATGACTATATAGCCAGTATAATACATCAGAAGCTAGCAAGGAAATACCAGTTGACCAAAGAAAATGTGCCATACTACAAGTACAAACCCCAGGCAGTACTAGAGACCCCAACCCACAAGCTGTACTGGGACCATGCTATAATAACGGATAAGACCATTCAGCATAAGTGGACAAGATGGAAAAGGCTACCTACCTGATTGACATAGCGGTGCCCAACACTAGCAATGTCCAGAAAACCCATGAGGAAAAAATTAGGAAGTACACACACACCTGAGACATGAGGTCAAGGAGATGTGGCATACGCAAGAAGTAACGACCATCCCGATCATCGTGTCATCCACTGGTATGGTGCAAAAGACCCTACATAGCAGCCTAGCAGCAATGGGTCTCCCAGAGAACACCTACAAGGAACTCCAGAAATTCGCAATCCTGAACACCTGTAGGAAAGTCAGAGAGTTCCTTGACCAACAGTAATACTAGACATTACAACCACCCTGTGTACTGGGTAGCAGTACCCGTCACGGAGTGGAATCCCTCAATCAGGGAGAAATAATATAGAAGCAACAATAATAATAATTGCTTCCAATGCATGGCTCACGATTGGACGCTCTTCCCAAAGAATGAAGGATTCATGCTCACTATCCAAGAACAGATAATCAACACCAGAAACTATAGAAGATACATTGCCAAGTATCCGACGACACATGACGACAATGTCACCTGGCCTCAGAAACGATCCAACACATCACTGCAGATGCAAGGTGATCACCCAGACTGAGTACACTCATAGATATAGATACGACAAGGTAGCCAGGATAATACATTAGAAACTAGCAAGGAAATACCAGTTGATCAAAGAAAGTGTACCGTACTACAAGTACGAACCCCATGCAGTACTAGAGACCTAGACCCACAAGCTTTACTGGGATCACGCCATAATAACGGATAAGACAATCCCGCACAACAGACTGGACATAACCCTTGTCGACAAGAAGGAGGGGGCTACTTATCTGATTGACATAGCGGTACCCAACACCGGCAACCTGCAGAAAACCCATGGGGAAAAAATCAAGAAGTACACAAACCTAGAACAAGAGATCAAAGAGATGTGGCATATGCAACAAGTAACAACCATCCCAATCATCATGTCAACCAGAGGTATGGTGCCAAACACTCTACATAACAGCCTAGCAACAATAGGTCACCCAGAAAACACCTACAAGGAACTCCAGAAAGTCGCAATCCTGAACACCTGCAGGATAGTCAGAGAGTTGCTCAGCCAACATTAACACCAGACATAACAACAACCACCATGTGTAGTTGGTAGCAATACCTGTTATGAGGTGGAACCACCAATCCGGGAGAAATAATATAAAGAGAAATAATAATAATAAATGAAAACATTATTTTTGTCTGTATCCTTTGTACTCATTGACAAAATGATAATCATATTTTCTAAACGTATGTAAAAAAAGTCATTGTTTTGGGTTTTAGAGGCACCTCTAAATGGATAAGAGACAATCCTGCACAACAAAGCGATTTAAATATGCTTTAAAATCAATTCTTTAACTTGAAAAAAAAAAAAAACTTTTTCCTTCTCTTTTTTCTTTTCATTTATCTCTTTTTTTTCCATCTATTCGTTTTTTCTTTTATTGTTTAATTTTAATTTTTCTGCCACGTGCGGGGCCCGATTGGGCCCACTCGGCCTAAGGCTGGTCCTGGTTTCACTCACTAATCTCATTGCCCTTCTCTGTACTCGTTCTAGTAGCTCAACATCTTTCTTAAAATGAGGCCTCAAGATCTTCATGCAGTACTCAAGGTGTGGCCTGACCATTGCCCTATAGAAGGGGATAATCACCACCTTATCCCTGCTAGCAAAATTCCTGTATATCATTGACAAGACACCGTGAGCTACTCTTGCAGCCTGTTTGTACTGCTCAGAAAATTTCATATCTGACTGCACAATTACCCTCAGGTCCTTTTCATTCTCCACTACCAAAGTAGGTATTTTACTCTGGGGTTACTTCTACCCATGCCGACCGAGCTAGCCAGGTGGGTAAAGTGCCTGCCTGGGAACCCAAAGGTCGTGGGTTCGAATCCCGTCTCAGGCTTGGATCAGGGTAAAATGCAAAAACTTTGGGAGGTGCATTATGGCCAAAGAAGCCGATGTGCCAACAACTAACAAAAAAAAAAAAAAAAACTGCTACCGATATGCAGTACTTTGCATTTGTCAATATTAAACTTCAGTTGCCACCTCTCAGCCCATCTGTTCAACTTTTCTAGATCCTGTTGCAGTAGCTTACCATCCCCACTGTCATTAACAACCCTACCAACTTTCGTATTGTCTGAAAACTTGCAGACGATATGAATGGTTTGAGCAAGCTCAATGCTGATAGGATTCTTCCTCTTGCTCAGATTGTCCACTTGAGGGGTCATAAATTCAAATTGAGGAAAGACAGTTGTAGAATAGATGTGTGGAAATTTGCCTTTAGCTAGTGGGTGGTTGATTGCTGGAACAAACTTCCATCAGTCATTGTGGCAGTTGACAGCTTAAATAAATTCAAGGGTGAACTAGAAAAACGTTTGGAGTGAACGGATGGGTGAAATTGGAAGTTTTTTTTTTTTGGCTGATGCTATATAAGGTTGTTTTCTTGCATCATAAGCCTCTACTAATGCTGATGCTAATGTTTTTTTTTGAGGACAATATTTTTCAAGTTATTTTGAATGGTCATTTTTATGCTTTATCAGAGAAATTCCTTATCAATTTAGAGTTTTTCAAATAAAATTCTTTAAGGGCTTTATTTTAGTAATGAAAACATGTCATAATTTAATAAATACTAATTACACAGAAATACCTTATAATTTGAAATTTTGTTCCTCCTTATTCTGAGATAAATACACATGAGAAAAACATAGTTTTGCAGCACAGACTTTAACAGAAGACAATGAAGCTGAGTGATGATAAAGGAGAATGGTATCCTGGAAACTCTCTAGAAGGCTCTAGCTCTGCAGGGTTCCTAAGATATATTTGCCAGAAGGTTGTCCAATGGATGAGGCCTTTTCACCAATAACCATGCAGACTGATGTGGCAGTGGGTGGGTGGGGAATAGCATGGAGAAATGCCGCAGCTGTTAGTAGTTGGCTTGGTGGTATCGCTCCTCTCTAGCTGTTGTCAGGTGATGAAGCTTACTTATGATAGTCATACACATTACTGCTGCTTAGATCAAAATTAATTGCATCAAAATGACTTCATGTGACTATGAGTTTTGGTGCAATCGGGGCTGATTTTATGGCTAAACTAGTTAGACAATTATCTAGGACCAATAATTTGATAGGTCCTGTAACAACTCCTGCTCCAGGTTCTACTGCATTAATTACATTATATTTTGAAACTTCGTGACGTAAAGCAGCCTGCTTTACGAGGCACAGCCATTTTACATTTTAAAATAAAAAACAATCTAGTTAGCACTTTAAGAAACATTTAAAATTCTCTCCTCCCTGAAATTCGTTCTATAGAGGGAACTGGGGAGAGGATGTTCAAATTTGGTTATTTTGTCTAGGGTCAAAAAATTTTTAAATATACTCTTTGGTTCAATTATTGAGAAGATAATACAGGATTACAACTAATATAAGACTATATAATAATAATAATAATAACGATTCCTGGATATTCAGGTCACCGAAAAGCGAATAGCGGACCAGAGAAGGACCATCATCATGAAGAACCTAATAGCTCCTGCAATCTTGGAAAAAATCAAGCAGGACGTGAGTGATCAACTACAAAGAATAAAGAATATGGAACCAGAGGAGGAAGAACATACTACCGCCAAACCAGAGGCAGAAGAGCAAGAGGAAATACATCTGTTATGATATTCTGGATATCATAACAGACAAGGTTATGATATCCAGAATAGAGGATGAGTGGAAGAAGGCCCTAACAGAATTTGAAGGAATGGACCCCACAAAGACTCACGTGATACCGAAGCAGATGCTGAATAGAACCTTGTGGAGAGTCACAGACCACCTGAATCGGCACATAATACCGCATTACCTCGAAAAGTGGTGCCTCCGTAGCCAGGTGGGCAGGAGCAGCAGTGTGCAAGCACACGTTGATTAGACTGGGGTTTGAGCCTGTGACCATCAAATACGGCGGATGTGGAAAGGTCAGGGAATGACCACCGCATATCCCCCGGAGCAATATGGCCTTAGTTACTAATGCTCCTAAAAACCAAATAACAACAACAACAACCTAGACAGCAATGGTGCAACACTGGAGGCCATCCACACAGCTGTGTATTGTGCTGTGGTAGCAGCCACAGAAGAGAAGAACTGAAAACAGAAGGAACCACCAGCTTGGGAAAGAACACTTCAGCAGAAGATAGAAGAAATAAGAGTCGAGATAGGCCAATTGACCCAGTACCAATGGGACAATAGGAGTAAGAAATTAATTGAAAAAGCGAAGAGCATCCTCAAGAGAGTTGTTGTTGTTGTTGTTGTTTGGTTTTTAGGAGCATTAGCAACTAAGGCCATATTGCTCCAGGATATGCGGTGGTCATTCCTTAACCTTTCCGCATCCTCCGTATTTGGTGGTGACGGGCTCGAACCCCGGTCTAATCAAGAAGTGTGTGTTATGCACTGCTGCTCCTTCCCACCTGGCTACGGAGGCGCCTCCTCAAGAGAGACAGCATCCACAGCAAACATGAGACAAAAAATCAGAGAATAGGAGAGTACTTGGACACATTGAAGCAGAACCTCCTTGCACTCAGCAAGAGGAAAATAAACAACTGAATCTTCGATGAGGACCAAAGAGGTTTCTATAGGAATCTCGGAGAAGATGGGAAAAAGGGAACGGGCCACCCGAGAAGAAGACGATTGAGGATTTTTGAGGAAACATATGGAGCAGGGAAGTAAAACATAACAGCCGAACTACCTGGATAGAACTAGAACACAAGAAAACCAAGGACATACAAGAAATGAGAGGATGGGAGATTCAGGAAGAAGTCAAACAGATGATCAAGAACTCTCACAACTGGCAAACTCCAGGAATAGATAAAGTCCACAACTACTGGTACAAGAAGCTCACTTGCACACACACACAAATGCCTGGCAGAGCAGTTCACCCAAATGATAGGCACCAGAGAGAATCCCAAAGTTTCTCACTCAAGGAATCACATATCTGAAGCCTAAAGACGAAGATACAAGAAACCCGGCAAAATATAGGCCAATCATCTGCATCCCGACAATGTACAAGATCCTGACCAGCTGCATAGCCAGGAAGATAACAGACTACTCGGAGAGCCAGAGAATAATGGCCGAACAGCAGCAAGGATGCAAGGAGCAATTAATCATAGATGCTGCAGTTATGGAGCAAGTATACAAGAAGCACCACAACAAGTACACAACCTACATCGATTACCGCAAGGCCTTTGACTCTGTGCCTCATAGTTGTCTAATAGAAGTGCTGAAAATCTACAAAGTCAATCCGATAGTGACAAACTTCCTAGGAGAAACAATGGCGAAATGGAGTACCACCATTAAGGCTGAAAACATTACAACCAGGCCAATCCCCATCAGGAGAGGAATCTTTCAGGGAGATGCCCTGAGCCCATTGTGGTTCTGTCTAGCACTTAACCCACTATCTACCATGCTTAACAGTAGCAAGTATTTTCCTCAAAGAAGGAAGGAAGAACCTGTACACCCTCACCCACCTGATGTATATGGATGACATCAAGCTCTACGTGGAAATCCGAAAAGCACCTTCAGCAACTACTCCAGATCACTGAAGAATTCAGCAAGGATATTAGGATGGAATTTGGTCTAGACAAATGCGAGACCCACGGATTGCATCAGGGAAAATTAGTCAACCGAAACTACCAGCTGCAGAGTGGTAAAGAGATCGAAGCCATGGCAGAGGGAGAGGCCTACAAATACTTGGGGATGATGCAGGCTCAGCAGTTACAGCACAAGGAAATTAACGCCTGCCTGACCGAAAAATACCATTAGAGACTCAGAAGCCTGCTGAAAACAAAGCTGAACGGAGGGAACACAGTTAAAGCCATAAACACCTATGTGGTCCCCGTGCTAACATACTCCTTCGGGGTCATAGATTGGACTAACAACAATCTGGAGGATATCATGAGAAAGACAAGGACAATGATGATCAAGAGCCATCAACACCATGAGCTGCCGTGGAGAGACTGAAAATTGCCCGGGAAGAAGGAGGAGGAAGAGGCCTGATAGACCTCACTGAGCAACAGAAGACAGCGATAGTTATCCTGAAGGATTACTTCCAGAAACACACAGCAGCACTCCCCCAGGCCATAAGGAAGATACACAAGCAGTATACCCCACTCAACCTAAGCGAGAAGTCTTCCCCCCAACCAGAAGGTAAAAACGAAGCTAGAAAGATGGGCAGAGAAGACACTCCATGGCAGACACTACAATGATCTCCATCAGGGTCACATAGATAAAACTGCTTCCAATGCATGGCTCACGAGCAGGATGCTCTTCCCCGAGACTGAAGGATTCATGCTCTCCATCTAAGACCAGATAATCAACACCAGGAACTATCGAAAATACATTGCCAAGGAGCCTGGAGTGTCATATGATACATGTCAATGATGCAACTTGGCCTCAGAAACGATTCAATACATCACTGAAGGATGCAAGGTGATCACCCAGATTGAGTACATTTGTAGACATGACCAGGTAGCCAGAATAATACATCAGAAGCCAGCGAGGAAATGAGTTGATCAAAGAAAGTGCAGTACTAGAGACCCCAACCCACAAGCTGTACTGCACTGACAGGAGATCAAAGAGATTACCATTAATAGAGGCATATGATTGACACAGACATGTCGAACACTGGCAACCTCCAGAAAGCCCATGAGGAAAAGATTAGGAAGTACATGAACATAAGACAGGAGATCAAAGAGATTAGCATTAGCAGAGGCATATGAAGCAAGAAAGCAAGATTATGCAGCATCAGCCAAAAAACACACTCCCATTTCACCCTCTCCGTTCGTTCCAAGTACCTGTCCAGCTCAGCCTTAAATTTATTTAGGCTATCAACTTCCACAACAAAGGATGGAAGTCTGTTCCACCAACCAACCACCCGGTGGCTAAAGGCAAACTTCCGCACATCTATCCTACATCTGCCTCTTCTCAATTTGAATTTATGCCCTCTAAAATGATATATGGCATATGCAACAAGTAATGACCAACCCGACCGATCATTGTGCCAACCACTGGTATGGTGCCAAAGACCCTACATAACATCCTGATTGCCTCCCAAAGAATCCAAAGTACAAGAAGTAGGCCTTTTTTATAGCTCGAGTTAAGGGACGCTTTCTTGAAGCTAACGTGACTTCTCTGCCTATGTAACAGAAGTCATCTGCACTAGTCACAAATTACTGGGCATATTAATCTTACACAACATGAAAATTGCGCGAAAAAGTAGGAATCTCACAAAGAACAACTGTTAACTGAGAACAAATCACTCAGTACCTAGCTCTATTCAAGGATTAATGCAACATAGTTGAAGATGCATTTGATGTGATGACAAGTTATCACGTGATGCAGAGCGAGGCAACAATTGCCGATGACATGATAAGAGCACGGTGGTACTGAAACTACCATGTTGCCATGCATTTTGCCGAGAGCTGTAATTGATAATGTAGAGCAACTTGCTAATATGAGACCCCACCTGTAATTCGAAAACAAGAACCGATCGACAAATTTCAATGTGATATTTGTGTTCAGCAGCATAAAATTAGTTAAGATTGGGTATTTTTGTTTTCGTAACATTTTACGTGTTGAGCAGTATAATATAACAACAATAATAATAATAATTTCTCCCCAATCAGGGAGAAATAATATAAGAGCAATAATAATAATAATCTTCTTCCAGTCTCATAGCTCCCTGAGGAGCTGTTGTGGCCACCAACAAATTCTTTTAACTGCATTGATCATATGCTCTACGAGCCACATCATAGTCATGCCCAGAAGTTCACACCCATCCTTCCAACTAGTTGCAGGTCTTCCTCTGCACCCCTTACCCTCGATTTTACCTTCCATTATATTCTTTAACAGAAAGTTTTCCCTTCTTACTATATGACCAAAAAACTTGAGTTTTCTTTTGTTGATGCTATGAAGAAGAATTTTAGGCTTGTCAGTTTTATTCAATACCCACTCATTTGTTCTTCGATCCAAGTAAGAAATATGCAGTATTCTCCTGTAACACCACATTTCAAATGCCTCAATTTTCTTCCTGTCAACTCTTTTCAGATTCCATCCTTCACATCCATAAGTGGCAACTGGAAAAATTAATGAATCAATGATTCTCAGTTTCGTCTTTAGGGTCAGATCTTGATCTCTCTATAATTTTGTCAGATCAGTAACCAACGTTTCAGCAATTACCTGTCGTCTCTTTATATCATTTGAGCAGTCACTGTTTTTATTTATTCTTGACCCTAAGTAATCAAATTCATCAACTTCTTCGATATCTTGCCCATTAACCTTCACTTTACTGGAACCAAGATTATTACCAATCACCATAATTTTAGTTTTACACACGTTCAGAAACAGTCCTTTTTCTTACTTGCTTCACATACTCTCCTCAGAGTTTCTTTAAGATGATCCTTAGAATTGCAAATTATCCCAGTATCATCTGCATAACGAAGGTTGTTTATCTTCCATCCTCCAATTTTGATGCCAGTCTCTAAATCTTCCAAAGCTTCACGCATGATATCTTTGGCATAAAGATTAAAAAGGTGAGGTGACAAAATACAGCCCTGCTTGACAGTTACCTATTGTGAAAAAAAAAAAAAAGTCCATGTTTCCCATGTTGGTTCTCACAGTTCCTTCCTGTTCCTGGTACAGTAGCTTAATCAACTGAATTATGTGGATTGGGAAACCCATATTAGTCATCGTTTCCCATAGTTTCTAACACTGAACACAACCAAATGCTTTTGCATAATCTATAAAACACAAAATGACTGGAACATTGAATTCTTTACATTTTTCATTAATCAGTCATAGACTTAAGATCTGATCTCTGGTTCCTCTGCCCCTTCTGAAACCTGCTTGCTCTTCTGGCATTTCTTCTTCAACATTTCTTGAGATTCTGTTTAATATTATTTTAAGAAGAATCTTGCTAGCGTGAGAAATTAGGCTAATAGTCCTGTAATTTAAGCAAATTTTCAGATCTCCTTTTTTTGATAAAGGAATGAAAATTTATTTCTTCCAATCTGATGGCCACCCTCCTGTTTCCCAAATTTTTACAATCATTTTATCAAAAAACTCGATGCCCTTTACACCTGTAGCTTTAATCAATTCCAGGTGACTTGCCACACATCAGTTCTCTGTTGGCTTTTTCGACTTCTTCCTTCAGTGGAACAGGTTCATGACCAGACTCTTGAAAAGGGGGTGGCAGATCATTAGTGTCACAGGTGGTCAGAAGAGTTGCTCGCAGTATTCTCTCCATCTTCCTTTAATTGTGTTCTCCTCTGTTAAAATTTCCCGTTTGGAGTCCTTAGTTACATTAAGTTTTGTTCGGAACTTTTGTCTTAAGGACTTAATTACATCATACATCTTCTTAGTGTTGTTTCGTTTTTGTTGTGGTATTCAATTTTTTTACACTTTTGATTGATATAATCCTGTTTGCTCTGGCTTAAACAGTGCTTGATGACTTTGCTTAATTCCTGACACTCTTCATTTCCTTGTACACCCTGGGCTTCTGCAGTCCTTCTCTGTTCAATAAGTTTAAAAGTGGATTCTGTAATCCAAGGCTTCCTGATGTTTGACCTTTCTCTAATGTATCTATTTACTGAATCCTTAATAATGCTCTTTACATTTTACCACATTTCCTCAGGCAATATAATAATAATAATAATAATATTGTTATATTATAATATAATTTAATAAACAGAATTGAATAGAATTGAAAATCACTTACATATGACTGAAAAGCAATATTAATACTAGATATTAGATATTAAGAATATATTTGTGCTTATCATAGTTTCTTAAATTTAATTTCTTTACCTGCATTGAAGTTCATATAATAGCAAATTTCCAGTACGAAGTACTTCTTCCCAAACAACTTGATAGGCATCACGCCCAATGTTTTTAATATAAGGCATTCCTGGTGTACCTGGGGGAACACCAAGTGTCTGAAAGACGAAACGAAATTCTTTTGGCCAGCGAAATTGCATATTGTTATTATAGTAGAGAAGAGCTAGCCTTACAATGTATTCTGTTTTTGGTTGCAGGCTATTTACTGTAAAGTTATATACAGTATTAGGGGCTGTGTCTGTTGAAGCGAGACTACTCCACTCGTAGTTATTTATCTATGTTAAAGAAAATAATAGATAATGAATTTTTAAAATTGGAAAAATGAAAATTTATAACACAAAAAAGTAATTTTCAATAAATAATTCAGAATTATTTGAAATAAAATTTATCAAATTTCAATAAAATGCATAAATGGTGTAAAGACCCTTGCACAACATGATGATTGGTGGGTGATGTTAAGTGCATACCTTGCTCTGTTAATTATGGTATATTAATCCACATGAATGTCTTATGTGCAACCAATTCAGTGAAAGAAAACCGTTTTCTTGTTTTCTAGGCTGCTGCTCTTCCAATAGAAGCAGTGCAAGAATCACTTTTACCTTTGCCAGTGGCTACTGTTAATCTATTAGTCCTTGTATCCTCCCAAGTTAGCAGTTTTCCGACCCACCTAACACTGCCTCGATATCATCAGCAAATATTCTTGCACCCTTTCTATTTAAGTGTATCCCATCCCTGTAGAAGCACTCTCTCCCGTTAACATGTACAGACCAGGTTGAAAAAAATTCTATCCCTTGAGCCACAATCTTTCCAGGGCTGAATTGATTGACAAGGCTCTCATCATATACTTCCTCGTATTGTGTCTGGGCAGAATTGCAGACACTCTCAAATTGAACCCTAATTCATGGCTTTTTTTCAACAGTGAACTGTACTTGTTAAGTAATTCTGCCGTTCTTCTACTCTTAATATTATTAATGCAAACTATATCACTTTTTGTGCCCTTAAAAGATGATATCCGCTCTGCAACGTCATTAACCTTTGCCCCTGTTTGACATGCCCTGGGCCTGTTCCACCTATCCTTTTTACAAAGCATGTTCCCCGTTTCCCTGACAATAGAGTCACCAACAACTACTAGTTCCTGTGGGACCAGCGCATTCTGCCTTGGGGGTTGCCGCTGTGTTGCATGATGACCATCCATCTTCAACAATTTCTCCTTCATTTTCTTTTAAATTATCACAGAGTCATTTAGATCCTCGTTAGAGTTTGACAAATTTCTGGCATCCCCATCTTAAAGAATTCCTCATGTGAATGTAAATGCATAACACCTATTCAACTGGTCGGCAACCTGAGTAGTCATCAACAGTTAACTCATAGACATCAAGTTGTCCAATTTTGGAAGAGGGTTGAAATTTATAGTTTCTAGAAATTTATATCTGAACTTGAGAGAGCTCAGTTAGAAATTTCAACCATCACTGGTAGTAGAAAAAAATAAGATATACATTTAATGTTTTAAAAAATAACTCTGGATTTTATATTTTTTGGAAAGTAGATGAGACTTGCCTAATGGATATGAGCAGGAACTTCCATTTCAATTAGAGCTTCAAAGAAGGTGTATATTTTTAAGTTTAGTCCAGTCACTTCTGTCAATGTAGAAAGATTGTTCTCTGCTTTTAAAATGATTTTGGATGATAAAACACCACATAGTTACAATGGGCAATATTGAAAAAAAATAAAATAATAAAATAAATAATATATATATATATATATGTCCTCAACATAGTACAAAGTGCTATAATACTTATTCAAAAATTTTT
The DNA here is from genome assembly GCF_048544385.1 of Mastigoproctus giganteus. Taxonomy (NCBI): domain Eukaryota; kingdom Metazoa; phylum Arthropoda; class Arachnida; order Uropygi; family Thelyphonidae; genus Mastigoproctus; species Mastigoproctus giganteus. Next base: position 177,699,235 of record NC_143575.1, on the reverse strand, counting down.
TTGATTTTTTTTTTGCTTTTAAATCCCAAATACATTGAATTAATAAATAAATGTATAACAAATGTAATAAATAAATCTTTATTGTGTTGTAATAATAAAATGCACACAGCAAAATTTTACATCATGACGATGAGTGCCGGGGGTGGCAAAAGAGGAGGAGGAGAACAATAATAATAATAATAATAATAAAACAACAGAGAATAGTAAGAATGATGATTCACAATAGATATATACATGTGAAGCCTAGTTCTTTGGCATAACAGTTATTATAATAAAGGATATATGTATAAATGTTTATAAATGCTTGTAATAAAGATAATAAATAGAAAAATGTTACTACATATGACAGCATTTTGGGTCATTTTTTTTTTTTTTTTTTTTTTTTGGTAGTTGTTGGCGCATCGGCTTCTGTGGCCATAGTGCACCTCCCAAGGTTTTTGCAGTACTTTGATCCAAGCCCGAGGAGGATTCGAACCCATGATCTTTGGGTTGCCAGGCAGGCACTTTACCCACCTGGCTAGCCCGGTCGGCTTTTGGTTCATAGTTTCATTTATTTTAATGGACATCTGTATATGCAATTGCTTATTTTTTAGTGCATATTATCCAACATCTATCAATAACCACCCTATCAATAATCTATCTATCAATAACTGTACTATCGGTTCTAATACCTCTCATTTGGGGGTTTCATGAAAAAAAGAAAAAAAAAATTGGGATATATGGTAACTAATTTTCAACGTAGTCTGCTTTGGAGTCAAGGTACCTTTTCTACTAATGCTGCAATGCACTACTTCCAGGTGTGAAGAAAGTTTGTCTTTGGCTTCCAGGAATACATCTATTGAAGCAATAATGTCACTGTCAGTGGGAAAATGGATGAAAGTCAGGTATTTTTCAAATTAGGAAATAGGTGAAAGTCTGTGGTGCTAGATCTGGTGAACCAGGGGATGATCTAAGATTTCAAAAATGCACTCATATAGTACAGCCATGGCAACGACAGACTCCTCTGCTAAGTTTTCCATGCCATTTGTCTTTCATGTTTTCACAGAAATGAAAGAAAGTCTGTGTAACAAGCCCCTGTGGCTGACTGGCTTTTCTGAAGGTAATTCGCTAGCAACACAATCAGCATCCCAAAAAATCGATGCCATCACCTTGCCAGAAGAAGGAATTGATTTGGCTTTCTTTGGAGGGGAGAAGAGCTGTTTCCATTCTTTGGACTGCTCCTATAGCTGAAAGTAATGGACCTAAATCTCATCCACAGTCACAAACCTTGCAAGGAAATTTGCTGGATCTGCTTGAAAATGAAACAAATGTTCACTTGAATTGACAACCCTTGTGCATTTTTAATCTGCTGTCATGATGACTCTTTTTAAATCAAGAACTTCTCTTATTATGTGGTAATCATCTCACCTGAACATGAGTACCACATAATAAGAACCTCTCTTATTATGTGGTTCTCATGTTCAGGTGAGATGTCCAAGACACTGCTAATGTACTGCGCTGTCACTTGCTATTCACTCAACACCAGATCATGAACACTGTGAACTGCCCATTCTTAACTATGGAATAGGAAGGGGCATCTTTCCCTAATGTTGTAACCATATCCTCATGAATTTCCTTTGGCATTAGTACCTTTTTTTCCAAATATTGGGTGACTGTATGGTGAGTGATTTTGTCCATCTTTTCTCATTCACACAGCTTTTTTTAAGTCAGGACCTGTAATTAAAAAAGATGTTACTGAAACTGCACGAAATTTGGTGGGTTATTATTTGAAATGTTATACATTAAGTATGTAAATTTAAACACTGTATCACTACCCTTTCATATTCAGGCCATGAACTCTTCAAATCCCCCCACCCATATAGCCCTATCAATTCCCAGTGCCATTTACATATTTTAAAATGAAAAATTCTCTATCAATCCATTTCTATTTATCATACAGTCATCTAGCTGCCAAGCAAAAAATCTGGGAAAACACACAGAACAATGAGAATTTTGCCAGATTTATGTAATTTGTACCTTAAAATAAAATAGAAATATTTATAAACAAGAAAATATGGTTCAATATATCATAAAAATAATTATTATAGTTTGCATTAATAATATAATAATTAATATAATTAACTTAAATATATAGGTCAGCAATAATTATGCAATATGGGAATAAAGCAAATCAGGAGCCAACAGTCAATCATATTTTATTGAAGTTCTTTCTTCCCTAACCTATTTTGATCAATAAATATTAAGTTTCCACTACATAACAGCATTAGTTTTTACATTCAGACAGTTTCAATCCAACTGACCAATTAACATTGAGACCGGTAACATTCTAAATATATTTAAATTAATGTAGTGTGTTAAAACTATGTACCAGGAAAATAAATTTTTCAAGAAAATATGTTTTATTGTGATTGATAGTAGATTAAAAATTACAAAATCTTTTAAACAAATTATAAATTTTAATCAATATAATTTGAGAACTCAATACTGGTGTGGGAGAGCTGAGGCATGGTCAATTATAATAATTTTGAATAATGATTCCTGAACAGCAAACAAAAAGTCTAATAATTTTTCTTTCAATTTCTGAGGTCTGCTCTTGAATTACAAACATCAGAAAAAACTATGATCACCATAACAAGATTTCTTAAGCCACCCATCATTCCCACTTTTCTCAACTCTTCCAAAATGAAATTTTCAAGCAAAGGAAACTGATTAAACAATAAGTTTTCTTCCATTTGAAATTCTATATCAGCAGCATTTTTATACATATTGTACTTCCTCCCAATTCTAGCACAACTTTTAAAAGCATCCCTTCCCTAAATTTGAATTTATTGAAGGGTCAGACCAAAAGTTGTTTTATAAATATCAAATATTTCATATTTAAATCATGTAATTTCTTTACCCTTAATCTGCAATAAATAAAAATTTTGCAAATATTTAAGGGAAGAAATTTTTCTCTATTATGCAATTTTTGAAACATTTAATTTTCAGTAATTGTTCATTAAATTACATTCCAAACACAAAAGTATGCTTCATTAATTGGCAACTGAAAAAAATTTACAACATTTTTTATTGAGATTTCTCCATCATATTGATTTTTCTTCTGGAAGAAAAACCGACTGCAATACTTTGAAAATTTTTAATTCTTGATCAATAGCTTGGTATAAAGTTAACAAGTTTACACCAAGCCATTTTGAACATGTCAATAACTTGTTAAATGTTACAACTTCTAAAGAAGAAAATTCTTAGAATTACAAAGTTCAATGAACTAATAATGCAAATAACATCATATCTTGAGCAAAAACAATGGAAATTGCAAAGGTGATTGTCATACTGAACAAAGAGATCTTTTACATCCATGTGGAATTCAGCCTTTTTTAGGAGTTTGTGTACAGAACAGGTTAACGTGTCTCTTGTTACTAAATATTAATAATAATATATATTCATATACAATACGCCAATAATTACTAAACAAAAAGTTGGTCAGTAATTTTTTTGAACTTCTAATTACAGTTTAATTTTTTATTCTTACCTCTGTGAACTCCAGGTTGTGTTGCCTAATATTATTAGCAGCAGGAGATTCCCACGAAAGAGTTAATGATGAAGATGTAGAATCCAAAAATGTTATGTTATTGGGAACACTAAAAGTTTTTGCAGAAACTTCTGTACTGTCAGTGTGCTTTTCACCATCAGATGAATATGCTCGTACCTAATGAAAAATGACCAATCAGAAACTACTGGAAGTGAGTTATACCAATGCAATTTTTAAAATTTATATAAGTTAAATCAAGGCATAATTAGAAGACAAATTTCTTTAAAGGTTATTTCCTATTCTATGTAATCTGAGTAATTATAAATTTACTATCAAAATATTCTTTATTTCAAATAACAAAAGACAGAGACAGCTATAAATTTGGATATCCTAAAATGCCTTCACTCTTATAAGATCAGGGAAAAAACTCCAATTGAGAAGTGTTACTTCAAGCCTGTAAAGTACTGGGAATAAAGAAAATTTTAGTGTTAGTATTAATAGAAGAAAACGATCCAAAACTTATACATCATTATTTCCCCCACAAAAGCCAACACTTCCCATTCATATGTTCATCATTTTTAACAGTTTGTCTAATTTCTCGGTGGAACTGTTCAAATAGCCCACTTCCACAACACCAGATGGGTGTTTCTTCCAACAATCAACCACCTGCTGGATGAATGAATATTTCCACACATTTACCCTGCAACCATCCTTCCTATGTTTAAATACATACCCCACCCTGTGTAAGCTGAGCAAGAGGAACAATTCGATCAGAACAATTCCACTGACTTAGTTAATTTATTTAAAGCCTTAAATACTTCAATCAGATTCCTAGTCTCTAGACACTGCAGTTTGCAGACCTGAAGCCTTTCCTGGTAAGAGTACCTACCTTTTGTTGCCTCACTAATCTCATTGGTCTTTTCTGCACCCATTCCAACAGATCCATGTCCTTCCTAAAATGAGGGCTCCAGACCTGTGTGCAGTAATGATGTGACCTGACCATTGGCTTATAAAATGGGATAATCATTTTCTTATCCCTGTTGGAAAAATTCCCATATATCATTGACAAAACTCCATGAGCTGTACTGGCAGCCTATTTGCACTGCTTAGAGAACTTCATATCTGACACTTACCCCTCACATCTTTTTCATTCTCCACTACCCTGAGTGTGGTATATCACACAGTTAGTATGTTAATCTGGGATTACTGCTCCTCATATGAAGCAACTTATATTTGTCAATATTAAACTTCAATTGTCACTTCTCACCCTATCCACCTAATTTGTCTAGATCTTGTTGCAGTAGAATAGCCTTGATTACTGTGATCATCCACCCTGCCAACCTTTGTATCTGCCAGTACATCAAATTTGAAGTACTGGTTAAGTACTGGCTCCTAGAATTAGTGTACATTCAAGTACATATGCAGCTGATTTTTCTCTTAGTAACACTAACACAGATCATGTATTTGTTTATCTTATGAAGGCCCCCAGCAAGTCTCAGAATCCCCAACACCTTTCTTTCCAGGCTGCTGCATGTTCCAATAAAGCAGTACAAGAATCACTTTCACCTCTGTATGCAGCTACTGTTAATCTATTAGTCTGTGTACCCCCCAACCAGGTTAGCAGATTTCTGACCTGCAACCTACCTAGTATTGCCTTGATAGCATCAGTAAATATTCTTGAGCTCCTTCTATTTAAGAGTATCCCATCCCTGTAGAAACAGTTTTCCTTATTAACGAGCATAGAACCTGCTGAGAAAAATTCTACTGCATGAGTCTTGCAGTCTCTCCAGGGCCGAACTAATTTACATGAATCTCATCATGTACTCCCCTCCCCCTATTTATAGACAGAATCCTGGCAGAATTGCAGACACTAAATTTAATTCTAACTAACCACTTTTCTGAATACTGCTTTACACTTGTTAACTGATCAGATCTCCCACTCTTAATATCATTAGTACCAATGGGTATAAAAGATTCATCTTTTGTACCCTGAAAAGATGATAGCTGCTTGCTCTACAATGCCATAAACTTTTCAGGGTACAAAAGATGAATCTTTTATACCCATTGGTACTAATGATATTAAGAGTGGGAGATCTGATTAGTTAACAAGTGTAAAGCAGTATTCAGAAAAGTGGTTAGTTAGGATTAAATTTAGTGTCTGCAATTCTGCCAGGATTCTGTCTATAAATAGGGGGAGGGGAGTACATGATGAGAGTCATGTAAATTAGTTCGGCCCTGGAGAGACTGCAAGACTCATGCAGTAGAATTTTTCTCAGCAAGTTCTATGCTCGTTAACAAGGAAGACTGTTTCTACAGGGATGGGATACTCTTAAATAGAAGGAGCTCAAGAATATTTACTGATGCTATCAAGGCAATACTAGGCAGGTTGCAGGTCATAAATCTGCTAAACTGGTGGGGGGGTACACAGACTAATAGAGTAAACATAAGCCCATGCTGAAGAATGGGCTTATGTTTTGGGGTGGGCAGCTGAGCACTTTATGGGTCTCTTGCTGTTAATCCTTCATGGGTATCAACTTTGTTCTTCAAGGCCTCATATAATCCACAAAATACCAAATTTGTTCTTAATCTCCACCCCAGTCTCTGTGCAACAAACACATGCAAAGGCATCCCCTATAGCTGTGTAATATCCTGCTAAAGACAGCTTCACAAAGAGGGCACATGTAACTTAGTCCTGATTCATAGGAGAACTACCTTGAAAGTTCTCCCTTGAACCAAAGCATTAACACTACTTTGAGCCCTTTGCTTTGCTCCTCTAGATTATGTTACACACTTCATGATAAACTTATATTATAAAAACATTTCTATTTCTCTAAATTTATACTTTTAACAAAAATATTTCTATTTCTCTAAATTTATACTTTTAACAAAAACACTTCTGATTCTGATTAAGTAAAAATTAAGTAAAAATCCTCCAAGTAGCATTTATATCAATATTATAATAATGGTGGCAGAATTTGAACATTCTTACATCAATACAACACAAGGAGAAGTCAACTTTGGTTTTTACACAACTTCGAAGGCCAAGTAATGAAAAAATTCACTAACGTAATCAGAGTGAGACATAAATAACAACCACCTTATTAAATTTAAATCAAAAGTCACAAAAAACTAATCTTTAAGCAATAAAGAAAGTTCCACTAAGTGGTTCCCAAAAAAAGTATTGCACTCCAGTATAGCCCCAACAGCAGATGTCAAATCGTGGAGAAAACTCCAATTCAGAACTGTTATTGCAAACAGTAAGGTACTGGGAATGAAGAAATTTTTCATGTCATCCTCAGATTAGTGGGTTAGTTAAAAGACTGAATAAACTACAAAGGATATCTCAGTGAAAGTGGTGAATAGGAATGTGAAGTTTTGGGATAAATGTTCATGTAACATGATAACACCTGTGTACAATTTTCTTATGCATAGTGATAAACTTTGAGGGATAAACTTTTTTTTTTTTAGGCATGTTTCCATATGCACAAGGCACCTATTGTATTTACCATGTCCATCCATCCATCCATCCATATGTAACAAATGAAATCCCAGTCACTGGTGTATTTAGATCAGTTGGGTTCGGTTCTAAGGTGTTGTGGTCCTCTGTGACAGTACAGTGAGTTCATTGCTTGTCATTGTTGTCATAGGGTTTTAATGCATAAGCATTATGCATTTTCACAGGAAAATTTGCATGTTGCTATGGGATGAAAAATCCAGACCTCATGGAGGGACCCTACTCCCTCCAACCTATGATGGGACCTCAACACAGACCTCCCCAAACTAGTGACAAGTGGCAAAACCACTATACTGCCATGGAGGGCTTTTACCACTTGTCACTCATTTTTGGGAGAATCTGGATTTGAATTCTGTTGATGACTGGTTCAATTTTGAGAGATCTCTTCAGCTGTGATGGTAGTTAGCTGATCTCAGATAGAGGAAGTAGAGTTTTCCCTGTGACTTAATCTGGGTTTTTTCAGCCCAAACATACACAGCACACAATAGAGCAATATGGTCTGCTGCTAAAAACCAATACAATACAAAATTTGTATAACAACAACTGAGACACTGTGGGATTTTGGGTCTATAAACCCCCCCCCCAAACTATCTATAGCCATACAATAATAAATATAAGTCCACTCATTTATTTATTATATATTTCTTAAATTATGTACATGTTACAATAACAATCCACATTTGCTATGATTAACAAACTAGGGACTTTGTTAAGATTACTTTAAGACGGTGTGACATTGTAATTGTTGTAAATAGTACAAAATGTTATACTATATTCATTTATTTTTGTATTCGTTTTTTTGAGTATAAGGATGTATTAATAAAATGATGTATTAATAAAGTACTAAAAAAATGATTGCTGTGCTACTAATGAAAAACAGAGTGGCCACTGTTTCATAGCGTTTTAAGCATATCAGCACCGTATACTATATTACACCATTATGTATTATATGTGTAAAAGTGTGTATGTACATGTTATAGATGTGGCAACTGATTATTTAGCTAACAAAAAGTGAAGCAGAAGATGCGTTGCAAATGAGTAGCATAAGTTTGGTGCAGTATACAGGCAGCCCTTGTTTTGCGCTGGTCCGATTTGTGCCGATTCGCAATAGCGCAGATCACTAACCACAATGCCATTTTTATTTTTATTTATTTATTTTTGCAATTTTTTTTTTTTTTGCAATTGTTTTATAAGTTGAAAGTTTAAAATCGTCAGACAAAATTTATCGGCATCATACTGTGCTATGTATCGTGCACTGTTCACGTGATTTAGGACAATCTGAGCCAACCAGCAATTAGCGCATTCGTATCAGAGACGAGAAAGATTCGCACCCTCAAAGTAAACACTCAGGGATGTGGGTAGTAAAGGTCCATGCAGTGAAGCATTCAGTTGGTTGTTGTTTATGCTATTTACACGTGTTTGGAATTTATTATGCTAACATTTTTTTATTAATTGTCCTTCATTCGTATCAGAGACGAGAAAGATTCCCACCCTCAAAGTAAACACTCAGGGATGTGGGTAGTAAAGGTCCATGCAGTGAAGCATTCAGTTGGTTGTTGTTTATGCTATTTACACGTGTTCGGAATTTATTATGCTAACATTTCTTTATTAATTGTCCTATTAATAAATCATGTTATAAAGTTTTTAATTTAATAGAATAAAGCCACGCCATGTCTGTTAAAAGTAATTAATTGAATCCTAGTGCAATATTCGGAGGATAGAAACTGATGAAAGCCGCCCTAATGTGTGTGTGTGTGTGGGGCTATGAATATGCCTCCATCGACTATTACTACAACTATGAAGAATGCTAATAAAATAAAACAATCGATGCAAAGTGGTAGGTAAAATTTTTCGGTGCTCGGAACCTAACCCTGTGATTTCCGATTGACTCCATTATACAAAGGGTTCCATTTGTGCCTTTCCCCCCAGGAACCTAACCCTGACGTAAATCGAGGGCTACCTGTATATTAATTGTTTTGGTTTTTGCGGTGATATGGTTTGAAGTAATATCGTATTAAACATTATTTATAAGTATTTTATTAAATATAACATAAATATATTTTTTTTATCTAGATAGTATGAATCAGAGCTGTATTACTCAATATGTTCTACGTTGGTAATAATATTAGTAAATTGATAAGAGGAGTTTACCTCAATATAGTACGTGGAACACTTCCGTATGATACCCTCCAGAAATTAAAACGGAAAAAACGAAAAAATCGACAACTTACCGGTACATTAAAGTAAAATATAAAATATAAATAATTAAAGTGAAATATAAATAATTAAATAATCAATTTAACACAATTCAAAATCAATTCAAAACAATTAAAATTCAAATTAACGCAATTAAAAGAATCTAACGAAAAATATTCAAAACGATTTTCCTTCCTGAAGCTGACAATGCTTTTCGACCGACTGTCGTGATCACAGGAATGAAAATTATCGAATCAGGCTAAACCTGCACCTTAAATAGTGATTATGTGTCTTCGCGCATGCGCGTAAAGGTCCACGCATCGGAGATCAAATATGGCCGCCGAACATTAACAGAATTCTCGTGTAATTTAATTTCAACGGTTTCTGCAATTAATAGTCGCGTATAATTACGTTGAACGTTAAGTATTTTGGCCTCGTTAAATAAAAAAGTATGTTTTTCGTTAATGGCATGAAAGGCTAATTCTGACGCTGCTGAACGAGAAGCACGAACAGAGGCTTCGTGTTGATTTACACGGATATTAAGAGAAAACCGCGTGGAACCCTGATAAGACGAGTCGCAATCACCGCAAGAAATGTTGTATACTAGATCATTAATTTGTGTTGCGAACGCCGAAAGAACCGAGCGATTGTTCAGTATAGTGTGTAACTTCCGTATAGGCCTAGCTATAATTTTAAATTCGGTATCTTTAAAGAATCTGTTAAGCTGTTTGTGCCACTGTTCAACATATGGGACAGAAATAAAGTATTTTTTGATATTACTATTGTTGATTGGTGCAGTATTTTGTATCCTATCCTTAGCTTGTACCCTAATTCGATTTATTGTGTTAATGGGATAACCCCTGTTCAAGAATCTGCTAGTTAATATTTGTATTTCTGAGTCTAAAGCAGAATCCGTCGTTGAATATTTATAGGCATTTAGAAATTGATTAAAGATAATCGATCTTTTGTAGGTGAACGGGTGGTAGCTATTATAATGTAGAAGCATACCAGTGTTTGTGGGTTTTCGATAGATGCTAAATTGTATTTTGTTCGAGTCCCGGGTAAGCGTGAAATTTAGAAAGTTTAATGACTTAGTATCCGTATCTTCCCTTTCCAATGTAAATTTGAGTCTAGAATGAATATTGTTGAACGAATGTAAAATATCTTGGATAGTACTACTATCGGTAATAACTAGAACATCGTCTAAATACCTCCCATAGTATGTGATACGGGGACGAAAAGGTGTCAAATATATCTGCTCAATCGTTGAGAGATAGATCTCTGACATTAAGCCACTCAGGCTCAAACCCATTGGTAATCCAAAAATTTGTTTGTACACCTTGTCTCGAAAGGTGATGTAGTTAGCCTCAACTAATAGTTTAATTAAGTGAAAAATCTCCTTTATAGGCAGCTTCGTATAATTAATCGGTGTCGAGTTTTTATTTAACATATCCCAAATAATATCTAATGTGTATTCAACGTTTACATTCGTATATAATGATGTAACATCTAATGAGAATAAATTGTCATTGTCGCCGAGTTTACAGTCTTTAAGATTATTAAATAATGTATCGTAATTCTTAATCCCAAATTGTATAACCTGTCTAAAAGGTTTTATAATGTTATATACATGTGTGGCTAAGACTGAAAATGCCGAGTTCCTGTAGGAAACAATAGGTCGAATCGGAAATCCAGGCTTGTGTAATTTTACCTGACCAAAAAGTGCAGGAATATTGTATGTTCTGGACTTCAATTCCTTCAACTGAACCATAGTAATGTAGTCGTTTTTACGATATGTGGTTAACGTTTTATTGTATTGATTTACCAAATTGGTAAACAGTGTCGGGTCCACTTCACAATAAGTGGAGCTATACCCATATGTTGAACAGTGGCACAAACAGCTTAACAGATTCTTTAAAGATACCGAATTTAAAATTATAGCTAGGCCTATACGGAAGTTACACACTATACTGAACAATCGCTCGGTTCTTTCGGCGTTCGCAACACAAATTAATGATCTAGTATACAACATTTCTTGCGGTGATTGCGACTCGTCTTATCAGGGTTCCACGCGGTTTTCTCTTAATATCCGTGTAAATCAACACGAAGCCTCTGTTCGTGCTTCTCGTTCAGCAGCGTCAGAATTAGCCTTTCATGCCATTAACGAAAAACATACTTTTTTATTTAACGAGGCCAAAATACTTAACGTTCAACGTAATTATACACGACTATTAATTGCAGAAACCGTTGAAATTAAATTACACGAGAATTCTGTTAATGTTCGGCGGCCATATTTGATCTCCGATGCGTGGACCTTTACGCGCATGCGCGAAGACACATAATCACTATTTAAGGTGCAGGTTTAGCCTGATTCGATAATTTTCATTCCTGTGATCACGACAGTCGGTCGAAAAGCATTGTCAGCTTCAGGAAGGAAAATCGTTTTGAATATTTTTCGTTAGATTCTTTTAATTGCGTTAATTTGAATTTTAATTGTTTTGAATTGATTTTGAATTGTGTTAAATTGATTATTTAATTATTTATATTTCACTTTAATTATTTATATTTTATATTTTACTTTAATGTACCGGTAAGTTGTCGATTTTTTCGTTTTTTCCGTTTTAATTTCTGGAGGGTATCATACGGAAGTGTTCCACGTACTATATTGAGGTAAATTCCTCTTATCAATTTACTAATATTTTTTTTATCTATATCAAATCTAATGGTAACCCATAATTGGGTAAGGACCCAGAGGTTGGGAATCACTAAAAGGCAAAGTCAGTTCAACATCAAATATTTAGAGAATGTTCAAACACTGCTCTGATCTTTCAGGATTTCAGAACTTATTTTGAACATTCTTCAAGATCTCTGTGCCAAATTTTATGTTGATAAGTCATCCCATATCCTCTGTGCACTTGTCTCCCCCCATAAATCTACAAAAGTCTAATTTCATGGCAATCCCCTATGTGCAGTGATGAAGTTTTGCAAATACTTCTGGAGTTGAGTAGTTTTTACCTCTCAAGGTACATTATTTATTAACTGAAATTGGCACTGTAATACAATGTGCACATTACATAACATGTTTTTCTTATATGATCATGGCCCTTCTTTCTCACACACAGATATACAAACATATTTTTAAATTCTAGTTTTGTTTTCAACAAAAAATTCTGGAATCTTTTGTAAGATCAAAAATAACAAAAAAAAAAAGTTATAACATGTGTCCAGTTCTGAGCATTTAATTATGAGCATTTAATTTTTCTAGCAGCTGTTTTAATTAAAAAAAAAAAACTGCCTATGGAATTTTTGAATGACAAAAAAAAAATAAATAATAATAATGAACAATAAGCAGACACATAACTAGAAAAATGTTTTCACCCTAACTGTGCATCTGTTAATTCTTATTTATTCTTTAAAATTATTTTTAATTATGCCCTTATTATATCCTTATTATAAAAAAATGAATTATAAGCACCATCTCAGAAAAGAAAACAAAGTTAATTTTATTATTCATTAATAACTTTATGAACACAAATCTTCTTTATAATAAATCATCATCATATAATCAAAGGGATGGAAGTCTGGTGGAACAGACTTCCATCCCTTGTCATGGAAGTTGATAGTCTAAATAAGTTTAAGGCTCAGCTGGACAGGTATTTCGAACGAACAGAGGGGTGAAGTGGAAGTGGTTATTTTTTATTTATTTATTTTTTTTTTTATTTTTTATTTTTTTTGGCTGATGCTGCATAAGCTTGCTTTCTTGCATCAAATGCCTCTACTAATGCTAATAATGCTAATAACAAACATAGCAGTTATTACCTACCTAGTATCACACAGTGTAAGTGCTGAGGCAGTAATCTGCTGCTTTCTTTATATCATAAGTCATATACACAAGGTAAAATATTCATTAGTTTTTAAAATTAGGAGGGAAAACTGTGACTATCTACAACACTATCTGTAACTACCGCTACCGTTAGTAACTTTCCCGCCATTGTGATACCGTACTAGATATACCGTAGGTTATATACCGTACTAGATAGCGTTAATTGAACTTCGTTAGCAGTTAAATTGTACGTTTAAATAAATACATATAACGACATAGATTACAAACGTAATATAATTAATAACATAACATAATTAATTAATAAATTAATAGAATCATGACTCAGACCAGAGCAGCAAAGCAAAAGGCTCAAGCTAATGGAAGTGCTGTGGCTCAGAGCAGAACTGAGGGGGGCAGTTGTCCTCTGACTCACAGCCTTATAAAATGCACTGTTTGCTTGATGTTTGCAGAGCAATCGGGTACGGGACATGATACTGCCAAGGGGGATGTCTTTGTGTGTGCGCGATGCAAGAAGTGTATCGATATCAGGCAACAACTCGGCGTTCTTGTGGGCCTATATGAGAGCTTGAAGGACAGGGTGGATGCCCTCGAAGAAACTAAATTGAGGGGCCCATCAAGCTCTCAGCTGCCCACATCAACGCCAGAGCTTGCACTTGGGCATCGCGTGACACAGAGACAACCCCTAAGGCAGAATGCGCTGGTTCCGAAGGAACTAGTAGTTGTTGGTGACTCTATTGTCAGGGAAACAGGGAACATGCTTTGTAAAAAAGATAGGTGGAACAGGACCAGGGTATGTCTGCCAGGGGCAAAGGTTGATGACGTTGTAGAGCGAATATCATCTTTTAAGGGCACAAAAGGTGATATAGTTGTACACGTTGGCACTAATGATATTAAGAGTAGGAGACCGGCGGAATTACTTAGCAAGTACAGGTCACTGTTGAAAAAAAGCCGTGAATTAGGGTTGAACTTGAAAGTGTCTGCAATTCTGCCCAGACACGATAGGAGGGAGTATATGATGAGAGCCTTGTCGATCAATTCGGCCCTGGAGGGATTGTGCAAGGCTCAAGGGGTAGAATTTTTTTCAGCCTGGACTGTACTTGTTAACAGGAGAGATTGCTTCTACAGGGATGGGATACACTTAAATAGAAAGGGTGCAAGAATTTTTGCTGATGCTGTCGAGGCAGTGTTAGGTGGGTCGGAAAACTGCTAGTTGGGGGGGATACAAAGACGAATAGATTAACAGTAGCTACTGGCAGAGGTGAAAGAGATTCTTGCACTGCTTCTATTAGAATGAGCAGAAGCCTGAAAAACAAGATGCATGGTATTTCAGAGACTGCTGGGAGCCATTGCGGTACAAGTAAACACATGGGTTGTGTTAGGGTAGCTAAGAATAGAAACAGGTGCAGGTATACTTGCGTGTACACCAATGCTAGGAGTTTAGTAAATAAATTTGATGAATTTGAGGTATTGCTCAAAACATCAAAGGCAGATATTGTTGGGATATCAGAGACGTGGTGTCACACAGATATAAGGGATGCAGAACTGCAATTTGGGGAGTACAACGTCTACAGAAAGGATAGACAGGATAGGAAGGGGGGGGGTTATGCTATTAGTTAAGAAACACATAAAAACCAAGGAAGTGAAGCCAGTCGACATCACTGGACAGTGCAGTGTGGAGTCAGTTTGGTGTGACATAAACATTGGGAGATCAAAATTGAGAGTAGGAGTGTGCTATAGGCCTAATGACTCTGATGAGTATAATAAGGAACTGTACAGGGAAATAGAGTGGGCCAGTAAATCAGAGTGTCTTATAATGGGAGATTTTAATTTCCCAGATATTGACTGGAATTTGGGGGCTGGTTACTCACACACTAGCAGGGCTTTTGTGGATTTATTGGATGATTGTTTTCTACATCAGCATGTTCGGGAGGCAACTAGAGGGAGTAATACTCTTGATTTGATTATCAGCAGTGATTCTTCATGCATTAAGAATCTGCAGATAAATGAACCACTAGGTGGCAGTGATCACAGTGTGCTGAAGTGGGATTTACTCAAAGAGGTAACTACCATTAGGGGTAAAGGGAAGGGTTATTGCTTCCATAAAGGTGACTACAATGGACTGAGACAGTATTTAAATTCTATACAGTGGCACCAACTGATGATGTTACCAACAGCAAATTCAAAATGGGAAGCATTCAAAGAACTTATCTTGGAAGCTACTAGGCTTTACATACCAACTAAGAAATATTGTTCAAGGTTTAGGCCAAAATGGATGTCAGATGAACTAATGAGGCATATGGCAGAGAAGAAAAATGCATGGGATACATACAAATTAACACATGACACAGAAGCCTATGATAGATACAAGTTGATATGCAACCAAGTTACAAAGGAGGTTAGGCAGGCGAAGGCAGGTTACGAGAAATCCTTGGCAAGGGATGCAAAGAAAAACAGCAAAGAGTTCTTTACTTATGTAAACTCTAGAAGGAAGGGGATGAATCAGATTGGTCCACTTGATATTGATGGGTCAAGTGTTGATGATCCTGCTCGGGTAGCTAACAAACTAAATGAATATTTTGCATCGACATTCACACATGAGGAGTTATTCAGCGAGGGGAATGCCAGAGGTGTATTCAAATTTAGCAGTAAGCTACAGAATCTTGAAATAACTGGGAGTAAAGTGGAGGAGAAACTGTTGAAGATAAACACAAGAAAGGCACCCGGGGTGGATGGGATCTATCCAGTTATATTAAAGGAGGCAGCAAAGGAAGTAAGCAAACCCTTAGCCATAATTATGAGAGCTTCCTTGGACTCGGGGGAGGTACCCATAGACTGGAAATGTGCAAATGTGACCCCAATTCACAAAGGAGGATCAAAGGCTGACACAAGTAATTATAGACCTGTGAGCTTAACTTCTGTTCCAGGAAAATTAATGGAGGCACTGGTTAAAGAAGCACTGCAGGATCATTTAGACAAGACTTCAGTTATAGCTCAGACACAGCATGGTTCTGTTAAGGGGAAGTCTTGCCTGACCAACTTGATTGGATACTATGATGCAGTCACAAAAGAACTGGATGCAGGGAATAACTTTGATATTATATACTTGGATCTTAGAAAGGCTTTTGATACTGTTGCACATGGAAGACTGCTACACAAATTGGAGCAGTGTGATATTGGAGGCAAATTGCTGCTATGGATAAAGGGGTGGTTGAGGGGGAGAAGACAGAGAGTGGTAATCAATGGACACTGCTCATCGTGGACTGATGTTATTAGTGGAGTCCCTCAGGGCTCAGTGTTGGGTCCATTATTGTTTTCTGTATTTATAAATGATATTGATGATGGTATATCGGGCTTAATGTCCAAGTTTGCAGACGATACAAAGGTTGGCAGGGTTGTCAAGGACACTACTGACACTATGCTGCTGCAACAGGATCTGGAAAGGTTGAGCAGATGGGCTGAGAGGTGGCAAATGAAGTTTAACATTGACAAATGTAAAGTACTACACATGGGAAACAGCAACCCCAGAGCAACGTATCAACTCTGTGGTACTACACTGACAGTGGTAGAGAATGAAAGGGACTTGGGGGTGGTTGTGCAGGCAGATATGAAGTTCTCTGAGCAGTGCAGACGGGCTGCAAGAGTAGCTCATGGAGTATTGTCAATGATATACAGGAATTTTTCCAGCAGGGATAAGGAGGTGATTATTCCATTGTATAAGGCGATGGTCAGGCCACACCTAGAGTACTGTATACAGGTCTGGAGGCCTCATTTCAAGAAGGATGTAGAGCTGCTGGAACGAGTACAGAGAAGGGCAACAAGATTAGTGAATGGAACAAAGGGGTGCTCTTACGAAGAAAGGCTTAAGTTTTGCAAATTACAGTGTCTGGAGACTAGGCACCAGCGAGGTGATCTGATAGAGGTGTATAAAGCCTTGAATGGTTTAAGCATGCTCAATGCTGATGGGATTCTTCCTCTAGCTCAGAAAAATCACCTGAGAGGGCATAAATTCAAATTGAGGAAAGACAGATGTAGGATAGACGTGCGGAAATTTGCCTTTAGCCAGCGGGTGGTTGGTTGGTGGAACAGACTTCCATCCCTTGTGGTGGAGGTTGATAGCCTAAATAAGTTTAAGGCTCAGCTGGACAGGTATTTTGAACGAACAGAGGGGTGAAGTGGAAGTGGGTTTTTTTTTTTTTTTTTTTTTTTTTTGGCTGATGCTGCATAAGCTTGCTTTCTTGCATCAAATGCCTCTACTAATGCTAATGCTAACAAGGGACGATGATTGCCAGTTATCGGGAAAACACAGAACTTGGTCAGATATTTCTCAAATTTTGTGTTAAAACGAGATAGCATATTTAGCTTAACTGTGAAGCAATGAATGTGAATAATGCAACAAGATAATTAAGTTATATACATGTATATACTTACTACAATAACGTAGCTTTTATCTGAATTAAGTCCAGAAAGTGGCATAATAAACCTGCCATCTGTGGTTAATGGTTGAGGTGTATACAGAGCTGACTGTCCACTTTGGTATTTATCTTCAGTCCACCACCGAATTTCATATAATATGGGATCACCATTGGGAGATAGCGGTGGACCCCAGGATACATCTATCTGTGTTGGGCTAACTGGAATGGCATAAACATCTACAGCAGCTGTTGGAGCTTAAAAACAAATAAAGATTACATGGTGTTAAAAAAACTGTATACACATGTTTTTATATTTATTTACTATTACTTATACTGGATACACACATAAGTTTTTACTAACTATTTTCAACAATATCTCCTGATATTGAAAATATCAGGAGATACTGTTAATGATATTTTATACAAATTAACTATATATATATACAGCCAATCCTCGATTAACGTAAGGGTTGCATGGTTGCATTCCCCGGAGCTCTACGTAAGTCGGATTTTATGTGTGTCAGATTTTATGTAAGCCAGAATTTCCCCCATGCTTGTGCAGCACTCGCAACTGTGCTCGCTGAATTAATTGAATCAAAAAACAAATGTTCAATGAACATGTGAATACAATTATTTATTGTATTTATTCAATTTTTTATCTCATGCACAGAAAAAAATTACAAAAGAGTGCAATTTAAAATATTATAAAATTACAAAAAAAAGAGAGGAGATGGGCATAATTTCAGTAAGTTTTACTTCTCGAGCATTGTTGCCAGAATTGATGTCTTCAGCTGATAAGTACACCGCTTCGGAGGTTGAGGGCTGTGGAGATTTAGAAGGGGTCGACCGCTCAACTGTATGAAAGAACATATTAATGGATGACTGGATGGTGGCTTTTTTCTTTTCATTGTAGATTTCTTTGTAGCAAGCAAGCATATCGTTCACCCCTCTGTTAACTTTTAAGAATCATTCGCTGTCAGGATCCATCTCCTCAAACCTCGCCATTGCCGATGCAGTTTCACGAAATGCCATTGCCATCTTCTGGTGAAGAAGCGTCTTGGCTCCTCATTTGGTTCACCTTGAGCTTCATCAGCATTTTCTTCTTTCACTATTGCTGCCTGCAAGTCAATAAGTTCTTCGTTAGATAATTCCTTGTCTTCTTCCTCTATTAACTCCTTCACATCTTTGGCAACAACCTCCAACTAAAGTAGCTCTGCAACCTTTACAATCTTATCTGTAACCTCTTCATATGATTCGTCTTTTTCAAACCCTTCGAAGTCTTTTATGTGCCATGGACATATTTTCTTCCATGTGCCATTTAAATAACTTTTTAGTAATTTCCGCCCAGGCCTTATTAATGTTTAAGATGGCGTGGTAAATATTGTAAGATTTCCAAAAGTCTCTTATCGTAAAATTTTTCTAACTGCCTACTGCAGACAATGCCTGAGCAAATGTTGTGCGTAAATAGTATGCTTTTAAATTTGAAATAACACCCTGATCCATAGGTTGGCGGTAGAAATATGACTCTTACATTCGAAATGAAATCATCTAGATGTTATTATTTATTGTTATTTGGTTTTTAGGAGCATTAGCAACTAAGGCCATATTGCTCCGGGGATATGCGGTGGTTATTCCCTGACCTTTCCGCATCCTCCGTATTTGGTGGTCACGGGCTCGAACCCTGGTCTAATCAAGAAGCGTGTGCTATGCACAGCTGCTCCTGCCCACCTGGTTATGGAGGTGCTGTCATCTAGATGTGTAGGATATCCAGGAGCATTATCTAATAGAAGCAGCATTTAAATCAATGTTGTTGATTTAAATGCTGCTTCATTTTTGTTGCCCTTAAATGCACAAAGATTTCCAGAATGGCACACAAGCAGTTGTTTTAATCTGTAATCTCTCGCTGCATTAGTCCCAAGAAAGAGCGTGGCCCTATCTTTTGAAGCCTTGAAACGTGGCCTTGTCTTTTCCTTTTTGGCAATGTATGTTCCATCTGGCATTTTTTTCCAATACAGAGCAGTCTCGTCAATGGTTAAAAGTTTGCTGCATTGTCTTGTCTTTTCCTCTTTGGCAATGTATGTTCCATCTGTCATTTTTTTCCAATACAGAGCAGGCTCGTCAACGGTTAAAAGTTTGCTGCATTGAATAGCCACCTTCATCAATAATTTTTTCCAACACATCACATTCTATAACAATGAAAGGGTAGTGCAATTTCCATTATAATTGTGACCTTTTAGAGAGACAAATAGCTTAGTAATTACATAGTATGAACCAGAGCTATAATGCTCAATACATTCTATGTTGATATCAATATTTATAAACTTCTCTTATTATTTTACAAATAGCTTCCAAGGACTTGGAACGAATTACAAAAAAAAAAAAAAAAAAAAAAAACAATATGTTATTGGGTTCACACTACTTCCATTTATCCCTAAAGAAACAAAATACATTTCCATATTTTTCTCTGCAGCTGCAGAATCAGCACTAGCAACTTCACCGCATACTTTAATGTTTTGGAATCCAGCGCGATGCTTGAATGTATTAAACTACCCATTGCTTGCCACGAACTTGGCTTGGGGTTTGCCATACTTATCCTTAATATCTTCATAAATACTTCTTGCTTTTGCTTGAATGGCCATTGGACTCAGGGGTACTTACTTCTGAATCTGATTTTCCATCAATATTATTAATAGCTGTTCCATCTTTGATATAGCACCTGAACACTGTTTTGTGATCACTGTTGATCTTAAGTGCGTTGATCCTTTGACATATTCTTTTATATGTGCACTGTCCTTTAAAATAGTATTCACTGAAGCAGTGAGACCTAATTCCCTTGCAAGAGATGACAAACTTTGTCCTGCTCCGTACTTAATCATTTTCATCTTCATTTCTAAATTAATTTCGTTTCATTTCCTGGTACTATCAGCACTTGCACTTTCTGTTGGTCACTTTCCCTTCATCATTGTAATACGTAAATAGGAATGAAGAGAAGTTTATGAAAATATGTTTTTTATATGATTGAAGATTTCGGTGAAGAGGAACTCGTTTCACCATAATACTGTAACGTACAAACTGACACAATTCCAGTTATCAGGATTATCGCAAATGCAATAACATCATGTTTACAACAGATTGGGCTAACAGAAAAGCCAAATAAACCGGAAAGTGAAAATTGATTTTATTGTTTTATGGTAGTGACCTCCAGAAATGTGTTTTAGAAAAATATTACAGAGGCATTCAAAATTGATTCTTATAATGGGAACATTATCATATGTTCCCATTATAAGAATAATTATAATTTAATAATCACAATTATAATTTCCATTGTAATTGTGATCTTTTAGAGAGATAGCTTAGTAATATAGTGAAATTTTCAACTTCCAAGGACTTGGAACGAATTACAAAAAAAAAAAAAAAAAAAACTATGTTATTGGGTTCACATTATGATATTTTTACAATATCTTCATTTATCCCTATAGATGCAAAATACGTTTCCATACTTTTTTTAAGTTTGCACCGGCCGGCAAAAACTTACGTAAAGTCGAATCTGCTTAAGTCGAGTATTAAGTAAGTCGGGGAGTTCCTGTTCAGATTTTGACTGTGTGGTTGACATGTGACATCCGCCTGAAGCGAAGAGGGGGAATGCATGAGTGGGCGGAGTCACAACGTGTCAATCATTGCCTTCCCCCGCTTCTCGCAACCATTTTGTAAGGGGTACCATTCTCTGGATTCAGCCAACAAATAAATAATTAGGGATTAAATAAGAAATAATTTAACTCACCTATCTGAACATAAACTCTAATTGTCTTGGTTTTAATGCAAGTTCTTCTAAAATCATGTTATGCAATTCATTTTTATTTCTAAATCAACAAGTATTTCTTTCTCTATTGATATTCGGGCTAGCAATGAGAGCTGTTCCTGAGCCATTGTATTCCTCAAATAGGATCGAATTCGATCAAGAACTGAGAAACTTCTTTCATTTGAAACAGAAGTTACAGGTATTGTTAGGAGAACTTGAATTAGCCTTGTTGTTTCTGACAAGGTGGATAATAATCCTATTTCATGAAATAATTCTAAAAGAGCATTGGTTAATTTGCATTTTCTAAAATCGCTGTCATGATAAACATATTTCAGTTTGTTGATTAAGGACTTGTAATCTATTATATTGGGATATTTGTTTTGGAGAGCATAAAGATGATGCATTGGAAAATGTTCAGAAAATTCTTGAAACATGTTCACATCAATCAGCTCAAAAAATGCAAAATCTTGAATGCAAGCAATTCTTTCTCTCAATGACAGCAATATAATTTCAGTCAATTCAAAATACATGGGTTTGTAATTGATTGGCCTTCTAGTTCTTTTTCTTGGTGGAGAATTTGTACTGTTTGACTGTTCTACATCTTTTGTGGTTTCTTAAAAAATACTGCAATACAATTCTTCAGTGTGACTACACTCAATGAATTCAATAAAGTCATTTATCTTCTGTAGGGCAAACTTCATGTCAAGTTGTTTACATTGCAAAAGACCAAATAGTTTTTCTGCTTGGGATAATATATTTTCAAAGCAATTGTTGAAAAACATGAAACTGAAATAATTTCATTTTATAAGCAGATTATCTGCTTCATTTAAAGTGTCTTCATCCCATCTTGCACTGTCATCAAATACTTTGGAACGCATTCATTAGAGCTTCACAATTTCTTTTAATTGATGACACTGTTCTAGTTCTGTTGATATGGGGATTTGATGGCGCATAAGCTACTTTGACTATAATGCTGTTCTAGTTCTATAGCACCACCTTGTTTTGCACAGTGATGGTATGTTAACATTGAACTCTCTCAGCACGGCTTTTCGTTTAGTACTTGTTGAAGAAAATTTACTGAAAACTTGAAGTTGTGAAAAGAAAACTTTTACTGCATTAACTTTCTCTGACAGTTTACTTAAAACTAAATTCAATTTATGCACATAGCAGTGCATAAAATATCCGAATTTAAAACCCTTTTCTCTCAGCTTCATTTAAACCCCATTATGTTCACCAGCCATTACTGCTGACCCATCATATGCTTGACTGACCAGCTTGATCCCATCCACCCCAGGTGCCTTTCTTGTGTTTATCTTCAACAATTTCTCCTCCACTTTACTCTCAGTTATTACAAGATTATCTAGCTTACTGCCAGAGTTGAATACACCTCTGGCATTCCTCTTGCTGAATAACTCCTCATGTGTGAATGAGTTCACGATAATTACCTTTATTTAGGCTATCTTTATGTAAGCAAGAACTGCCACTATGTGGCAGCTCTTGCTTACATAAATATAAGACTGCATTGGCTAACTGCTTTAAATATTGTCTATTTTTTTGAACTTGTTGATTATAATTTTATCCTTGGAGCTTTGCGGCATTACTAATGGCACATGTCTATCTGACCAAATGTTTTTAAATACTTATAATTATTCAAATGACTTGAAGATTTTGCGTGATAATTGCTGTCAATAAAAATATTTCTAAAATTAGAATAACCAGTATCTGTCCAGGATTGATTTGACTTGAGCTGGAACAGTAAACATGGCCAACAGTACAATTTTTCACTCAAGAGGCTTCCACATAACCAATCTATTTGTTTGTACCATTTATGTTGAAATGAACGATTGCCTACTTTTGTTATGATTAATGGCTTGGGATGGCCTGTCTTAAAAATTTCTCTCTGCTCAGCATTGTTTCGCCCTCCAAATGGTTTTTCTTTCAATGATAACACTAAATCATCCATCTTGGATATGATTTCAAAATAATAATAAAAAATAATAATATGTAACACAATAACACATTTTGTGTGCAGCGAACCAGCACACAAAACAACAAACTGAAAGCAAACAGGAAGCAAGATGCTACCTCTCGCTAGTATATTAAAACTCTTACCAAACCAAGCAACATTGGCATGAGTTGAAGTATTTCATCTTTACATAAATAAGCATTAACAGATGTATAAATATTATTTTTTATACAGAAGGTGAAAGATTAGATGAAAACAGTAATTTGTAACTGACATACAAGCATAAAAAGTTAGTAAGTGATAAACTTGAAATACATAACAGTACTTGTTTTCGGATATGATAACTTGAGCCTCTATATTAGTCTACCGTAAGCCACTAACTCTTGCCAATGGTACGAGTAGAGGCTATGGTACTGCCAATGCAATTTTTATGAACTTGCAGATAAGAAAATTGAATGAATGAAAAATACGAAATTCATAATTTTTATCCATTTCCTTGACTCGTGCTAGGCAAGAGTAGAACGAGTGTTGCAGTCGCTACTGATATATATATATATTTATTTATTTATTTAAACCTTACCTCCTTCTTTGGTCTGAAATATAACAGGTGGACCAGGGTTTGTGTCATCCTGACTATAGTAATTACTGACAGCAACTTGAAAAGTATAGTTAGTGAAAGGCTCTAATCCAGTTATGGTCACTCTGCTACCATATGTATTCTGTAACAGATATTCAAGCAAACATGTTCATGGATAAAATTTGAAAACAACTTATTAAAAATTTAAAATATTTGTTTAATATTAGAGTTAATGCTACTAACTGCTTGCTCTGAAAGAATATGCTAATTATAGATGCTTTGATAAATTTCATACTTTTGCATTAAATATGCTATCTTTTAAAAAGTATCTGGAAACACGAACTTCACATTGATGTGAAAGCCAATCACTTCAATTGCTATTGAAGTAAGCAGCCTCTTTGGTTGCTATGACACATTCTACCCACCTGAACAGGCTTTCTACCAAAGAATGATACAATGCAGCAGGTATAATCCTCCATTGATCCAAAAGAACAGTGAACTATTAAACTGGCGATGTGGCTTAACTGCTCGTATTGGTCTGTCTCTCACCTAATGTGTTCCAGTTCATCCCATAGGTTTCAAATTGATACTCTCAAACAGCACCAGTAATATGGCATGGAGCATTATTCTGTGAAAAAACATGAATCTGTACCAAAGAACTGCCACACTGTAGTAGGAAGTATGAAATTGTACAAAATATTATGGTAGTTGTTGATGTACAAGGTGTGGCAGTAAAGTTCCTGGATTGGTGCTGTTGCAATCATGTTCAATGAGTTTGAAAATAAATGGAAGTGGTAGTTATAATTCAAGCTTCCTCCAACAGATGATGGTACAGAGATTGTCCAGTACGCCGACAGGTTTCAAGTAACAACAACATCATTAGTAGCACTGACATTTTGTATCACAATTTTGCAAATGAGCAACTAACAAATATCAAATTTTACTTTAACATGAGAAAATCCGGAACAGAAACATGTGATATGTTAAAAAGTGTTTATGATGGTGAAACATTAAGTTCTACCAATGTGTTTGAATGGCATAAGTGGTTCAATGATGGATGTGAGGATGTTTACAATGACCCAAGATATGGACATCTCTCAACATCTCAAAACGAGAATAGAGGAGTGCAAAAGTTTGGGAAATTGTGGCAAGAGATTGTTGTTTGCCTCTCAGAATGATAGCCAATAAGTTGGATAAGAATAAGGAGACAATCTGTTAAATTCTGAATGAAGATTTAGGAGAAAGGAAGGTCCGTGAAAAATTTGTGCCACACAGCCTCATGGATAAGCAGAAGCAAAGAAGAGTGTCATCATGCAAAGACTTTATTTAGACTTGTCAAGACAATCCCAATTTCCTCGACTGTATTTGTCACTAGAGATAAGTTATGTGTTTCAGTATGACCCAGAATGAAGCAGCATACAGTGGACTTCAAAATCATCACCAAGGATCAAAAACTTTTTGTTTAAAGAAGTAAATTATACTTTTTTGGGCCTTGGTAGGATTCACCTGAACGGGAGAGAATAAATGCTGCATTCTAGGTACAGGTACTTCAAAGACTATTGAAGTACATTTCCCAGGTGAGGCCACAATTTCATGAGAAAAGCAGCTGGTTCTTGTTGCACGACAATGCCTCTGCCCATACCACACTTGTTGTGAAAGCATTTCTGATGAAACATGGCATTGTACAGATCAACCATCCACCCCACTCTCATGATCTAGCACCAGCAGACTTCTTTCTCTTTCTCAAGATGAAAACTGCCCTCAAACCAAGAGTGATTTCAGTATGTTGAGGACATCAAGAAAATGTAACTGCCAAACTGAACATCATCTCTATGGATGTCTTCACTGACTCTTTTCAGAAACTTTTATATGGGTGTAATAAGCAGTGGCAGCTCATGACTCTGATGTTTGGGGGTACTGCATCTTAAAGTTACATTAAATTGCCTTGGTTATAAGACATGTAGATATACACAGTAATAATAATAAGCAAGTTAAAAATACTACAAAAACATTAACTAGACATTTACCATTAACAGAATTGAACTTTTATTTAAAAACAAAATCCATTCTTCAGTTTTTATTTGTTGAAAATAGATTAATAACTTTTTAATTCAAGTTTGGTGTACCATTGACCAAACTTTTCTCTATTGAAAGCATTGCTTGAGCATTTAGCCTTTTCTGATTCATAGTGCTCCTTAAAAATGTTTTTATTCTTTTTAATGTTGAATGGCAGCGTTCGGGCTCTGAAGTAGTTATTGGAATGGTCAAAAGAACTTTTATGAGTTTTGTAAGTAAACCAAGAACTTCAGCTAGATTATTTTCTGAATAAATTTCAGCAAGTCAGTTAATTTGCATTAATTGTGTAGATCATGTCTACTATAGAAAACTTGTAATTCCGTAAAAAGTTTTTCTCTTTCAATCATGGGATATGCCTCATTAGAGTCCAGTACCTCTTCTATGGGCATTTTCGTATGAAAAATAACAAAGTTCTCCTTGTTAAACAATTTAGCGGCAGTTAATTGCTTTGTAAAAGAATATCTCACACCTATGTCAACACATATAGTCGCATACTTCCTTTGCTTATCATGAGGGTTTTTGAAGGATTTTCACAGTGTATTGAATTCCTGATTTTTAGAATGGCATTCTTAAAGTTTCCTATATATTCATATATTTTAACTGCCTCAATTTCTCGAGATTGCATTTGATTATAAATAACTTCCCCACGAGACATTATCTGATGGAAAAGTTCTAACCATAATTCGAATTTTTCATTACTCAAGATGTGCAAAATTCCAGTTGCTTCTGAAATCGTCTTATCTGCATTTGCTGTTGCTTGTAATTCCTCCATGCATTTTTTTAAGGATTCAAAATTTTCATAAATGCTGTTCACGGTGCACATATTGAAGTTCCATCTTGTAGGATAAGATCGGGCAATGCAGCTGTCCATATGCTTTCTGAGAACAGAGAGAGAGACGCTGTGGTGATCTCGAGAAAAATGTTGGACATGAGGTTCAAAAAGAATATTCTTGAATCTCAGGTACTACTTGCTGCATTTCTCATCATCAGATTCAGTTGGTGTGCATAGCAGTGAATAAAATGTGCATTTTTGTAAACTTCTTTATTTTAGCCTGAACTTCCCCTTTCTTGCCTTTCATCACACTTACACCATCAAATGTGTGAGCAACCAGTTTTTGAGTATTTCGTTCAAAGATTATGTGTAACTGATCTAGAATGCACTTCGATATTCCGTCTGCCATTTGGTTTTCTGGAGTGAAAAATGCTCAAAAATGTCTCCATTCAATTCATATCTCAGAACAGTTACCATTTGTTTATGTTCTGAAACATCTGTCGTGTCATCAGCCATGAAAGCTGCAAATGAAGCTTCTTTAATTTCTCTTTTTATTTCATCACGGCATATTTGCAGCAAACAGTCAAGAATATCATTCTGAATAGTTTTTGAAATGCCTTTAAATGCTGCATTACTCTCTAAATGGTTCTTTAAATTGTAAACTAATGTACAGGCAAAATTTATTAATCCTCTGAATACTTCTGGATATTTAGAATCACCTTTTTCGTCATGTCCAAGTAAAGGAATTTCAAACTGTCCACAAAATTTAATGCAGTCTATTATTTTAGATAATACCTCACGATTCTTGGTAACTTTTCTGTTATGTTTGCAGATCAAAAGTCTGTAGGCCTCACTAAGCTATTCTTTAATATTTATGCTTCCTAAAAGCATTAGTGAAATCACATTATCAATATGTTTCTTCGAACTCCCATGTTTTAGAGTTTTTTCTTTCATTCTGTTTATGTTTGTAAAGCCACTTTTTGTCCACATTAAGTCACCTCCGAACAGTAAACATGGAAAACAAAACAATGCATTTTTAACTTCACAACCACAAAGCCAACTTTTCCTTTGGTACCATTCAGTTTTAAAACTGCAAATACATTTCTTATTATTACTTATTCCCCGCTGAGAAATTTGAATCTTTGGTGTGGGGTGACCTTTTTTAATCACATTTTTTTCTTGGAGAGATAATTGTGAAAAACTAAGTTGCTGAAGTTTATTCACTGTCACGCAATTTACGTCATGGGGAAGTATGGAGGTCATGATCGAATAAAATTTCACAAAATCGTGTGTCATAGAAATAATGTTTTACTTACACATCACCTCATAATATAACTTCAACTTACCAAATTCAAGCTCAATTCGCAATTAAGCTGTAATAACATAATTACACTATTCAGTATTGACTTAACACTGATATTACTTATTTACTTAATGGGAATTCGGGTGAATAACAAAAACACACCGACATTGTGGATACACACCCATCATGGTCAACGATGAAATCTGCACTGCGCACTTTACAGTTTCTTTGATTCGTTTCACTTATAAAAAATTATAAAAAATGCATATTGGCAAGTTGCCAATATGCTGATTGCCAATGGCAACCAACTACCAGATATTCACTGGAATGCAAAATGTGTCACTGCCTGGCACACAGTGAGGCCTATGGCTAATTAAACTTCAAAGTTGGAAACGATTTCATGTTTTTATTCATTTATTATTGAAATGATTACGGGAAATAGAGGATGTGCATACTATATGCGGGTCCTGTTAATAAAAATATTCATTGTGTTGCATTGTTCTTCACAAAATTTTATATAACTCCATTCACTGTATATCTAGATTTAAATAGCTACAGTGCCTATGGACGAGCCACCCCTGATAATAAGTGCATTCAATCAAGTCGTGATCACTTGAATAAAAATAAAATTATTTTTGAACTCATTCGCTTTGTGTTCTTTTTATTGCATCATCCTGGGAACTCTATTGCCACACATCGTAAATGATTCTTCACACACCCAGCAAAGATCCTCAGCTATAATATGAGAAACAATTCCACACCATAACACCACATCTTCCAAACTTCAGTGGTGGCACAATGCACTCTGGCAGCAGACATTCTCTAGGCATCTTCCATCGGAATATGGTACAGTGAGATTTGTCACTCCATAGTTTGTTTGTTTGTTTGTTATTTGGTTTTTAGGAGCATTAGCAACTAAGGCCATATTGCTCCGGGATATGCGGTGGTCATTCCCTGGCCTTTCCGCATCCTCCATATTTGGTGGTGACGGGCTCGAACCCCGGTCTAATCAAGAAGAGTGTGCTATGCACTGCTGCTCCTTCCCACCTGGCTACGGAGGCGCCTTCACTCCATAGACCTGATTTCAACTGCTCTATGGACCAATTACAGCATTTGTTGCACCATGCAAGGTGAGGCTGCTGGTTGTGGTTAGTGATGTTTGGCATATGTGCCACTGCTTTCCCATCAAAACAAGGCTGTGGAGCTGTGTATATAGTGTGTTTAAACAGACTTCAGAATCCTGTTTTTGTGCCTTAAACTCCTTATTTTGAAGTTTGTAAGGAAATCTGGTGAGATTCTGAGTATTTTCTGGTCACATGGAGTGATCTTAATATTAATACCATGGTATTGATACTATAGGACTGCAGAGATATTTCACTGCAGTAGGAATTTCTCTTTAATTGGAGCTATAGGTTACTGATCTCAGATAAAGGGGGTAGAATTTCCCATGAGTTATTCTAGTTTTTTTCAGCCTGCAATTTGGCCCCTGAAGACGTGTTGTAGAGACAAAATAAACAAAGATATGAGTGAGAAGTTCTAGTGATGTTAAGTTAAAATAATAATTTGATTTGTCCTTTCTCTACATGTTGTGTTCACCATATTCAAAGTCTGCATTCTATGTCAAAATGGTACCAAATTTCTGATATTTTTGTAATATTCACATCTGATGAGTTAGCCAACTATAAATTCATCAAATTTATTTAAATGTCCTTAGCATTAGTGTATAACTAAGTATATGTTTGCCTGCTTGTGCTCTTCATAACTGTTACACAGCCATATAATGGTTTGTCCTATAGGGACCCAGTAAGCCTTGTAATCTCCTAACTCCACTTTGATTTCCAGGTTACTGCATGTCTGAATAGAAGCACTGCAATAATCAATTTGCCTCTGCTTATGGGTACCATTAAAGTATTAGTCTGTGTATCTTCATCCTCAAACTGGCAGGTTTCTTACCCAGATACAATGATCTTGAGATTGTTATAATAATAATGAAATTTAGAAGATGAAAAACAAAATAGACCCTGCCTCTATGTATTTGTGAATCGTGAATTTTCTTTGAATGGTATTTCTGAGAATGGTCCTTGTTAGCTAATAATATTTCATCTTATTGAAATTGTAAGAAGTTGGGAGGACTTTCTTTCTTTTCGTGTGGTTTTATGGCTAGAGTTGAACTACCTAGTTAATGCAAAGATTTTAGTTTTGGTTTGGTCTATTACATTAGAATACATTTTCTATATTTATCATGAAATTATTTATTTTTAACCTCCTTACAGAGTTACTGGCATAACTTGATTTGTTGCTTAACTTGTGGATATCACACATATATATACTATATGAGGAATAATATATTACAAAATACCATGCTAAAAAGGAAACGGATTTTATACAGTACTATTCTCAGATTCATTATTATCATTTATTTTCATTTTATTTCCAATTAAAGTAAATAATCTTTAACATACACAGAAATATTATACAAGTACTGATCAGAGAAAGCAGTGCTAGGGTGATCCTCCCTTGAAAGTTTTCTTTAATAATTTTTTCTTTATATATATATTATTAATGTTATGTGCATTGTGAAATGCAGTTTTAATTATAATAATATACTTATAAACAAAATACCACAAATTTTTAAGACTACATCAGTGGTTTTCAACCTTTTTTTAATAACGGCACCTCTAAGTAATTTATTTTATTTTGCGGCACCCCTACTCAATTTTCTGCCTGTTAGATCTGATTCTCTCTCTCTCTCTCTCTGTATATTTTTTTTTTTTTTTTTTTTTATGAAAACCCCAAACACGAAAGGTATCAAAGCCTATAGTACTTAGTACTGTGCATGGGTTGAAGGAGAAGTATGGGGGGAGGGGATGCCGGAAACTTTGCTCTAGAGACTAAATATGGGTTTCACCACTTCAAGCCTCCAATAAGCAAAGTGGTGGTATTTCATATATCCGTATATATATATAATATTAAAAAATATATGTTATAAGATATTTATTATAATAATATAATTATAAAAAGTACAATTCATAATACAAATTATATATATACAGTATATAATTATATTCTTTATATAGAGGTACTAAGTAAACATCAATTATAGATCACCACAAAATTAAAAAGATACTGTACACCGTTTTATAATGAAATAAATATATAAATTAAAAAATAATAATAAGTTTAAGTAACTTAAACCCAAATTACATGGCACCCCAGGAATGTTGTTGCGGCACCCCGGTTGAAAACCACTGGACTACATAAATACTTACCAATAACTGGCATTCCTGTAACTTAGTATTACATCCAGTTGGCTCCTCAGGCTTTACTTTGTCATAATAAATCGAATATAGAACTGGTGCCAGTGACACATTTTGACAATGATAGGGAAGGTCAACGGTGGGCAATGTAATAGAAATAGTGGTGACTGCTTGCTCTACAAGTTTTGGAATTTGTTCAGAGAATGAAGGGAATAAACAGTCATTATCTATAAATAAATAAAATAATAAATAAAAATACATAAAAACATAAAATTCTGATTAAAAATTAATTTTTAATCAGATTATTGAAATTAACTAGACACTTCTTGAATAAACAGATGAGATATACAAAGAACAAATGACCACTCACAGAACAGACAGACTAAGACCAGTGTATAAATACAGGTATCAGACACTCAACGTGAGGCAGGAACAGTAGCTGTAATGTGTGTCATGTGAACACTGATAAGTCATAATATGCCCAGCATACAGTGATGAAATTTTTGCGTGCTGAGGTCACACAACAGCAAATATTTATTGCTGTAGGGTAACCATTATGGGACAGATTATTTGAAACATTATGGGTAACCATTATGGGACAGATTACTTACTGGCTACAATGGATAAAAGGATGGTTGAGTGGGAGAAGATAGAGGGTGGTAATCAATGGGTGCTACTCTTCGTGGACTAATGTTATTAGTGGAGTCCCACAGGGTTCGGTGTTGGGTCCACTGTTGTTTTGTATATTTATCAATGATATTGATAAAAGTATATCAGGCTTGTTGTTGTTGTGGGATTTATTGGCGCAAGGGCTACTATGGCCAAATTGCGCCTATATCAGGCTTAGTATCGAAGTTCGCAGATGATACAAAGGTTGGCAGGGTTGTTAATGACAGTGTGCTACTGCAACAGGATCTAGAAAATTTGGGCAGATGGGCTGAGAAGTGGTAAATGAAATGTAACATTGACAAATGCAAAGTACTGCATATGGGTAAAAGTAACACCAGAGAAACGTACCAACTGTGTGGCACTACACTTAAGGCGGTAGAAAATGAAAAAGACCTGGGAGTAATTGTGCAATCAGATATGAAGTTTTCTGAGCAATGCAGACAGGCTGCCAGGGCAGGTCATGGGGTTTTGTCAATGATATATAGGAATTTGAACAGTAGTCTTCCATGCATAACAGTGTCAAAAGTTTTCCTGAAATCCAAGTATATGATATCAAAATTATTTTTTGCATCCAGTTCCTTTGTAACCACATCATAATAACCAATCAAATTTGTCAGACAAGACTTTCCCTTAACAAACCTATGCTGTGTCTGAATTATTGCTGCAATCTTGTCTAGATGATCCTGCAATGCATCTTTAACCAGTGACTCCATTATTTTACCCGGAACAGAAGTTAAATTAACTGGTCTGTAATTATTCGTGTCACCTTTTGATCTCCCCTTTGTGAATTGGGGATACATTTGCACATCTCCAGTCCGTGGGGACCTCCCAGAGTCCATGGACGCTCTCATAATTATGGCTAAGGGTTTGCTTACTTCCTGTGCCCCCTTAGGTTCAGATTATGAATCTAAGGGGCATAAATCCAAATTGAGGAAAGACAGATGTAAAATAGATGCGTGGAAATATGTCTTTAGCCAGCAGGTGGTTAATTGCTGGAACAAACTTCCATCTGTCATTGTGGAAGTTAACTAAATTTAAGGAGGAACTGGACAAACATTTCGAGGGAATTGTTCTGTAAATTTTTTTTTTTTTTTGGCTGATGCTGCATAAGCTCATACACTTGCTTTCTTGCATCACATGCCACTAATACTACTACTACTACATGTTATGGTTTACCAATAGTGTAAGAATTCACAGTTTGTGGCAGGTATATTCTGCAGTTGTAACCCTGGATAGCCCTTGAAATCTGGGCTCAGCTGCGGAGGTCCAGTTTGAAAGTGCTGTAACATACAGCCTACAGTTATCTTGCTACCCACATCTTTGGTTCCCAAAAGAAGAGGACTTTAGTGGCATGAATGCTTATTTTTAAGCAGGTACATCACTAAACTGTTTATTGCAAAATTTGTTTAATTTGAATGACCCTTATACTTAGTCACATAATAATGGCAGAAATTATAAAGATTTTCTGTAATCTTTGTTTACTTTTGTACAGTTCACTAATTGTTTGCTTACAATTCATTGATAAAAGAATATCAAGCAGTCAAAAGTTGGTTCTGGTTTCTTGAGGCAACAATAGTGAAAGTCATACAAAAGACCTTGTGACTTTAGATGATTAAATCATTATTATAATAGTTGGACCTATAAATCTTTTGATAATCTGTTGTCAGCATGATAACCTCTAATATAACAGAATTTATTCACAGATAGTGTTAATGTTTTTATTGTCTTGATGAAGTTAGAGTCATGCATTATCTGATTATGATCACTCAGGATATCTCAGAGCATGATGTGTTGCTTTGTACTGTATAACAGGTCAATGTTAGTCTCCTTTCTGTTTCATAATTTGGACATTTCTCTGAGATGTCTTTTATAGTTAATCTCTTGCTGCAGTTAGGGCATCTTGGAGTGTTCCTCTATTAGCAATAAGAAGGCATGAGTAATATATGAGTATCTACCCTTCAGTCCAGTTATGTCAACTATCTCCCTCTTCTTCAAATAGGCCTCTGGGGTTGGGAATGTTCTGATTCATAATAACTGCAATGTAATACACCAACCGTATAACTGAAACGTTATTAAAAAAATAATATAAGAACAGATCAAATTAACATGATAAAATAAAAATAAAAAAATAAAATAAAAAATACACTGATTGTACAATAAAAGCAAATAAAATAAAATAAAATATAAAGAACAGCAATTACACTATATGAAATAAAAGTGATAAAAAAACAACTGTAGCTTTCAGAGGCGACCATCTCCTTTGTCAACAGTAAGACTTAACTTGTCATGGTACATCTTGAAATAACTGCAGGATCACGGCTCTCAGCATGGGCAGTATCCTTCACATAAGCACTGAAACTGGAAATGGCTCAGGAGCATGCCAGGCGGAATCGTTCATCCAGTCCAAGAATTACGGTTTCAAAGAGAGGATGAATATGGATTCCCCTGTCTCTATTAATGGTGTTATGCTCAGAAGAGCAAATCTGCAAACTCTCCAGTCATTTGCCGTTCCAATATCTGTATGAACAATCAACTATGATGGCATCACCAGGTGAAATCTGGTGGTTCTCCTCCCAAAAATGTTCAGCCACAGCAGAATAATAACAACAACTTCCTCCCACTGCGACTGTTGAATTTCAAACTAGCTGCCCAGTTTGAAATTTTTGGCTTGATAATGAACAACCTGTTCAATGTTTGCTCCTGCTAGAGGTTCTTCCCCTGGACTGCTTCTGGTGTATATCATTGTTTTGGAGTTTTCAGATGGTACTTTGAACGTGTTCATAAGTTGGATGTCATTTTAGTTGCTTCATTTCATGATATCCAGCATAATTCAATACCACAATTTTGGTTTATTAGGTATGTTCTGATTGTCTAATGTGGTAGTGTCAGATGATTCATGTTTCTCATTTGAATAAAGGCTCTGACAATATGCAATGGATGTGCATTCATTCTAGTTTCTATTGGGAATGGTTTTGAAGTGTTTGGTTGCCATTTGGACTACCATTAGTTCTGCAGTATTCAGTGCATTTCAGTATTCTACTGTATTCTGTGGAAGTATGTGATCATCAGAAAGACTGCTGTTATTCCTACAAAAATTTTTGATTTAGTCGTTTTGTTATACTACAAGGATCTCGCTTTTGATGAAATCTCTTCGTGGAAGTATGGTGCATGTGCATCATTAATGTGCATCATCATTACTTCTGTAGGATTAGTATTAGTAGTGGAAAAATGATACAAAGAAAAAAGCTTAAACAGCATCAGCTATTAAAAAAAAATTACCCCATAATTTTCCTGTGCCTTCTAATAATGTCCAATCTATCCTGTAACCATCCTTTTTCAATTTAAATTTTTAGCTTATGTGCATCTGAGAAAGAGTAAGAATGTCATCAGCATTTTAGTCTATTCACAACCTATATAAAGCATTAAACATTTCAGTCAGGTTTCTCCACAGACAAACAGTTTCCACATATTGCAATTTACTTTGCAAAATGAAGTCTCACCTGGTAAGAACGCATTTTGTGCCCCTCATTAGTACTATTCTTCTCTACACCCATTCCAACAAATCTACATCCTTCCTAAAATGAGGCCTGTATGACCTTTTAAAGCCTGTATGCAATATTTAAAATGCAGCCTAATCATTGCCTTACATAACAGAATAATTATATAATATCGGTGTAGATACACCATAAATTTGAACCCATAAATTTGAACTACGTATGAAGTGTAAAGGCATCATTTTAATTGTATCTCATATTGTGGGTGCCTTCACAATGAGATGGCTGGTATTGCACTATTTCAAATAAATAATGCTTCTCTAGTAGAGAAGACTACTGTTATTTATTATCAGTGGATACCACCACCCAGACGATCATTTCGAAGCTAGTGGACTTCATCATCAGTGGGTGGGCAGGTACCCTGGTGATGCAACATGCTAGCTTCAAAATGATCATCTGGGTAGTGGTATCCACTGAAAATAAATAACAGTAGTCTTCTCTACTAGAGAAGCATTATTTATTTGAAGTAGTGCAATACCAGCTATCTTGTTGTGAAGGCACCCACAATATGAGATACAATTAAACGATGCCTTTACACTACATACGTAATTCAAATTTATGGGTGAACTATGGTGTATCTATACTGATATTATATAGTTAATTACCTAAACCCATAAGAAATTATGCCTTGTGCATTTCATCTTCTAATAACAGAATAATAATCTTTTTGTACCTGATGACAAAATTCCTGTATATTATTGATAAAATCCCATGAGCTGAAAATGAATTTCATTCATTTTCAAACCCCCACAAATGAAAAGTATTAAAACATATAGTACTTAGTAGTTTGCATGGGTTGAAGGTTGAGAAGACACTTGTTCACAATTAGATTTGAATTTCTGCTGATTCTAATTTTTGGAAAATAAATGCGAAAGAAGGTTGTTCCAAAAAATAGAAGAGATAAATAAGGAAGAGTAAAAGTTGGTTAGGGAAATGAATGCTGACTAGGAGCAGAATACTTTTGGACTAGACCAAAGGGGAATTATAAACAGCAATTAAGAAGGGCAATGCAATTGGAAGTATCTACAGAAAAGGCATGTAGCAGAAACTGAACATCTATGAGACAGATGGGTGATTAATCAATCTGATGCTCACTTTTGAATGGCATCTTCTAGACTTCATTCAAAAGAAGCTTGAGAGAGGTTTAAGGCACCACCCTAGATATGGGAACAACATTCCACTGTAGGGGAGATTAGATTTGTACAGAGTGAATTTAATTTAAAAGAAAAGTAATGCCAAGCGTGAATAAGAAAACCCAAATTTTTTTGATGCAGAGGAAGCAATATTTAATGTGCTTATACCGAGAGAGAGAAAGAGAGAGAGAATCTCTAGAAAAGATGTGATCTTGTCTAGAAATCTGTTATTAAAGATAGGCACAGGAGTAGCAGACTCTTATTTGTGAGAAATAAGAGGACTGAGAAGGATAAAGGTTAACTAAGTTTTTTTTTTTTTTTTTTTTTTTGGCATTGGAAAATTAACTGAAGATCATGATTTAAGGAATTGGTGGAGGATATTTAAGAAGTTGACACTATACAGTAAAAGTTTCTCAAATTAGAAGGTGGAATATGATGCGTACCATCAGCAAATCTATGGATAAGATTTCTGGTCAGTGAAAGAGGGTCATTAATATATACAAGAGAAAAAGCAGGAAAACAAAACTTGGGGAACACCAGCACTGGTGGAGAAGTTAAACAACAGAGTGAACAATCAACTTTTATTCAAAGTGAATGGTCAAAGAGAAACTAGATACCCAATTATTGCAAAAAAAAAAAAAAAAACAATCCAGTCAGCAATCCATAAGATGGGCGCTTGTTTAGAAGATCTTTATGCCAAACACGATTGAAAGCCTTAAAAATGTCAAGGGCAAGTGATTGAGTTTTACAAAACTTTTCTATCAAATTTGAAAAAATGGGTAACATAATCCAATATACCGCCAGTTCAAAGTGAATGGTCAAAGATGACCATTCACTGATGGAATCCATATCAGTGATCATTGGTCAGATGAAAGGTTTCAAGATAGTTTGGAGTTGGTGGTTATTGGGATTTTCCATTACTTTGGAATGAGTTTGGAAGGAAGTCAGTGCAATGGAATGGAAGGGATTTGTCCCCCTTTTTAGGAACTGAATGGATATGAGTGAATTTCCAAGCAGAAGAAAAACACCAGTGGAATAAGAAAGTGTAAGAAGGTGGCACATAACAGGAGCAAGCTCCAGAGAAAACACAGGTTATTAGAACAAGTACAGAAATGCTGTCAGATGTAAAATGTAAAATCTTACATGTTAATATTTTAGAAATGAGTGAGCTTTATTTAAAATAAAGGTTAGGAAATAGCAAAATAGGACAGTAAACATTTCCAGTCACAAATATTATTCTAGGTCACTCACAAGGATTAAAAATTAGACAAGGTTGAATTAGAGAAGGGAGCGGTAAACTATTAGCAACTAGGGATACATTTCAGTTCCCACCGTGGCAAAGAATAAACAATAACAACGGGAATGGTGACAGCACTACTGGCGAGCAGGTGCGAATACTATGGCTCTGAAGAACATAGGGCTGTAGACTGAACATTGTCGGACATCCCTTTGTC
Source organism: Mastigoproctus giganteus (assembly GCF_048544385.1). Classification (NCBI taxonomy): domain Eukaryota; kingdom Metazoa; phylum Arthropoda; class Arachnida; order Uropygi; family Thelyphonidae; genus Mastigoproctus; species Mastigoproctus giganteus. The sequence goes on along the minus strand of NC_143575.1, from coordinate 177,661,180 downwards.
CGGTGACACCTAAAATATCGGCTAGCTAGTATATACGGGTCAAATTGCTCCGGATAGCAATCTATTTGCGTCTGACTGTCAGCGATGGCAAAGTTGTTAGAGCAATGTAAAATAAATCTGCTAAGTTTAACGAGGGGTGGCGAAGGTGACGGTGAACTTCAAAGCAGCGGATTGCCTGGGAAAAATTTGGAAATTTATTAAAATGAGCTCTGAATATACAGCTTGAGAAATTTTAAAGGACGAATAGGAAATGATGAAAGTCTGACAAAATGAGAAGATTGGGTAAACTCTGAAAAAAGGTAGGCCCGACATAAGGAGGCGGTACGTAATTGAGATGACAAAAGTGAATGAACGGGGAGAGACAAAAGGGACACACACAGTTGAGATATCGTTTGTGTTTTTGTGAAGATGAGTTAGGAACACACACACAGTTGAGTTTTTGTTAGTGTTTTGTGAAAATGGGTTAAAAAGAACACAGAGTTGGGCTTTTGTTGGCAGTTTTTGGAGATGAGTTAGGAAAGACAGACGTGAGTTTTTTGACAGTGTTAGTGGGAAAAATGAGTAATAAGTTGTGTAGGGTTAGATAAGTCCTGTCCTATCCTGTCAGCCAGCTGGGAAAGATCTGACAAAGTTAAGATGGAGTAGTGAAGGGTTAGATAAGTTTAGTGCAGTCAGTAAGTTAAGGAAAAGTTAGTGGAGTTTCATAATAGAAGAGAACAGTCGAGTCAGTCCGTCATCGGAAGGCAAGGGTAGTGGCCCGTATGCAAATAAGTCTAGTCCGTCATCGGAAGGAAGTGAAAGTGGCCAGAGTGAAAATAAGTGAAAGGAGGAACCTTGGTAAACCGAAAGAAGCAGCCTTGTGAAGCTGAAAGTAGGAGCCTTGGTAAGGAGAAAATAAACCTAGTCCGTCAACGGAATGCAGTGAAAGTGGCCATGTACATATAAGTGAAAGGAGGAACCTTGGTAAACCGAAAGAAGCAGCCTTGTGAAGCTGAAAGTAGGAGCCTTGGTAAGGAGAAAATAAACCTAGTCCGTCATCGGAAGGTAGTGAAAGTGGCAGCATGCAAATAAGTGTTGTGTATGGAGAGAAATAACCCTAGTCGACCATCTGAAGGCAGTGATAAAGGCAAGGCGTAGATAAGTGAGCTGAGAAGATAAAGTTGTATTTCCTAGTCCGCCAGAATAGCTGAACCGAAGGTTAAGTAGCAGTATCGAAGACGAGCCCATAATTTCCTAAAAGACACAAAGATGCTCTACCCAGACGCAGACTACAGACCATGGAGAAACTTGAGGTTCTGAGATGAATGCAGTTGGTAAACGATGATGCCATTCCCAGACAAGGAGCTGAAGGCCCCAAAACGGAGAAATCCGATTCGTAAAATTAAGTAAGTGACTAGATATATATAGTATTCTCCTTCATAAATAAAGGACTGTTGGAACTCTAATATCAGATTAGTATAATATTTAGAAAGATGTTAAAGGAAGGATATACAAAAATATAAATATATACATAAATATAGAGATAAGTCAGATGATAGTTTTGAGTTTTGATTAATGTATAATTAGACATATGTAGAAAGGAAAAGGAGAGAAATTTGATATTTGTTATTATCTAACATATAGGTATGATATATTTTGGAAGGGAAGGGTAGAGAAATACAGAGAAAGAAATAGCCTTATGAATGTAGTTAACCCTTGGGACCAGCATTAGTCCAGAAATTGATGTCAAATGTACTATCTGTCTTGATTAAAGAAAGTTGTGAAGTTATATTCCCCAAGACAAAATGGGGCACTAATTAAATTAGAAATTAAGAGTGAAATTCCTAAATCAATTTATAAGGTAAGAATAAGATTTACATAAGAGAAAGAGTGTGAACTAAACCTCTTAAGTAATTATTGTTCATGTGTGGAGAAAGAAGAAACTAAAATAAGTTTATGTAATGATATTGATTGAGTTGTATTGAAGTGGATAACCTTGTTTAGAGTAAAACCACTGTATTTAATTGTCATATATAACTGATAATGCATAGGCAAATTTGAGAAATAATAATGTGCTTGAGAGTTGATAATTTTTATATTGTGTATCTAAGTGTAAATAAAATGTTATGTTATATATTAATGTGGGTGATGTTTGTCATTCTTGAACACTCAGCCTGTCCGAGGGGAATTATAAATAATTGAGAAGTTCCCTCGAATTTGGAATTCTCCTGTAAAGTAAAGTCAGATGTGTAAGTGGGGAAATTAAACTAAGGTGGAAAACAACTCCTATATGGGAACAAATAAAAACAAAATAATAAATGTTAAAACTAAATAAATATAAAATAAAATAAAATATCATTCTTCTTTAATTCCACCCCCCACAATGAACCTAAAGCATTCTTGGCATTAAGATTGTTCAGAATTCTTCTAACATCCTTCTGTCAGACCAAAGGAGGCACTGACTAGAGCGTACTGGATACAGTAGGTGGGTGATTTACTAAAAACATCAATACAAGAGTTAAAATGCTAAGAAAGAAATACAGTATAACCCAGTGAATGTATTTAATAACACAAATATACAGCAGAAGCTTTCGAGGCTGATGAGCCTCTTTGTCAACTAATAAATTTCAATTTGAATACAACTGATATAGTTATGCGTGCAGTGAGCTGAGAGTGAAGTCACGTTATTCAAGCTGGTTTCCTATTGTTGTCGCATGCACGCATAACTATATCAGTTGTATTCATATTTAAATTTATTAGTTGACAAAGAGGCTCGTCAGCCTTGAAAGCTTCTGCTGTATATTTGTGTTATTAAATACATTCACTGGGTTATACTGTATTTCTTTCTTAACTATGGACCCCAGTACACAAGGCCCTTTTGTGATAATAGTTAAAATGCTAGTAGGTTTAGCCAGTTAGAACATTAGTAAGTTGGCTTTATCTTTAGCTGAGCATGCAACAGAACCATCATGTTTTAAAAGAGGTGGGAGTACTGATGGATAGAAGTTGCACTCAATAGTTTTGGTAAGAAACCAGATTGTTTGACTACCAATTGGACAAGAAGAAAGTTTTCTATTTTTAGCCTGTTCAAAATCAAGTTTGGAATGATTTATAACTGATTTACAATTGTTGTGGGGTTTAATGTATGCATAAAATGAAGCTGGAAATTTGGATACAAAAATGTCAATAAGTCAATTACAATATGTACCTCCTTATCTTGAACAACCTTAGTGCTTTTATTAGAAAACCAAGGTTTGGATAAAGAGAATTTTAAAGTAGAATATGAAATAAAGGATTCCATCTCTACACAAACAATTTCAATGATACGATCTGAGCAAATTGGGATTAGAAAATTTAAAACAATAACATAAGCAAGGAAAAGAAGAACAGAAATCATGCAGATCATCCTATTTCACGCCTCGTAATGAGAAACAACTTGAGAATGGCCATAAGAGAGAGAGAGTGACCCACTGGAGAAGATATTATCACAAAGTTGTGGTCTAAGGTGTCTAGAGGACCACTAACATTAATATGTAATTTGAAGGGTTGATTGTCAGAAAAAGATCAAGAATATTGGGTGTGATACTGCAAAAGCCTTGGCATCTTGTCCAGCTGGGTCCATGCAAATAGAAAACTGAAGCCAGCTGGAGTTATGAACATTATAATCACCAAGGAGAATTACCTTACTGTTAGGAAAGTTAGATTAGAGAAATGAATTTGAAAGAAATGAATGTAAGAGTTCAGAGTGATTAGTAGATTTAGGAGAACAATAGAGGCAACAGCTAAATTTGACAGAATGACATAGAAAGATATTAAGCCAGAAGAGATCAAAAAAGAGGAGATTCTAAATTAAGAAGTCTCTGACAAGAAATATTAGAGTGGACTTATGCACAAGTACTGTATTTGATGTGAAAGGAATCACAGAGGGAATAATTAGATTGTTGAGGTTATCACAGATATTTTCTCGGGTGTAAGCAAGGACTTGCTACCTGAGAGCCTAAAACACTGATGGAGCTGATATTCAGGTGACACTTGAGTCAAAGAGACCAAATTTTGGCAAAGTACAGTCGATCTGCAACAATGAAATCCTCAGCTTGCACTTTCATGAGGGTGGGACTGTTAGTAACCCTGAGTATAACCCTCATGTGCAAGTCCTGAAATATGGAACTTAGTTTACTAGAGGTGATCACCCAAGTGTGAATCGACATAAGCAAGGGTCGAGGTGTGGCATCCACACCACATAGAGGAATGCTGCCCCCTCTGCGTTACCAGGCAATACCACCACTTTGCTTACTGGAGGCTTGAAGTGGTGAAATTTATGTTTAGTCTCCAGACCAAAGTTCAGGCAACCACCCATCCCTTTCTTCATGCAGTATAATTGTGTCTTTTGATGTTATGATGGGCATTATGGCAAGATCCAATCTTCCTTACATTTTGAGGATACAGCTCTAAACTGGTACTTGCAGGCCAGCTGTTAATAGTCCACAGGACTGAACCAATTGGTAATACTCTAGGAGGCATCCAAATCAGCTAGTGTATAATCTTGCTGCCTCTACTCTGCCAGATAGTAACTGCAACAGTCTTATTATACTGTGCAATAAGATTGTTGAGAGTGTGTAATTTAAGGCTATGTCCTGCAAGATTTCTATTCTTTTCCTTGGTTGGATTACTGTTTTAAATCTTCTGATGTCAGTGTTTGATCAAATCATGTCAGTGAAATTATTCTTATAGGGATGAAATCCTTTATTCCCCACTCCACCTTATAATTTCTTCCTTTATCTAAACTTTAGTTTTCCTATAAATGTGCTAAGGCTGTTCAAGATAAGAATTCTGCATATTGCAATTGGCTTACATCCAAATCTCCAAGTCCATTTTCTGTTTACACCAAAGCTCGCACCAATTGTAAAGCAGTTATTAATTGCAGATAAAGGAACCACTGGTTGGGTGACAGTGATCACAATGTACTGATATGGGAATTACTTAAAGGCTAAAGTAATTCCTATCAAGGCTAAAGGGAAGGGCTTTTGCTTTCGTAAAGGTGACTACAGGGGCCTCAGACAGTTTTTAAATTCTGTACAGTGGAATCAACTGATGATGTTACCAATTGAATTCTAAATAGGAAGCCTTTAGGGACTTAATTTTGGAGGCTACTAGGCTTTTCATTCCAACTAAGAAATACTGTTCAAGGTTTAGGCCTAAATGGATGTCAGATGAATTAACGAGGCTCGTGGCAGAGAATAAAAATATATGGGAAGAATATAAAGTATCAGGTGACACAGAAGCCTATGGTAGATATAAACTAGTCTGTAATCAAGGAGGTTAGGCAGGCGAAGGAAGATTACAAGAAATCTTTGGCAAAGGATGCAAAGAAAAACAGCAAAGAGTTCTTTACTTATGTAAACTCTAGAAGGAAAGGTATGAATCAGATTGGACCACTTTTTATTATTATTATTATCCATATGGTACAAGGAAGCCTGAGGCTTATGCTGCACCAGCCAAAAAAACAATTCCCGAGTTACCCTGAGAGAGAGAGAGAGAGAGAGAGAGAGAGAGAGAGAGAGAGAGAGAGAGAGAGAGAGAGAGAGACAGAGAGGGGGGGGAGTCAGAAGCAGAAAGGAATCACCAAGAAAGAGAAGAATGATGATATCCAGCTCAGGACCCTGGGTTTGCCAAGCCCATACTCACCAGATGTGACTTAACATAGATGGGTTGACTATTGATGATCATGCTCAGGTAGCTGATAAAATGAATGACTATTTTCATCTACATTCACACATGAGGAGTCGTTCAATGAGGGAAGTGCCAGAAGTTAATAAAACGCTAAGTGATTTTGTAATAACTGAGAGCAAAGTGGAGAAGAAATTGTTGAAGTTAAACATAAAAAAAGGCACCTGGGGTGGACAGGATCTATCCAGTTATATTAAACAGGCAGCAAAGGAAATAAGCAAACCTTTAGCCATAATCATGAGAGCTTCCTGGGACTCAGGGGAGGTCCCCATGGACTGGAGGTGTGCAAATGTATCACCAATTCACAAAAGTGGTTCAGAAGGTGAAACAAGTAACTACAGACCTTTTAGTCTAACCTGTGTTCTGGGGAAAATAATGGAATCACTGGTTAAAGAAGCACTGCAGGATCATCTAGACAAGACTGCAGTAATAGTTAAGACACAGCATGGGTTTGTTAAAAGGAGCACTTGTCTGACCAATTTGATTGGATACTTTGATGTAGTCACAAAGGAACTGAATGTCAAAAATAATTCTGATATCATATACTTGGATTTCAGGAAAGCTTTTGATACTGTTGCACATGGAAGACTGCTGTACAAATTGGACAGGTATGACATTAAGGGTCTGTTGCTACAATGGATAAAGGGATGGTAGACTGGGAGACTACAGAGAGTGGTAATCAATAGACACTACTCTTCGTGGACAAATGTTATTAACGGAGTTCCCCAGGGTTCGGTGTTGGGCCCATTGTTGTTTTGTATATTTATCAATGATATTGATGAAGGTATATCAGGTTTAATGTCCAAGTTTCCAGATGATACAAAGGTTGGCAGGGTTGTTAACGACAGTAAAGACAGTATGCTACTCCAACTGGATCTAGATAAGTTGGGCAAATGGGCTGAGAAGTGGCAATTGAAGTTTAATATTGACAAATACAAAGTACTGCATATGGGTAGCAATAACCGAAGAGAAACATACCAACTGTGTAGTACTACACTCAGGAAAGTGAAAAAGACCTGGGGTTAATTGTGCAGTTTTATATGAAGTTTGCTGAGCAGTGCAGATGGGCTGCCAGGGCAGGTCATAGAGTCTTGTCAATGATATATAGGAATTTTGCTAGCAGGGACAGGGAGATACAAGGCAATGGTCAGGCCACATCTAGAGTACTGTGTACAGGTCTGAAGGCCTCATTTTAGGAAGGATGTAGAGTTGCTGGAATGAGTACAAAGAAGGGCAACAAAATTGGTGAGGGAAACAATGGGGTGCTCTTACCAAGAAAGGCTTAAGTTCTGCAAATTGCAGTGCCTGAAGCCTTGGCACCTGCGAGCTGATCTGATTGAGGTGTATAAGGCCTTGAATGGGTTGAGCAAGCTGAATACTGATGGGATTCTTCCTCTTGCTGAGATTAAGAACCTGAGGGGGGGGGGGGGGGCACCGGTTCAAATTGAGGAAAGACAGTTGTAGAATAGATGTGTGGAAATTTGCCTGTAGCTAGCAGTAGTTGATTGGTGGAACAGATTTCCATCTTCTGTTGTGGAATTGTTGTTCCATCTTTTGTTGTTGTTGATAGCCTAAATAATATCTGCAATAAGGCCTCTAAGGTTGGGATTATTCATACCACAAATTTAAACATATACACCAACCGTTTATAACTGATTTAATAGTAAAATAAAATAAAATAAAATGATACAAATGACTGTAAAATAATATTTACAAAAATATGATTATTTACAAAAAACTAATTTACAACAAAAATAAAATAAAATAAAATAAGTAAATAAGTTAAAATGCCTTAAAATATAAATTTAAAAGCAATAAAAACACTATTGGAGCTTTCAGAGGTGTCTGCCTCCTTCCTCAGCAATAATGAAATTTAAGCGACACATCCTTAAGTTCCAGGTGGATGACCAGGCGCATACTTGGTATTCCTTTCACTTGTACCAGAACCGGAAGTGGTCTGGGGACGTGGAAAACTAAAATGTTTATCTCTGGCAAAAACCACCGCCTCAAAAAGGGGGTGAAGCCTAACTCCCCTGTCTCTGTTCATGCTATTGTTGCCAGAGGATCCAATCCACAGACTTTCCAGCCACTTGTGGTCACAGAATCTATGCGCCCGGTCAAGGATGACAGCATTGTCGGGAGAGATCTGGTGTTGTTTTTCCCAATAGTGCTCGGCAATGGCGGATTTATTGAGCTCTGCGGTCTGTATCGCTCTTGAATGTTCCTCCCAGATGGTCCTTGAGACGCCGTCCTGTCTCCCCCACGTAACATTCCCCACAATCTGGGCATGTGATCTCATATACGACCCCACTACTAGAATCCCTAGTAATGGGGTCTTTGACCTGTGACACTACTGTGTGCAACCTCCGGCCCGGGAGCTGCACACAGCGTGTCTGAAAATCGCAAAGCATCCTCGCAATGCGATCCGACAGGCCCATATAGTAGGGAACATACATTGTGGTAAGCAGTACAGGCGGAACTACCCGATTGGGCTCTTCCTCTCTATTGTATTTATCAATGACCCTCTGGGGGTAACTGCACCTCATAAGATCTGTCATTATTTGCCTAATTTCCTTCTCCCCCTCCTCAGAGGTGCTGCAATATGTCCTCACTCTACCCAAAAGTGCTCTGGCCACACTATTTTTATGTTGGGCAGTCTGTGCCGTCCTATAATGTGTGTACTGGCCCCTACACATTGGTTTCCTATAAACCTTAGTTCTAAGTCTGGGGCCTTCCCTATATACCATTATGTCCAGAAATGGGAGGGTACCATCTATTTCTACCTCCGAGGTGAATTTTATAAAGGGGGAAAAACCATTGAGAAACGAGACCACATCTTCCTCTCTCCCCTTCTTTACAATAGTAAACGTGTCATCAACATATCGTTTCCACTTACGCATAGGGAACTCCAATCTCGCAAAAACCCTATTCTCTAGTTCGTCCATAGCCAGATTTGCAACAATGGCACTGATTGGAGAACCCATGGCTGTGCCGTGAACCTGTTTATACATCACTCCTTGGAAAACCAAGGTTGTACTGGAAAGACATAATTCAACAGCACAACATATATCTTCTATGTTTAGGTGGGATCTAGCACTTAAGGTATTATAATTCTATAAAGCCAACTTCACACATTCTACCCCATGTGCTATGGGGATACACGTGAATAATGATATGACATCTAATGACATCATCATCTCGTCCTCTCCGATATCTTGACTCCTTACAAAGTTCACAAATTCCACACTATCTCCAATAACCAACGCGGACCGACCCACAACCGGAGAAATCAGCTGCGCCAGATATTTAGATAGCGCATACATAGGGCTACCAATGAAGGAAACTATGGGCCGTAATGGAACATTCTCCTTGTGCGTCTTAGGTAACCCATAAAATCTGGGCAGCCGGTACCCTGTTGCATGCATTGACCAATACTTGTTCTTTGGAATCTTTTCCATTTTTAGCCAGGAAAGTAGCATCTTATTTACATGCTGTTCTAAGCTAGCCAAGGGGTTTCTATGGATAATCTTATAAGTACCACTATCACCTAATAAGTCTAACACTTTCTTGTGGTAATATTCCTTGCTTAATACCACCGTTGATCTGCCTTTGTCTGCTGGTAGGATTATAATATCTTCGTCCCGTTTAAGTTCTTCTAGTGCTTTCTTCTGTTTCGGGGTAAGATTTAGAGCAACCATTTTTGCCTGGCCCAGAATGGCAACAGCTTTAAAACGAATTTGATTGGCAATGTGTTCAGGTAATTTTCTAATTGCCCTCTCAATGCCCATAGATGTTTCAGTGATTGGAGGTTTGGGGGGGCAGCAATGCAAACTTAGGTCCAAGAGCCAATAGTCTCTCTTGTTCTTGGGTTAAAGGTTTGCCACTTAAGTTGTGAATAAAGTTAGAATGGTTACTACCCCTAAATACGGTGGACTGCTCCTCTGATAACGTGCTGAACTTCCTAATATGTCTCTGTTTATGAATAGGAAATCCTATTCGTCCTCTCCAAAACTAACCTCTTCACACCCATCAGGTGTAGGGGGGACAATCTACTACTAATATCACCTAATGCTACATCAATCAATCTTCTAGTTTTTTTGTAAATAATCATATTTTTGTAAATATTATTTTACAGTCTTTTGTATCATTTTATTTTATTTTATTTTACTATTAAATCAGTTATAAATGGTTGGTGTATATGTTTAAATTTGTAGCCTAAATAAATTTAAGGCTGAGCTGGACAGGCATTTGGAACGTATGGGGGGGGGGTGAAATGGGAGGGTTTTTTTGGCCGATGCTACATAAGCTTGCTTTATTGTATCATATGCTTCTACTAATGCTAATGCTAATTAATCAGTTCACACTAGATTTTGGACAGAAAACTTGCTTCTTGTCCAAATGGTATTTGAGCATTCTTGTCTCTTGCCAAAGCTATTAGAAAACTTTTGCCGTTTTAAATCCTACCTCTGTTAAAATCTAATGGTTAAATTGCCACAGATAAAGCTGTAATACTTTTCAGTAAACAGCAATATACTTCTCCGTTGGAGCAGTGCTTTTTATTTAAAGTATATAGTGCAATAACAAGGCAACTCATGTGAAGTCTATCCACAACATGAGATTGATACACTTGTTGGCAAACTTAAGTTTGCCCAACCTGTACAATAATTTTTTGTAGCTCCTGTATGACACCTCCTAAATTCACTGAGCTTTTAACTGATTAATTAATTATAATTTAATTATAAAACAATTATTGATTAATTATAGGCACCTAAAGTTAATTGGCATCTATGGCTGGAACTGCATTTACCATACCCAACTCATGTCTGCTAACACTGAAAAACTTTAAGCCCTCAGTTTGTAACCACTGGGGTAAAATGATATACAGCCACTCATTTATCTACAACTGAGAGGTTTGTTTGTTTGTTTGTTACTTGGTTTTTAGGAGCATTAGCAACTAAGGCCATATTGCTCCGGGATATGCAGTGGTCATTCCCTGACCTTTCCGCATCCTCCGTATTTGGTGGTGACGGGCTCGAACCCTGGTCTAATCAAGAAGCGCGTGCTACGCACTGCTGCTCCTTCCCACCTGGCTACGGAGGCGCCCAACTGAGAGGAAAAATGAACTACAGATGAGTATATATTCCATTGTAATTCTTACAATACAAAAAGGTATTATTTATAATAGTAATATAAATCACATTTAGTAAAATATAAAGGAAAAAGTTCAAAATTTGTTTCAGGTGAGAGCCATATGCTAAAAAAAAGAAAAAGAAAAAAAAAATGCATTTATCTTAAAAAAAAAACAAAAAAACATAGAACCAGCACGGAAAAGAATGGATCATTTGTTCTTGGAAAGCTTCTTTGCATATAGCAGGAAGCACATTACTACACAAACATTAGATGACTTTTGAAAAGCTGGAGATCAAGTAATTGTAAGGAGGAGGAAAACAGGAAATATTTTCCAAAAAGCAGAATGTGGATTTCTATTTGGATTGTCTTTCATTCAAGAAAGATACTGTTCCATTCTTTGCCCTCTTCGGAGGCAAAGAATATAACAGGATCATTTAACCCCACTTTAAATATTCTCTTATGCTCAGCATGAGGCACCTCCGTAGCCAGGTGGGCAGGAGCAGCAGTGTGTAGCACACGCTTCTTGATTAGACCGGGATTCGAGCCCGTGACTACCAAATACAGAGGATGCAGAAAGGTCAGGAAATGACCACCGCATATCCCGGAGCAATATGGCATTAGTTGCTAATGCTCCTAAAAACCACATAACAACAACAACAGGTTGAACAGATGCAGCAAGCTATCTAAAAGTGTCTCCTGTTAGTTTGAAATGCTCCTGCTCACATGGCTGCTCTCCCAATGGACTTTGCAATCAGGTGTGAATCACATCTGGTGACAGATATCTGTAGTAAAAAAAAAAAAAGAAAAAGAACATTCAAAACATTTCCATGGCTCCCTTTAAACATCAATTTTCTACTGATGAGTAGAATCCACTTCTCTTTTAAAACGTTTCAGTGCAGTGCACAGTTTTCTATTTGATACATTTCTAACCGCTTATATTGGAGTTCTATTGGCAAAATAATTTTATGAAAGATCAAATACACAATCTATTTAGTTTTTATAATGAAGTCTTTTGAAAAAACAACATACACTTTTCTATCTTCTCTGTGTGCAATATTAAGTGGCCATAGAGTGTTTTCTATTTAATGCCGGTTTTTGGTGATTTACATATTAGGTGCATCAATGGATAATATTTCCTGTGTATAGTTTTGCCACTAGACCAGACTATGTCCAAGATGCTATTATGACAATACAGTTTAAGTATATACATTTAAAAAAAAAAAAATTTGTGCAATATAAGATGGATTCAGAATTTTAATATTCTGTTTCTATATCAACTGTGATGAAATTCTTTACAAAAATTACAGTTGTCACCTTTTGATAAGTCAATTCTTCGATGCAATGCAAGTTATCCTTGCACATAACTCAAACAAAGTAACTAAGGAAATTGCATAACAAACAAATGACATGAAAAATGAACTATTATGTTTGAAACAGAATCTCACATTGCAGAGAAGCTCAACCTAGTTTTTGATATTGTGCAGTAGATCAAAAAATTTCAATGCTTTTTCAGTAAAAACTATAAATACATTACAATTTTGAAAAGAATTACATGAAACTTTTTAAACAAATGATATCCTTTCTGATAAAATACTGCCTTACTAACTTGATCTCCCATTTTTCCTGTTGGCTCAATTAACAGAGTTCTTGAAGTTTCAATAGAGAAATTAAGAAAGCCATTTCTTTGAAGGTAGATTGGCTTCCAGCTGTGTAGATAGGGTATATGAAAGTGCAGAAAGGATAAACAGAGCAATTTTTACTCCTTTTGCACCCTCTAACATGTGGTATAAAATATCGCACACAAACTCAAGGTTAAGAAAATGAATGAATCTGGAAAGCCACTCAAAATCTGGAAAAATTTCATTTTAGGGTTGGCAGTTTGTCCAAGCAGTATACTACAGATGATTGTACAGACGCAGTTATGGTTAAAATTATAATTCAAGAATGGGGAGATAAGGCTAATGACAGAGTGGGCACTATTATTTTAACTCTGTTGTAGATATTTTTTCACTTAAAAATTATTGTGCTTTTTTTTTTTTTTGTTTAAAATTAGTAGCGCAGTTATTATTTATATTTATTGAACATGAAATAAACTTACTATTTCATAGCCTACACACCTGGGTATGGTTGTAAATAATCACCAATGGCTCGAATTCCTTGTACACCTTTCACAACTTCATGCCTAATTTTCTTCCCTTGTAATGTGGAGGAAAGTTCTGAAGAATGCATAGCATGAGCTGTGATATCCTCTTTTTCAGTACTGAACACCTGGTTCAGAGTGCTATTAGACCAATAGATATGATTTTTATCTACTGTTAAAGATGTGGGAGGTAATCCTAAAAACAAAACTATGGGATCAGTTGTCATCACAAACTATTTTAAAGCTAAATGATATTACATGTAAGAAGTTGAACATAAAAGTGAAATTCACGTAAATAAAACATCATTAAGAAACTATAACTACACAGATTACATTGTATTTGTCAAATAAAAATGCTTTACTACACGAATATTTTTATAGCTACACATTTTGTGTAGGCTAAAATGGCATACTTTTTGTATGGCATGCAGATTTTGAAAGTGTGTGGCATAATTGTTATAAAAGTAATAAAATAAAAATAAACAGCAAAGTAAACTGAAATGAACAAAAACAAATGGTTGAATATAATATTTTATAACAGAAAGAAATATGAAAAATTTTAATATGAGTACTAAATTGTTTTTAAATATTTATGCAAGAAAAAATTGTAAACTTCCTAAAGGCAAGAAAAGCAAAAATTTCTCCCTTATTTTTAAATTATCCATTTTTGAATAGAGAACTCTTATTTAAGTTTTAAATAGTTTCTTATGTTTAACAGTTCACTGTGAAACCAATGGTGCAAAAAATGTGTAGCTTCCATGAATTTGGCTGTTTTTCTCAATTTCCACTAATTTTTATAGTTGTTTTTTTTTTTTTTTTTGCACTGCCTAAAATATTTTGGCATTGCATTTTTTGTTTAAATTTTCTAGCTATTTTTAAAAAGTGCATCACAGAACACAATGTACTGCTGTCTAAGAGTAAAATTATTACTTTAAATATGTATTTTATTAAACATGTATTAAACACATTATGATCAACCTGTCTGTGATCCAAGTAGATCACAGAATTCCCAGGAAATGCTTATATATTTCAGTGAGTAATGTAAATATTATTGTCTTTAATAATATAAGACAACAACAACTGAAAAGCCAAATACCAGTGCAATGCACAAGCAGCTAAAGAATTAAATGCTACTGACAACTTATTTATATTTTTCTGAAAGAGAATGATTTTTCAAACTATCACAAATAGTATGCTGGTATCTGTTCGTATGGAGTGATCTTCAAAATACAGTGATGTTCTATGAGATGACTGGCAAAGTATAAAAGAAGAGAATTTATCTATGTAGAATATGCTGTATCCAAATTCATCTTTGCTATTTGACATGTAAGGTATGAACTGAACCTAAATAAAGCAAATCAATTCACATTTTTTTAAAAATTCTTCTCTTGAGACGATTACATGGATCCAATATTTACTACTTTGTTGATATGTGACAAGTAAGAATTTTATCATTTAAGAATATAGAGATACATGAATTTTTTAATTTTACTCATGAAATTCCTGAAAATTTCATCTATTTTTGATCCAGTAAAAATTTCGCAGCCCTACTGATGATCTAGTTTCAGGGATTTCATTTTTTTTTTAAATGAATGATGAGTGAGAAGGTCACCATAGCTGGGTGCTCAGGTGTTGTGTAAGTACATCTGCTTTGAGTGACCAGGGTTCAAGCCCATGATCTGTTAAATATGGCGCTGTTTCTTCTGTCTGTCTGTCTGTCTGTCTTTGTGGAGTATAAACTATGGAGTATAAACAGAAAATTTATTTATTTCATTGTTCTGCTCTCAGATACACTGTTAATGGTTATGTGTTGTGTATCTTGTTATTAAAAAATAAAAATAAAGTAATGTTATTGTACCAGTGTGAGGTAAATAAAAATGAGATTTTTATTGTCTAAATTTATATTACATCTCCTGTAATCACAAGTGTAAATTTAAGGACTGGTACTAATGCTTCTACAGAACAACATGAGACTGCAAATGTCCTGTATGTATAGACAGTGACACATATCAGTAGAAACAATATGGCATTACAGTGATAGGTGGGTTCAACTAGCAATGTAGTGTTATTCACTTTCTCACAACAGAGGGCATATTTCCAATGCAAACTCATTGGCATATCAAAAAGGAATAAATTTTGTCATGTCCATGAGTGTAAAAATGGACTAATCATTACCATAAAGAAAGAAAAATTCTGGAGGCTGACCTCACCAAGGACAAGCTCACACAGCTGTCAGAGAATAAAATGTTGTGGCAGAAAAATCAGGATGAAAACAGTTGGTAGGCCCATGACTGGACATCACTCATGAGTCTACTAATCACCATCATCCATGAAAAACTACAGTAAAGGAGAGATTTTACTAGACACAATGTGGGTTCCAGTATTTGTAGCATCCAACACAATGAAAAGAAAAGAAAATAACTTCTTGGATTGTATACTGATGTGAATGAGATATGGTGTAGATGCTTTGAACCTAGAGAGAAAGAGAGCAAATGATACATCATGCATCATTTACTCATGATGCAGCATGCATCATGAAGATGGCTTTAAAATTCAAGACTTTCGAAAGCACTATGCTGCTCTTCACAGGACCTGCTGCTGCCACTTCATGTGCAGAGGTGAAAGAGGCAACTATTAATTTGCACATAAACCCATAAAATTGATCTGTGACCAGACATTTGACTGACAGTGTCATTTTGTTATACAGCAGGGATCAAGAACCTGTGAGTCTGGAGCTGCATGCAGTTTTGAGTAAACAAAACTGCAGCTCTCATTCTGCAGATTAAGTAATATAAAAAAATTACATGTTTTCTCTCATTGACATGATTATGCCAACATAATGATGTCAATGAGACTAGTCTATTAGTCTCCACTTGGTCACAGCAGGCACTGTTCTGCATCCCAGTGGTGAGGCCAGAAACCTTGGCAGAAAAGTTTATCAGCTTGGGTTCAAAGGAGCAAATTACAGATTATACTAATACTAAATCGTATGGAGCCAATGTCCTATCACATCCTAGAGAACAGGAAGATCATAACCCATCCTATGCCAAAAGGCAAAACAAGGATACAGACCAGAATGTCAGGGCTCATTTCCTGATAATAAATTGACCGATTTACCAGTCAATTAGCAAGCTCTTTCCTTTTCTGATCCAGAAATATTTAGAGAATGCTGTTGGAGCACTGAAAATGGTTTACCCACTAAAATCAGGTGACCTGCTTGTTGAAACAATGCAATATAAGCACTCTGAACAACTGCTTAAATTGAAAACATTTGGAAGAATTCCTATACAAGCATCCCCTCATTCCACCTTAAACTAACTGAAAGGAGTGATAACAGAATAGGACCTACTACATGTATCTGAAGAATAAATTATACAGGAACTCAAAACGTTATTCAGGCCAAAAGAATCCTAATTAAAAGGGAGATGGCTCATTAGTTCCAACGAGAAATATCATAATAATCTTTAACTTGCCAAATCCACCAACTTCTGCAAAAGCAGGACATCTGAACTGTTATGTCTGACCATATAAAAGACCAGAGCAGCATGGCAGTAAGGGCAAGTTTTAAGTACAAATTGGAGCAGTATGGCATTAAGGGCAAGTTGCTACAATGGATAAAAGGATAGGTGAGTGGAAAAAGACAGACAGACAGACTAACCAATGGACACTGCTCTTCATGAATTAATGTTATTAGTAGAGTCCTCCAGAATTCAGTGTTTAGTCCATTGTTGTTTTGTATATTTATCAATGATATTGATGAAGGTATAGCCGGCTTAATGTTGGAGTTTGGAGATGATATAAAGGTTGGCAGGGTTGTTAATGATAGTAATGACAGTATTACACTGCGACAGGATCTAGAAAAGTAAGGCAGATGGATGCAAAATACTGCATATGGGTAACAGTAACCCCAGAGTAATGTACCAACTGTGTATGACACTCAGGATAGTGGAGAATGAAAAAGACCTGAGAATAATTGTGCAGTCAGATATAAGTTTTCTGAGTAGTGCAGATAGGCTGCCAGAGCAGATCATGGTGTCTTGTCAATGATATACAGGAATTTTGCTGGCAGGGATCAGGAGGTGATTATCCCTTTATATAATGCAATGGTCAGGCACACCTTGAGTACTGCATACAGCTTGATGCCTCATATTAGGAAGGATGTAGAGTTGCTAGAACGAGTACAGAGAAGGGCAACTAGACTGGTGAGGGGAACAAAGGGGTGCTCTTATGAAGAAAAGCTTAAGTTCTGAAAATTACAGCATCTGGAAACTAGGCACCCTCTGAGGTGATCTGAATGAGGTGTATAAGGCCTTGAATGGATTGAGCAGGCTCAATGCTGATGGAATTCTTCCTCTTGCTCAGATTACAAACCTGAGGAGACATAAACTGAAATTGAGGAAAGACAGTTGTTGAATAGATGTGCGGAAATTTTCCTTTAGCCAGCGGGTAGTTGATTGCTGGAACAAACTTCCATCTGTCACTGTGGAAGTTGATAGCTTAAATAAATTCAAGGCAGAACTCGACAAACATTTTGAACGAATGGATGGGTGAAATGAGAAGGGTGGTTTTTTTTTTTTTTTTTTTTTTGGCTGATGCTGTATAAGCTTGCTTCCTTCTAAAATGCATCTTATGCCTCTACTAACGCTAATATATACCAAACTTTATCAGATGCTTCAAATGTCAGAAATTTGGGCATTCACAGGCAGTATGTTTGAGGAGAGTAGTATGTGCTTTGTGTAGGTCTAAGGATCACAACCATACTGAATGTTCTGCACAGTCTTTACAGTGTCCAAATGTAGAGGCAATCACCCTGCCTATTTTAAAGACTGTGAAACAAGGGAAAAGAGAAACAATGATTAAGAAATACAAAAAAACTGAGCATAATATTACCTAAATTATGTAATATTATGCTCATATTACCTGGAATTATGTAATATTACCTGGAAGCAAAGAAACAAATATCATCAATTACAGTATCATACACATATGCAGAAACTATTTAACAATACAAACAGGTAACTACTACCACCACCAGCACTGCAGTTCAATCCAGTGTTTTAGTTCCTTCTAAAATCTTTATAGCTGATTGGGCTCGCTCAATCCTAGCTTCAACACTAAAGTCATCTTCTCTGCTAACTTCCGATCAAGCCCTCAATACACCAGTTACAATTCTACTGGAGATGTCTCCTACTTCACAGCCAACCACAAAGGGTAAAGTATTAGAAACAAAAGAGAAACCCACTTTCCATGATCATATGGATACAAATGAAAAAGAAGGCTTGGATGAACCAATCTTAGAAATACATGCTGAGGAAGAGATGAACAGTTGTTTCTCTTTCCCCTAAAAATGAGAAAAAGCCTGAATGATACAAGCAGACCAACTTTCACAGAAAGATAGATACAGATACGAAAACCAATATAATGCATACAATAATGCAAAGGAATTTTCAAGGTTTCCACAGTAACATAGACAAAATTCGTGATGCAACTGATAAATATAATCTGGTAGGTATCTGCCTTTAAGAAATAAACATAACTGCAGAAGTAAAGTTAGTAGTGAACTGTTATAGTACATACAAACAAGACCGATTTCCCCTCCAATGGAGCACATGGTGGAGTGGTTATTTTAATTGACTCCAGAATCTCGTGTAAACACATTCACCTGCAAACATCTTTGGAAGCAGTTGCAGTGTGAGTCAGTCCAGTTTACATTCACACTGGTCTCACTTTACCTTCCTTCCAAATCAAAGTATGGATAAGCAGATCTTGAAGAGTTAAGAAACTCAGCTACCACTCCTGGTCTGTATCATGGGAGATATGAAAGGAGACAATCTCTGTGGGAGCTGCTTATATCACCTTGATTAATGCTTACTGTAGCAATTAAAAATGGCCCATCTTTTAGAGTCATCACTATCTTTTCTTTCTTCTGTTTGGTTTTGCTAACAATGCCTGTTGTTTCTGTTGTTTTGGTTCTTTCACAACCATATTTTTTTCTTATTTCTCTGTTGAGAAACACATTAGCATTAGCATTAGTTGACACATATGATACAAGAAAGCAAGCTTATTGAGCATCAGCCAAAAAAATAAAAAAAAAACCCTTCCCATTTCACCCATCTGGTTCACTCCAAAAATTTTGTCTAGTTCAGCCTTAAATTTATTTAAGCTATCAACTAAAGGCAAACTTCTGCACATCTATTCTACAACTGTCTTTAATCAATTTCAATTTATGCCCTCTCATGTTTGTAAGCTGAGCTAAAAAAAAAAAGAATCCCAACAGAATTGAGCCTGCTAAAACCATTCAAGGCCGTGTACACCTCAAATTTAAGCCTCTCCTGGTAAGAGAACTGCTTTGTTATTCTCACCAATCTTGTTACCTTTCTCTGTACTCATTCTAGCAACTCTACATCCTTCCTAAAATGAGGCCTCCAGACCTGTACGCAGTACTCAAGGTGTGGCCTGACCACTGCCTTATAAAAAGGTATAATCACCTCCTTGTCTCTGCTAGCAAAATTCCTATGTATCATTGACAAAACTCCATGACCTACTCTGAATAAAATAATCCATGCAGATCTCAAGCATAAAAAGGTTGGCAATACTTTGTATAGGATTTTCATTCCATCTTATTACTGAAATCAAAGTTTTTTTTTATTTTTAATGTTAAAGTTCTAAGTCAAATTTATCTTCATTGGACTGATACCATCTACCTTTAATTATAATTTCTGTTTGGACTATATTTCGTTTTTAAATAAACATCTTTTCTTTAAGTTGAAATATTATATCTGAAATATTTTTATTTCATAATGATAATTTTCTTCTAGAGAACAAGTAATCAGATTTTCATCTTCAAAGAATGCAAGAAATCTAATAATAAAATTAGTAAGTAAAAATGTACCTACCATAATCCTTTGATATGGTTGCATTTACAATTAAATTACACTCACATCCTTTCATATCAGTAGAATAAATATGTCCATATTGACCATTTACCCAGAATACTACAGTTTCTGTAGCTGAATGGTCAACAGCGATAGCTCTTCCTACATGTGGTTGCGTGAAACAGTTGCACTCTGCTTTCTGTTTGACTGCACGATCTTTTCTATGTTTCTTCAAGTGATGTGAAAAGAAAGGCTTTATGTTTCTCCCATGTGTGTCACAAGACATCAGCTGACCAACTTCTGAATTATAAATTGCTGTCCACAACAGAAGACTAAAAAAAATTTTAAATGAAATTATATTTTTATATATTTTGTTTAATCCTTATAACAACTGAAAGGCAACAGATATTTATTATCATTATAATTCCTTAAATATCTATACGTGGATATCACAAGAAAAAAGAAATAGCATATACTATGATTAATAAATTCTTATATGATAATCACCAAAAAGAATAAATTAACAGTGAACAAGAATTTTCATAAAAAAAAAGAACAAATTTAACTGGAGTTCATGCATATGGTTCATGATAATAAATACATGTCATGTGGCAATGAAGGTTGAGAGGAAAGACAATTCTGAATTTAGCACCATAAAACAATTCGACCATCTAATTTGAGATGTTTGTTTGTTTGTTTGTTATTGGGTTTTTAGGAGCATTAGCAACTAAGGCCATATTGCTCCGGGATATGCGGTGGTCATTCCCTGACCTTTCCGCATTCTCCGTATTTGGTGGTGACGGGCTCGAACCCCGGTCTAATCAAGAAGCGTGTGCTATACACTGCTGCTCCTTCCCACCTGGCTACGGAGGCGCCGCAATTTGAGATGATCTGCATTAACTTTCACGTGTTTAAAATATAAATTATTTATAACAGAACAGAACATAGCCCACTCTTTGTCATTTTGGAACCAACATTCGTCTCACTTGAACTTCATCACTACTACTCAACATCTCCTTATTCTATTACCAAAATACAAAATAACAAATTGTAATCTGTTTGGATTGTTTTGTTCTCAATGTTATGCAAATTTTGTTATTTGTTACTACTGTGATATTTGTAGCACAAGAAAAACTTTATCCTGCTGAGAAGAATGAAATCTTTTCTCATTAAGCATGCTGCTTGTTGGACTTAGGATAGATCATGTTTCCATCTTTTTCTGGCCTTCCTCTACTTGTTTGCCAATGGATATCCAAAAATGAAAGAGTACACTATCTTTCATCAGGGGTTCACATCTGGTGAGTATGGGCTTGGCACACCCAGGGTCCTGAGCTGGATATCATCATTCTTCTCTTTCATGGTGATTCCCTTCTACTTTTGACTCTCTCTCTCTCTCTCAGGGTAACTTGGGAATTTTTTTTTGGCTGGTGCAGCATAAGCCTCAGGCTTCCTTGCACCATGTAGCTAATAATAATAAATAATAATAATAATATCTGGGTTTGCTATTTCAACCCTGCTGACTAGAAAATGAATTTTAAAAATTATCCCAAAGTATTTTTTTTATAAAATTGGCAGAGCAATGTAGCAGAAATACAGTTACTCTGGTTTTTATCAAATGTGTATGTTCATGTGTTGTGTGCGTTTGACTACATAAAAAAGCTAGATATCCTCTTATGCAATTAAAATTAGAAAATGGTTAAAATATGCCACAGTAATAACTTGGTCATATCACTTACTGGCAAATGTACTTGATATTTAGGCAAAAACAGTTCCCATAGAAATTAGGAGGCTACAACATACCATTTGTAAATATCTTATCAATCATCCACATAGAAGAACAAAAATTAAAAGGTTGGTATCCTCTTTTGATGGTGGTAAAAATTTTAGAGCATTAGATGTGTCAATTTGCTGACAAGTGCAGCATGTCAATTGCAGAATGGGGGCTTGTGGGCTAATATTTTCTGTGCAGTATAGTACTAAAGCTAATCACATGAAAGTGTGGAACATATACAGAAGCATTTTGTGTTCAAAACTACTGCTATTAGTTGAATATAGTTTGACTAAATTTATCAACTAAATACAGTTTCGCTGCTAAATTTTTAAAGTTGATAAACCATAAAATAAATTTATCCTCAAATAAAAATTAGTTATTTTCTAGTATGAACTATGTGTAAATTTCCATGACTTGTGGCAGAGAAGAAAAATGAATGGTATACATATAAATTTCAGGTGACACAGAAGATTATGGTAGATATAAGCTAGTCTATAATCGTCACAAAGGAGAGTAGGCAAGCGAAGGCAGATTATGAGAAATCGTTGGAAAAGGATGCAAAGAGTGCTTTACTTATGTAAACTCTAGAAGAAAGGGTATGAATCAGATTGGTCCACTTGATAACAATGGTTCAACTGTTGATGATCCTGCTCAGGTAGCTAACAAACTGAATGAGCATTTTGCATCTCCATTTACACATGAGGAGTTATTCAGGGAGGGTAATACCAGAGGTGTTACCCTATGGTAGCGAGTTAAATGATTTTTTAAACTGAGAGCAAAGTGGAGGAGAAATCATTGAAGATAAAAATAAAAAAGACACTGGGGTGGATGGGATCTATCCAGTCATATTAAAGGAGGCAGCAATGGAAGTAAGCAAATCCTTAGCCATAATTTTGAGAGCTTCTTTGGACTCAGGAGAGGTACCAATGGGCTGAAGATGTGCAAATGGGACAATAATTCACAAAGGAGGATTAAAGGGTGACACAAGAAATTACAGACCTCTTAGTTTAATTTCTGTTCTAAGGAAATTAATGGAGGCACTGGTAAAAGAAGCACTGCAGGATCATCTAGACCAGCGTTATTCAACCGGGGGTACACGGGAGCTTCCCAGGGGGTATATGAGAGAATAACAAGAAACAAAAATATTTTGGAACAATTGAAACATATTTTTTATTTAACCATATTCTGTAGTAATTACACTATTCCCATTATAAAGCTAAGTGATGATTCATCAGAATTGATTTATTCTATTTTTTACTTAAGCGAGTTTTGTATTGTAGTAAAATATAATAGACATACAAATATGGGGGTACAAAAATAAGAACATGGTTCTTTGGGGGGTAAGTGAACAAAAAAGGTTAAGGAACACTGATCTAGACAACACTTTGGTTATAGTTCGGACACAGCATGAGTTTGTTAAGGGTAAGTTTTGTCTGACCAATTTGATTGGATGTTATGATGTGTCACAAAGGAACTGGATGCAAAAAATTATTTTGATATCATATACTTGGATCTTAGGAAAGCTTTTGATACTGTTGCACATGGAAGACTACTGCATAAATTGGAGCAGTATGGCATTAAGGGCAAAATGCTGCCATGGATAAAGGGATGATTGAGTGGGAGAAGAGAGAGTGGTAACCAATGGACACTGCTCTTTGTGGACTAATGTTATTAGTGGAGTCCCACAGGTTTCAGTGATAGGTCCATTGTTGTTTTCTGTCTTTATTAATGATATTGATGTCAGACTTAATGTCTAAGTTTGCAGATAGTTATGTGAGGCTAATGTCTAAGTTTGCAGATAGTTATGTCAGGCTTAATGTCTAAGTTTGCAGATAGTTATGTCAGGCTTAATGTCTAAGTTTGCAGACTATACAAAGGTTGGCAAGGTGGTTAATGACACTAATGACAGTACGCTACCGCAAGAGGATCTAGAAGCATCGAGTAGATGGGCTGAGAGATGGCAACTGAAGTTTAACATTGACAAATGTAAGGTAATGCATATGGATAGCAGTAACCCCCGAGTAACCTATAAACTGTGTGGTGATGGAGAATGAAAAGGACCTGGGGGTAATTGTGCAGTCAGATATGAAGTTTTCCGAGCAGTGCAGGCAGTCTGCAAGGGTAGCTCATGGTGTCTTGTCAATGATATACAGGAATTTTTTTTAGTAGGGATAAGGAGATGATTATCCCCTTGTATAAGACAATGGTCAGGCACATCATGAGTACTGTATACAGGTCTGCAGGTTTCATTTTAGGAAGGATAAGAGCTGCTGGAACGAGTAACAGAGAAGGGCAACAAGATTAGTGATCATTGCACTTACGAAGAAAGGCTTAAGATTTGCAAATTGCAGGGTCTAGTGACTAGGCACCTGCAAGGTGATCTGATTGAGGTGTATAAGGCCTTGAATGGTTTGAGCAAGCTCACTGCTGATGGGATTCTGCCTCTTGCCTAGATTAATCACCTGAGGGAACATAAATTCAAATTCAGGAAAGACAGTTGTAGAATAGATGTGCGGAAGTTTGCCTTTAGCCAGCCTATGGTTGATTGCTGGAACTAACTTCCATCTGCTGTTTTAGAAGTTGACAGCTTAAATAAATTCTTTACATTTGTCTAGACAAACATTTGGAGCGAATGGATGGGTGAAATGGGAATGGGTTTTTTTTGGCTGATGCTGTATAAGCTTGCTTTCTTGTATCATATGCCTCTACTAATGCTAATTATTATTATTATGATTAATAGCCATATGGTGCAAGGAAGCCTGAGGCTTAGGCTGCACCAGTCAAAAAAAAAAAAAAAAAAAAAAATTCTGAATTACCCTCAGAGAGAGAGAGAGAAATAGAAGGGAACCGGCCAAGAAATAGGAGAATGATGATATCCAGCTCAGGGCCCTGGGTGTGCCAAGCCCATATTTACAAGATGTGAGCCCCTGGGGTTCATCCATAGATGTTGTCGTTCCAGCATGCCAACATAAGTCTCCAATTCTCTTCTATAGTCTATATAACAACTGCAATGCAATTATACGTTCACTGGTCTCCTGTTCATTGCAATCACACACACAAATTATTCTGAGCAAATCCTAGTTCAAATAGTCTTTTTGCCATTCCGTGTCATGTTATAAGGAAGGCAGCATGTAAACCTAATTACTGCTAAGGATTTTTCTTGACATTAAGAATATCTACTCTTGGCAGATACATATGAGTAACGCATCCTTTATTCAGACTCATCCCATCTATTCTGCCACTTTAACATCATGAGATTCTTTATCCTAATTTTCTCACTTTTCACATCTTGCCTGTTATAGAGCCTTCCCTCATTAGGACAAGATTCAATGTTTAATACAGACTTTCTAATATTATTTCTCGTGCAATACATCAAAGCAGACAATACAATCTGTAAGTCTGCAGATAATCTTCCAGAGAGCACCAAAAGAACCTCTGTATAAACCATATGACAAGCCCTGGTGATACATAAGAGAGTGAAATGTTGAGCTTGGAGCATGCATTTCTTTAGCAAAGAATATGTATTTCTATGGAGCCAAGCTACAGAAGAATAGGAGGTGATCGGAAGAAACAAACAATCATAAAGTAAGTTCATGGCTCTCCCCTTGATTCCCCAATCCACTCAAACTACTTTTCTGAACTTGGCATATAATACATGTATCTTATTTCTTAGATACTTAGTATGCCCAACAAAGCTCATCTGCTACCCTACGCACACCCCAAGTTACTTGACGACAGTAGCATATCTAATAGATGCATCATGCGATCGAACTACCGGATGTCGATTCATACTTAAACTACCCTTTATTAATCATTGCACCATCTTGGTTTTAGAAATCTGTAATTTATACAACTTAGACCATTCTATTAATTCCTGTAATACTTCAGATGCTCTAGTTTCTATCTGAGACCTTGCACTGCCATACACCAGAATCAGCAGGTCGTCAGCATATGCTACCACATTCACTCCAATATGATTCTGATTAAAAAATTCATCCATAACAATTTTCCAGGCATGAGGGCCAACCAGTGAGCCCTGAGGACATCCTCTTTTTACATCTTTACATATTTCAGTGTATTCAGTTCTAACAATAACACTTCTATCATCAAAATACTGTTGAAATACAGAGTACAAATTGTCAGAAACTCCTATTGCTCTAATTCTAGAGAGGATAGCCTCCCACCACATGTGATCGGCCATTAACAGCCTGCATTATGGCATCAGAAATCTCTTCTGAAGAGTTGAGGGGCTCACATATGTTGGAACATTAGGCAGCATTGCCTTCGACCATACTGCAATGTTCTGGACTTAGATCTCGATCCTCCATGCCTGAAAATAACTCATCCAGGATCATGTTCATAGACTCACTCCAATCAAGAGCATCCTTAGTTCGGGATCTTACTGTAAAATTAATGGAATTAAAACATACTTTTCCGTAATTAATTTAAAAATTGAATTTCAGAGATCACTTGACCCTTTTTCAGACACAAACTTTTTCCATGAGGTATTTTTAGATACATTTATAGCCTTAATATATTCTTTATGCAAGCTTTTATAACAGGACTTATACAACTCAATCACTTATGCAATTCATCATTATCGCCTATCCTTAGGGGCCGACCGGGCTAGCTGAGTGGGTAAAGTACCTGCCCGGCAACCCAAAAGTTCGCGGGTTCGATTCCCGCCTCGGGCTTGGATCAAAGTACTGCAAAAACCTTGGGAGGTGCAATATGGCCACAGAAGCCGATCTGCCAACAGCTACCAAATCAAAAATCAAAAAAATCGCCTACCCTTCGGTAGTATTGGAATCTTTTTCTCACAGTTCTTATAATTTTGTTTTACTGCAAATCTTCATTCCACTACATCACTGGTCTTAATGTTATTTTCTTTTTCTTCATGCTGGAATTTGAAGCCATATACATAGCATTCTGCAACTTAATTACATATTCCTCTATAGTTAAATCATTCCAATTTACATCGTTAACAATAGGATTGAAGGTCAGATCAAAACAGCCATCCTTTTATCCATAGCAGTAACTTGTCCTTAATGTCACACTTCTCCAATTTGTATAGCAGTCTTTTATGTGCAACAAGTATCAAAAACCTTTCTGAAACAGAAGTCATCATCATCATCATCAGCCATTTTCAATCCACTGCAGGATGAAAGCCTCTCCAGCAACTTTCCAGTTCCTTCTGTTTTGAGCACTGGCCATCCATTTACTACTCAAAAACTCATGAATTTCATCTATCCATCTCCGCCTTTGTCTTCCAGATTTTCTTCTAGATCCTCTTGGGTACCATTCTGTTATTTTCTTAGTCCATCTGTCATCACGTCTTCGAGCTATGTGTCCTGCCCAAGACCATTTTAGTTCTTTAGTTTTGATAAGAATGTCCTTTACTTGAGTTTGCTGCTTAATCCATGTGTTTCTCTTCTTATCTAACAGTCTGATTCCCAATATAATTCATTCCATTCTTAGCTGTGTAGTTCTTAGCTTCTCTTCCATTCTTTTGGTGAGTGCCCAAGTTTCACTTCCATAAGTCATGGTGGGGAGTATACATTGATTCATTATTTTACGTTTCAGACAAACTGGGATATTGCTCTTCAGTATGTGACTATATTTGCTGAATGCTATCCATCCAAAATTTATTCTTCTCTTGACTTCCAGCCATTTATCATTATTACAACTAATAACTTGTCCCAGATAAGTATATGACTCCACCTTTTCAATTACTGCTCCTTCAATCATTATTTCCCTTTCTGTGGCATACTTGTTCATCATTACTTTTGTTTTAGCCATATTCATCTTTAGTCCAAAATCCTTACTAACTGTGCATAACTGATTAAGATTTTCCTCTAATTTTTGGGATCGTGGCTTATGACCACAATGTCATCTGCAAATTGTAAATGGTTTAGGTACTCTCCGTTCACATTGACTCCTTTCTGCGACCAGTCTAATCTTCTGAAAGCTTCCTCAAGGGCAGCAGTAAACAGCTTTGGAGATATTGTGTCTCCTTGTCGAACTCCTTTCTCGATTTTAAATTTGCTACTGTCTTTGTCTAGTCTAATAAAGGATGTAGCACTCTCATATATTTTCTTCAAAATCATAATATATGGAGTATCTATGCCTTGTCTTTCCAGTGCCCGAAACATTGCCTTATGCTGTATGGAGTCAAATGCCTTTTCATAATCCACAAATGCCAGGCATAATGGTGTTTTATATTCATTTGCTTTCTCCATTAGCTGTGATATTACGTGAAGGTGATCCATAGTTGAGAATCCTGTCCTAAAGCCAGCTTGCTCTTTCGGTTGATTCTCATCAAGTATTCTTTCTAATCTGTTAGTAATGACCCTTGTGAACAACTTGTAGATATGGGATAACAAGCTAATTGGTCTATAATTTCCAAATTCTGATTTATCTCCTTTCTTATGCAGCAAAACTATGACTGCATTATTCCACTGCTTAGGCATCACACCTTTTCTAATGCACTTTGTGAAGAGCCTTGCCAGTTTTTGTGTTATGTCTCTTCCTCCCAATTTTAACAACTCTACAGTAACTTCATCTTCCCCCGGGGCTTTCCGATTCTTCATTTTCTTCAATGCATGTTCTACCTCATCAGGAAGAATATCGGGTATGTCGTATGTGTTGCTACTTTGCAATCCATGTTCCCCACTGCTGGTATCATTCCCTCGCTCCTTGTATAATTCTCTATAGTAGTCTTCTGCTATTTGAATTATGCCTTCTCTGCTGTTTATAAGTACACCATCACTATTCTTCAGTTTCAGTATCATTTGTCTTTCTGTATTACTGCTCATGGCTGCTGATTTAAATCCTTTGTTTTCCCTTAATGCTTGTTCTACGTTTCTTGTGTTAAATCTTCTTATGTCCTCTCTGAGTCTCTTTCTAATGGCTTTGCATAACTCAGTATATTCAATTTTCTCCCTGTCAATGTTTTTCTTGCTCTTCATTTGTCGAAACAGAAGTATATGATATCAAAATTATTTTCTGCATCCAGTTCATTTGTAACTGTACTGTAGTATCCAATCAAATGGTCAGACAAGATTTTCCCTTAACAAACCCATGCTTTGTCTTAAGTGTAACTTCAGTCCTGTCTAGATTTCCCTGCATTACTTCTTTAACCAGTAACTCCATTATTTTCCCTGGATCAGATGTTAAGCTAACAGGCCTGTAATTATTCATGTCACCCTTTTATTTCCCCCTTTGAATTAGTGATACATCTACACATCTCCAGTCTCCAGGGCCTTCCCTTGAATCCAAAGATGCTCCCATCATCATTCTTCTCTCTACTTCTGACTCTTGTTCTCTCTCTCTCTCTCTCTCTTCCCCCTCAGGGTAATTCAGAATTTTTTTTTTTTTTTTTTTTTTTGCTGGTGCAGCATATATTTTTTTTTTTGCTGGTGCAAGGAAGCCTCAGGCTTCCTTGCACCATATAACTAATAATAATAATTATGGCTAAGGGAGACTTGCTTACATTCTTTGCTGATTCCCTTAATACAATTTCTCTTCCACTTTCCTGTCAGTTATTGCAAACTTATTTAGCTCCGTTAGAGTTTGATAAAGTTCTGACATACACATCCCTAAAGAATTCCACATGTGTGATTGTAGATGCAAAACCAAAGTGGAGACCAATGTGATTCATCCCCCTTAACTGCAGACTAGTTTATATCTACCATAGGCTTCTGTATCACTTGATAATTTATATGCACCCCATGAATTTTTCTTCTCTGTCACATGTCTCATCAATTCATCCAACATCCATTCAAGGCTTTATACACCTCAATCACATCACCTTGCAGGTGAGGTGATCTGATTATGGTGATCTGATCTGATCTCATAATTATGGCTAAGGATTTGCTTACTTCCTTTGCTGCTTCCTTTAATATAACTGGATAGATTCCATCCACCCCAGTAGCTTTTTTATTTTTATCTTCAACAATTTCTCCTCCAGTTTGCTCTCAGTTTAAAAAATCATTTAACTCATGACCATAGTTTAATACACCTCTGGCATTCCCCTCCCTGAATAACTCCTTATGTGTGAATGTAGATGCAAAATATTCATTTAGTTTGTTAGCTACCTGAGTAGGATCATCAATAGTTGAACCATCAATATCAAGTGGACCAATCTGATTCAGCCCCTTCCTTCTAAAGTTTACATAAGTAAATAACTCTTTGCTGTTTTTCTTTGCATCCTTTGCCTATGATTACTATTACTATTACTAATCACATATCCACTATGATTACTTGCACCTAGTGGTTCTTTAATCTGTAGATTCTTAATACAGGATGAATGCATTCTTCCCTGGTCCTGCTGATAATCAGATCAACAGTACTGCTCTCTCTCTAACGTGCTGCTGTAGGTACAGTCATCCAGTAAATCAGCAAAAGTCTTGCCAATATGTGAGTGGCAAACCCGTAAGTTTCAGTCAATATCTGGAAAGTTAAAATCCCTAGATTACAAGAAATTCTTATTTACTGGCCTACTCTATTTCTCTGAACAGTTGTTCTTTGTAATCAGAGTCAATAAGCCTATAACACATTCCTACTCTCATTTTTGCTTTCACAGTGGTTATATCACACCAAACTGACTCAACCCTGTCTGTCATTTCTGTACACATTGTGCTTCCCATATTCAAATTCTGCATCTTTTATATCTGAGTGACACCATGTCTCTGATATCCCAACACTGTCTACATTTGATGACTCAACCAGCACTTCAAATTCATAAAATTTATTGTTCTAGCATTGGTGTACATGCACCTGGTCTTACTCTTAGTTACCTAACACAGCCCATGTATTTACTTATTCTATGATGACTCACAGCAGGCCTTGAAATCCCTGGCACCTTGCTTTCCAGGCTGCTGCAAATTCCAACAGAAGCAGTGCAAGAATCACTTTCATCTCTGCCTGCAGCTACTGTTAATCTAGTAGTCTGTGTATCGCTCCATGCTAGCAGTTTTATGACCCACCAAACATTGCCTCACTGGCATCAGCAAATATTCTTGCACCCTTTCTATTTAAGTATATCCCATCCCTGTAGAAGCATTCTTTCCTGTTAACAAGCACAGACCATGCTATGAAAAATTCTAACCCATGAGCCTTGCACCATCTCTCCAGGGCTAAGATGATTGAAAAGTCTTTCATCATATACCCCCTCCTGTCATGTCTGGTCAAAACTGCAGCACTTTAAAATTTTACCCTAAATTGTAACTCAACACTGCTCTATACTTGTTAAGTAAGTTTGCAGACCTACTTTTAATATCATTAGTTACAACACATACAATAATATCACTTTTTGTTCCCTTAAAAGATGATATCTGCTGTCCGATGTCATCAAATTTTGAACCCTGGCAAACAAAACCCTGGTCCTATTCCACCTGTCCTCTTTACCTAACATATTTTCAATTTCCCTGACAATAAAATCACTGAAAATTACTACTTCCTTTGGGACATCAGTGCATTTTGCCTTGGGGATTGCTGTCTGTTGCCTGATGCACAAGTGTGAGCTCTGTTGCGAGAGCTTGATGAGTCCCCATTTTAATTGCTTTGAGGGCATCCACCCTGTTCTTCAAGCTCTCATACATGCCCATCAAAGTGCTGAGTTTGCACCTAGTTTCTCTGTACTGTATGCACCAAACACATACACGAGATCACCCATGGCTCCATTATGTTACATTTCAGATAGATCCGCAAACGTCACATAAGTATTGCATTTTGTTAGGTTGCGAATTACAGAAGACTTGCCCTGTTCAGTTCTCCCCAAGCTACAGCATTCCCTCCACTTTGAGCCCATTGCTTTGCTGCTCTACTCTGGGGCATGATTTCTATTTAAATTCAATTATATTATATTAAATTTAAATAGAAAACATATATACTGAATAGAAAACAATAATTCAAAAATAATACAATAAACTAATATACTTAAATGCAATGAATAATGCAATTATTCAATAGTTATACAGCAAAAATATGTATTATCCTTCAAGTTTACATTATATCTATTATACTATCAAGTTTACGTTATATGTATTTTGCTATAGTGTTATGCTTGTAAAGTTATAAATTAATTTTTATAATAGATAATAAAATTATCTAATTATGGCAACCAATGCGATCCAAACTTTTGAGATACCTACGAGGTAGTTGTTTATCACAATTAAAAACTGACAATTTCACTACTATGCACTGCAACACTAGTTACGTGATAATTATATTAGCATTAGTAGAGGTATACGATGCAAGAAAGCAAGCTTATGCAGCATCAGCCAAAAAAAAAAAAAACACTCCCATTTCACCCCTCCGTTCATTCAAAATACCTGTCCAGCTGAGCCTTAAACTTATTTAGGCTATCAACTTCCACAACAAGGGATGGAAGTCTGTTCCACCAATCAACTACCCTCTGGCTAAAGGCAAATTTCAGCACATCTATCCTACATCTGTCTTTCCTCAATTTGAATTTATGCCCTCTCGGATGATTATTCTGAGCAAGAGGAAGAATCCCATCGGCATTGAGCATGCGCAAACCATTCAAGGCTTTATACACCTCTATCAGATCACCTCGCCGGTGCCTAGTCTCCAGACACTGTAATTTGCAAAACTTAAGCATTTCTTCGTAAGAGCAACCCTTTGTTCCATTCATTAATCTTGTTGCCCTTCTCTATACTCGTTCCAGCAGCTCTACATCCTTCTTGAAATGAGGCCTCCAGACCTGTATACAGTACTCAACGTGTGGCCTGACCATTGCCTTATACAAGGGAATAATCACCTCCTTATCCCTGCTAGAAAAATTCCTGTATATCACTGACAAGACACCATGAGCTACTCTTGCGGACCGTCTGCACTGCTCAGAAAACTTCATATCTGCCTACACAATTACCCCCAGGTCCTTTTCATTCCTACCACTGTCAGTGTAGTACTACAGAGCTGATACGTTGCTCTAGGGTTACTGTTTCCCATATGTAGTACTTTACATTTGTCAACGTTAAATTTCATTTGCCACCTCTCAGCCCATCTGCTCAACCTTTCCAGATGCTGTTGCAGCAGCAGCACAGCATCAGTGGTGCCCTCAACAACCCTGCAAACCATTGTATCATCTGCAAACTTGGACATTAAGCTTGATATACCATCATCAATATCATTTATAAATACAGAAAACAACAATGGATCCAACACTGAACCCTGAGGAACTCCACTAATAACATTAGTCCACGATGAGCAGTGTCCACTGATTACCACTCTCTGTCTTCTC
Source organism: Mastigoproctus giganteus (assembly GCF_048544385.1). Taxonomy (NCBI): domain Eukaryota; kingdom Metazoa; phylum Arthropoda; class Arachnida; order Uropygi; family Thelyphonidae; genus Mastigoproctus; species Mastigoproctus giganteus. The sequence goes on along the minus strand of NC_143575.1, from coordinate 177,628,292 downwards.
CCCCTCAACCATCCCTTTACCCATAGTAGCAATTTGCCTCCAATGCCACACTGCTCCAATTTGTGCAGCAGTCTTCCATGTGCAACAGTATCAAAAGCCTTTCTAAGATCCAAATATATAATATCAAAGTTATTCCCTTCATCCAGTTTTTTTGTGACTGCATCATAGTATCCAATCAAATTGGTCAGGCAAGACTTTCCCTTAACAAAACCATGCTGTGTCCTTGCTATAACTGAAGTCTTGTCTAGATGATCCTGTAGTGCTTCTTTAGTGCCTCCATTAATTTTCCTGGAACAGAAGTTAAACTCACAGGTTTATAATTACTTGTGTCAGCCTTTGATCCTCCTTTGTGAATTGGGGTCACATTTGCACATCTCCAGTCTATGGGTATCTCCCTGAGTCCAAAGAAGCTCTCATAATTATGGCTAAGGGTTTGCTTACTTCCTTTGCTGCCTCCTTTAATATAACTGGATAGATCCCATCCACCCCGGGTGCCTTTTTTATGTTTATTCTATTTATATATTTGTGCTAAATCATTGATACAAAAGCTCTATGAATATTAATAAAGGCTGCTGTAGCCTAGTGGTCAGGCGCGTGGGTGCATAAGTACACGTGCCTTGAGTGACCGGGGTTCAAGCCCGTGACTGCTGAATACGGTGCTGTTTCTTGTATTCAATCTATCTTGCGTACACAGGCCGCCGTAGCCTAGTGGTCAGGCATGCGGGTGCATAAGTACACGTGCCTTGAGTGACCGGGGTTCAAGCCCGTAACTGCTGAATACGGTGCTGTTTCTTGTATTCTGTTTATCTTGTGAACTCCTCTGACCGTTTGGTCATCCCGGAGTATAAGCAGAAAATTTATTTTTATTTATTTTAATGTTGTATTGTTATAAATGTATGCTATAATTTAATTTAATAAATTATAGTTTATAAGCCTCTGCTGATATTATATTGCTACAAAATCATGTATAAACCTCCAAGTATTGCCTATATCCATACTAAAACAATGGTGGCAAAATATGAATGTTCTTATTGACACAACACAGTGGTGGCGGGTCAACAAGGGCCAAGTAAAGAACAGATGCACTAAATTAATTGGAGAATTGAGATAATTACTACACTACTAACTTTAATTAAAATTTATAAAAAACAATAATTCTAATTCAATAAATAAAGTTCCACTTAGTGGCTGCTGAAAAAGCTTGTATTCTATTCATTCAGACAATAAATAATATATATATGAACACCCACACTGCCTTACCATATTTACATCTGGACACCTGCATATATACAAATAAAATAACCTTTATTTACAAGAAAACTAATAATGTGTACTGAAACCTTTAGCCTGTATGGCAGACTCTGGTCTCAATAGAATACTCTCCTTCAGTTTTTTGTAAACACCTTCTGATATTTTCCACCATTTAGCCTTCAAAGTGGCACCCAGTTCAGCTCTGTTTTTGGGCAGTATCTCCTCACACATACACATACCAAACAATTCACTTCATTTCAGGTGTTTTCTAAAGGATTGAAGTTGGAGCTCTGTGCAGTTCAATCCAAGTTTTCGATACTCATATTCTCTAATCTGTCAGTCACAATGCCAGCAGTAAGACATGGACTGCTATCCTGCTGATAGAGTATGGGCCTTCCTGAACATGCTGCAAAACAAAGGTAATGCATTACTGTCCAGGGTATATAGATAGACCTCAGAATTCAGGGTTTGTCTAAAATGATTCCAGGCCAAACCATCATGCTGCTTCCACAAACTTCATTGTCAGGATGATAAAGTACAGCAGGCTCTTCTTCAGGCATCCATCGCTCCCAGACTGGCAGACTATGTACTTTTACCTGCATTTCCAAAATGTAACTTTCAATTGATCTATGATCCAAGAACAGCAAGCCTTACACCAAGCTAGATAGCACCTTGAATTAGTTGGGATGAATAGTGCTTGTGGACGGCTGCACAACCATGGTAACTCATATCATGCGGCATCATGCACACCATACTGATGCTGACACGTGTCCCTATCATCGTACTCAGGGCCTGTGTGCTGCAATGTCAACCTGCATTCCAAGACTGCATCACATCACCAGACTGACTGCTTATGTTGAACTTTATAATATTATCATTCTGTGCTCTAAGTCTGTTAATTCCATCAATCAAAGCTTCTTGCCTTCAAAATCATACTGCTGTGTTCTCGAAGGCTTACAAGCATAGTTATTGTTGTGTCAGACATGGTGCTTGGGTAGGATGTGACCAACTATGCATGAAGGGATGTCTGGATATTAATGGTAGGATTGTTGGAGTTTCCAGTGCAATTGTTAGGTGCAATATAATTACTTAAGCCATACTGCACCTAACAACGTGGTTCATACTACCTGCATTGACTGCTGTGGAAGGAGTCAAAAGCAGTCATATAATCCTATTCATATAAAGGAGGCAGCAAAGGAAGTAAGCAAACCCTTAGCCATAATTATGAGAGTTTCCTTGAATTCAGGTGAGGTACCCATGGACTGGAGATGTGCAAATGTGATCCCAATTCACAAAGGAGGATCAAAGGTGACACAGGTAACCACAGACCTGTTAGTTTAACTTCTGTTCCAGGGAAATTAATGGAGGCACTGGTTAAAAAAGCACTGCATGATCATCTAGACAAGGCTTCAGTTATAGCTCGGATACAGCATAGGTTTGTTAAGGGGAATTCTTGTCTGACCAATTTGATTGGATACTATGATGTGGATGCAAAGAATAATTTTGATATCATATAGTTGGATCTTAGAAAGACTTTTGATACTGTTGCACATGGAAGATTGCTGCACAAATCGGAGAATTGTGGCATTGGAGGCAAATTGCTGAAAGGGATAAACAGATGGTTCAGTGGGAGAAGACAGAGAGAAAGAGAGTGGTAATCAATGGACACTGATCTTTGTGGACTAATGTTATTAGTGGAGTCCACCAGGGTTCAGTGTTGGGTCCATTGTTATTGTCTGTATTTATTAATGATATTGATGATGATATAGCAGGCTTAATGTCCAAGTCTGCAGACGATATGAAGGTTGGCAGAGTTGTTAATGACACAAATGACAGTACACTGCTGCAACAGGATCTAGAAAAGTTGATCAGATGGGCTGAGAGGTGCCAACTGAAGTTTAACATTGACAAATGTAAAGTACAGCATATTGGAAAGCAGTAACTCCAGAGTAATGTATCAACTGTGTGGTACTACATTGACAGTGGTAGAGAATTAAAAGGACCTGGGGTAATTGTGCAGTCAGATATGAAGTTTTCTGAGCAGTGCAGACGGTTTGCAAGAGTAGCTCATGGTGTCTTGTCAATGATATACAGGAATTTTTGTAGAAGGGATAAGGAGTTGATATTCCCTTGTCTGGAGGCCTCATTTCAAGAAGGATGTAGAGCTGCTGGAAAGAGTACAGAGAAGGGCAACAATATTAGTGAATGGACATACAAAGTGAATTGCTCTTATGAAGAAAGGCTTAAGTTTTGCAAAATACAGTATCTGGAGACTAGGCGCCTGCGAGGTGATCTGATTTAGGTGTATAAAGCCTTGAATGGTTTGAGCATGCTCAATGCTGATGGGATTCTCCCTCTTGCTCAGAATAATCACCTGAGAGAGCATAAATTCAAATTGAGGAAAGACAGTTGTAGGATAGATGTGTGTAAGTTTGCCTTTAGCCAGTGGGTGGTTGATTGCTGGAACAAACTTCCATCTGTTGTAGAAGTTGAAAACTTAAATAGATTCAAGGCAGAATTAGACAAACATTTGGAGCAAGTGGATGGATGAAATGGGAAGGAGTTTCTGTTTTTTCCGGATGCTATATAAGCTTGCTTTCTTGCATCATGTGCCTTTACTAATGCTAATTTCAGGAAAGAGAAAAATTCTGTGAGATTTCAGTTTTTAATGATATGACCAAGTGACAATTCATGTAAGTTTGAGAGAGAGAGAGAGCTGAATGATAACAATTGGGCATTATTATTATACAAGGTATGTTCCAGAAGTATATGTTTTATATGAGTGTTTTGTGGCAATGGATACACTGTGTGAGGGGCCCTCCTATTCCTGACAAAAGGAATAGTGGGTCTGATGAGTGTGGACTATTCAGGTTCTGTTTAATGATATGTTTGTATGCAATATGTTTGTATGAAATCATCAGTATATGAGATGTGCAGACAAAAAAATTTAAACACCAAATGCCTTGAAAATGTATGTTGGTCTACATTAATATAACTAAAATAAGCAAAAAAAAAAAAAAAACACTTAGATGTAAGTTGAGTGGGATGGGCTAGAAGGAGAAGCAAGGTTTAAAATATTTACCTTGAAAATGGATCCACATCCACTGTTCCAATAACTGCTGACTGGTTTATTAGAAGTTGTGGATCACTATGGTGATTTAAATTTAATTTCCAGATGGTACTATACTGGCCATTTTTTGCTGTTTCTGACCAATACAAGAAGCGGCCAATCCAGTCAACACTTAAACTTGTTCCTTGAGTGGCTAAAGTTCTTATCTATCAATAAAATTAATTTTTCTTTTATCATTGTGCAGTATAATAAAATATTAAACAGAATTCTTGAAAAAAATCTTAATTTGTAAATGAATAGGCTAAATGTGTTTTAGTCAGTTAATAGTTATAGAAGGGAAGTGTAATATATATATATATACATATGCCATATTTTCCTGACAATAAGATATACCAGACCATAAGATAATTCATATTAAAGGCAAACTTAGTAAAAAAAAAAAATAATTTTTATATTTGATACAAAGATTTACACATTCTTACTAAATAAAATGTCAGTAAAACAAAGCTTTTTCTTATAGTATAATGCCAATAATACACTATTGCTACTGTTACACTCATCATTACTAATGTTATGGTCTCAAGTTTCACTTTATTAAAAAAGTGCATCATCTTCAGATAGCCATCAAGGATATTGCTGATTCCACATTGCTTGACAGACATGCCAACTGTCATATGCTTCTCTAATTCCCATGGATTTTTCATTAGTGCAACCAACCAATCATTCACACACCTGGGAAATGGTCGGTCACTTTATCTGTCCTATTGGCAAATTGTGATTTGGTGCCTCATCCATTGGTTCACTCCTTGCACACAAATATGTTAAAGGGTTTGTGAACTGAGATGTCCAATGCCTGCTGTTGGCTAAGATCTCTAGAATTACAGCTAATTGTGTTTAATTCTGCAACCATCCTTTTAACTGCCCCTATTAGATTGATCATAAATGGTTACACAATAAAAGTGTAACGATTTATGATCAATGTGGACAATGACCATGTGGACATTTTGACCATACTATCTATAGTCACAGGTAAAGATAATAACATCACTGCATGTAGCTATTAAACCTGTGGACCATACGGCATGGGAATTTTAGACTATATTTTCTTTAGAATAAAAAGGGCATGTTATGGTCTGGAAGCATGGTGTATATACAGGGTGTCTCAAAAATACACAGCATAACTTCAGGAATGAGTTCCTCATATGTAGACAATAAAAATATTTTATATCAACATAGTTCTGGAAATGCTTGGTTTCCGAGTTTTGGAGGTCTGTCTATGACACTTAATTGTTCACATAACCTTGTAGTAATTGTTCAAAATGTCCACCTTCTGCCTGAATACAGGCCTCACATCGAAGTCTCACGGACTCATGAAGATGATGCCATATCCTGGCATGTTTCGTATTATCTCACAACCTGCCACAATTCGATTGCGGAGAGTTTCCACATCAGCTACCGGAGTCGAATACACCAATGACTTTAAATGGTCCCACAAGAAGAAATCTAGTGAGTTTAAATCAGGTGAGCATGGAGGCCAGGCAGTTGGCCCACCTCTACCTATCCACCGACCAGAAACCTCCGATTCAGGTAATTGCAGGCTAGGTGGCTGAAATGTGTGGGAGCGCCATTGTGCATGAAGTGTGCTTGTTGACAAATGATCAGTGGCTTGTTGTCCAAGAAATCAAGCATGTTGTTTTCCAGAAAGTTTCTGTACGCCTGGCCTGTGAGTTTGTTTGGAAGTACATGGGGCACAAATAACTTATCACCAAAAACATTCGCCCAGATGTTGAGGCTGAACTGCTGTTGGTGATGTGATGGAAGAATTGCATGTGGGTTTTCCTCAGCCCATACATGCTGATTGTGAAAGTTTTGGATTTCATCTTGTGTGAACTGTGCTTCATCTGTGAATATCACTAAGGCAGGAAAGTGAGGAGCTGTACCACACTGTTGCAAGAACCACTGGCAGAACATTACTCGTGCAGCGTAATCTGCTGGTGACAAGGCCTGTACCCGTTGCAGATGGTAAGAATACAGTTTGTGTTCTCGCAACACCCTCCAAATAGTTGAACGTTGAACAGCCAGTTGCATTGCTATTCTGCGTGTGCTGATTCCAGGAGTGGCATGCACAACATCGAAAATCTCCTCCTCTACTTCAGGAGTCATAGATTTTGATCATCCTTTGTTGGCAGCATAAGGTGTAAAGGTCCCATGGATACCTTCAAATGTTTTCCTGTCTGGACATCTTCATTCTGGGAACTTTTCATGGTACAAACAACGGACCTCCAGAGCATTGCTGTCTGCCAAACCGTACAAAAATTGCATATCCGCTTGCTCCTGATTTGAGTACATGGTCGGAATGGAAAACCACCAGATTCTGTCAGTACCTTGTGATGAAGGAAATCACCTGCGGGAGATAAGACATTCCGTTAATAACTCGGGAACCAAGCATTTCGGGAACTACGCTGATATAAAATATTTTTATTGTCTACATATGAGGAACTCATTCCTGAAGTTATGCCGTGTATTTTTGAGACACCCCATATATAATTTTTTATTATATATACCAGGAGTGGCCTACTTAATTTGTGATGTGATCTACTTTTTTCCTTCAAAATGTGCCGTGATCTACCATCTCAAAAATTACATTGCAGAAGGTGCACAAATTGAGGGAACAACTGTATATTTAAAATTCACCGTGATCGACCGAAATTAAATCCGCGATTGACTCGTTGGCCATCCCTGATATATACTATATACTTTTACCCTGTCATTCTTTTCTTCTGTTCTCTCTCAACCCTTTTTTGCATTTATCACTTTTGCTTTTTCTACTCCTCCTCTTCTAAACTTTCTACCATTGCTTCTACTTTTTATCTTCTACTTTCTTTAAAATTTACTTCCTTTTTTTTCTTTCTTTTTTTTTAAAAATATAATTCTTAGCTTACCATGGACTTACAAACTTTTAATAATGGCATACTACATGGACTAAGTAGGATAAATTTGATCTTGAGGTCTAATGCTCTAGTCAGTCCCTCATCACATATTGGTAATAATTCACAAAAAAAAAAAAAAATACGCACACTCCACAAAGCAATTAAGCATATAATGCTTCCCACCTAGATTCTCATGAGAACCATTCAGCTACATCTGACAATAATATTATCCCTAAGTTCAACACATGTAAAAATAAACTTTACTTGTTCTTAAATGCAACCTCAGTACCACACTGACAATTCAGCAGATCCCATTTTTTGTAAATTACATAATGTCATCTACATTATTACCTGCTGTATCTGTAATATTAAACACGTTGGGCAAACCAGCAAAAAATTACACCTAAGATTTACTTTATATAGATCTCATATTAATATCTATGGAAAAAATAAAAATAAAGATAATAATATTGAACATGAAATTGAATTTAGCATTTTCAAATACATAGTTTCTCCAATATTTTTATCTCTTTTCTTACATAAATTCACAATTACAACTTGAGGATTAGAGAGAGGAAGAGATCTTTATGTTAAAATTTAAAACTCTTTATCATTATGGACATAATAATAAATTTAATCATCAAATTATCTCTAATCATATATCTGATTCTTGTTTTTACAACAAATTTCAAATGGTTTGAAATTTCAAATCTTTCAAAAGCATTAACTAGAAAATCATACAAAAAATCCAAAGACAAAGAAATATACAGTATTTAAATTAGGTAATTTTTCTCATGTACTGAATAAATGGGACAATGATCTTATTAATGTACAATCTATCCAAAATCTACTTTTTTGTGTTAAAAATAGCATACTCAAAGCCTTGTATAGGTTTAGCCAAACCTTTCACTTCAAATCTGGACATCTTTCTCATCTAATTAATGACATTTCTAAATTTAGACTTAAACCTCAGCTCAGTAATCCTCAGCAAGAACATTCCATTCTTCTCTCAAAATTTCAATATAAATTTATGGATTATCTTAATATTAACAAATGTATAAATCATATAAAGCTTTCTTCCCAAAGATTGCCAGAATACTCATATTAAAGTTAGATATAAATATTCAAAACCCACTGGTTTAGTTGCATGTAATTACAAAGCTACTGCAATCAATTTATGTGCCATTTCCTTTAATTTAGATAACGGCATATATGCAAACAACAAATGGTGCACTATGATCTCCATTGTCAATAAACACCAAAACAACAACAAAAGTTTAAATCTTTCATTGATCCAACTAAATCACATCATATCTGGAGATTTGGATATTGCGTCTCATCCTGAACTAAGGAAATTCTTTCTTTCGGTTTTAAGTTCAGACTTACTTCTAAAGTCAATTTTATTTCTTTCAAAAAACATCTCTATCAGGACCTTTAAGAATATTGTATTTCTTTGGCTTACAAAAACAACACTCCAGTGAAAGTATTCCAAATGTGAATCAATAAAGTTTTCTCTGATTTAATTGATAATTTGTCTAATCATCATAAATCTGTTAAAACCTGTAATTTTTCCAAAACTAAAATTCAATTATAAAATTTGCAGGAACATCTTTATTATTACTCCAGTTGACAAAGCATCCAATAATTTTGCTTTTTTAATTTGTAAAGTTTTTATTCAGAAATTCTAGGCAAAGAGCTTCAATCCAGTGATACATAGCCTGTTGTTTCCTCTCTCAACATCAGAAAAAAATTACTGGCTATAAATAAGCCTCTGAAAGTGAGTATAAATAATTATAATTTTCCTTTTGTATATTTTATTCCTAAATTTCAGGAAACACCTGTTAATTTCAGGTTCATTACCTCTTACAAAAATAGTTATGCCCAGATACCTGGAAAGCCAATGGAACAACTACCCAAACCTATTATGAACATTTTGCTAATAACAGAATTATACTCAATAATTTACCTGTTCAGAAAGCCTTACATGCCAATAAAACTGAAGACATTCAAATCTTTGACTTTCTTAGCCTTTTCAACAGGATTAATCTGTCTAGTTTAAAAAACGTTCTTCAGGAATATATATATCAAAAGTATAAGCATGAAATTAAATGCAATTCTACATACTGGAATAATCTGATTAATCTATGCATTTTCAATAACTTTGTCTTTGACAGCAATTTGGTTTACCAACAAACCCAGGGAACACCTATTGGCAGTCTTGCTTCTTTTATCATTAACCCCGGGGGCTCACATCTGGTGAGTATGGGCTTGGCACACCTAGGGTCCCGAGCTGGATATCATCATTCTTCTCTTTCTTGGTTTTTCCCTTCTACTTTTGACTCTCTCCCTCTGTCTCTCAGGGTAACTCGGGAACTTTTTTTTTTCTGGTGCAGCATAAGCCTCAGGCTTCCTTGCACCAATATGGCTATTAATAATAATAATTACCAATTTGTATTTCTACTAGTTTTAAATCTCTTTCCCACAGGACATTCTGCTAGTTAGATATATGTTAATGATCTTTGCATACTCAACTTTCCAAATTTTCTTGAAGATTCCGGCTATCTATATCCCCAGGAACTTACCTTAAAAAAAAACTAATCTTAGCAACCATAATGCCAATTAAAGCCATTCCCCAACTTACATAAGGGTTGCGTTCCGCGGAACTCTATGAAAGTCGAATTTTACATAAGTAGGAATCTCCCTAAATGCTTATGCAGCACTTGCAACTATGTGCACTGAATTTGATTGAAGCAAAAAAAAGAAATGTTCAAAAAAAAGAACATCTAAATAGAATTATTTATTAAATTTTTTTATCTCATGTGCAGGTAAAATTACAAAAAGAGAGAGGAGAGGAGAGAGGCATAACGTCAGCAAGTTTTACCTTTTGAGCATTGTTACCAGAATTAACTCTCCAGCTGATAAGCACACCGCTGCAGAAGTTGAGCGCTGTGAAGATTTAGAAGGGGTTTTTTCCAACACATCACAAAATTTCTCTGCAGCTGCAGAATCAGCACAGGCTACATCACCGCATACTTTAATGTTTTGGAAACCAATGCGATGCTTGAAGCTATTAAACCACCCATTGCTTGCCACGAAATTAGCTTGGGTTTGCCATTCTTATCCTTAATATCGTCATAAATACTTCTTGCTTTTGCTTGAATGGCCATTGGACTCAGGGAACACTTGCTTCTGAATCTGATTTTTCATCCATATTATTAAGAGCTTTTCCATCTTTGATATAGCACCTGAATGCTGTTTTGTGATCACTGCTGATCTTAAATGATTCTTTAACATGTTCTTTTATATCCACACTGTCCTTTAAAATAGTATTCACTTTTGAAGCAGCAAGACCTAATTCGGTGTAATAGATGACAAACTTTGTCCATCTTCTTACTTTTTTAATCATTTTCATCTTCATTTCTAAATCAATTTTGTTTGGTTTCCTAGCACTGCCAGCACTTGTACTTTCCATTGGTCCCTTTCCCTTCACCATGTAATAAGTATATAGAAATGAATAGAAGATTCTGAAAATTTATTTATGTTTTTTATATGATTGAAGATTTCAGTGAAGGGGAACTCATTTCACCATAATATCATAACATAAAACCACAGAATTTCAGTTATCATTATTATTATTATTGCAATAAGTTAGAGTTTACTACCCGTTTATAACAGACTGCACACTAACAGAAAAGCCCAATAAACTGGAAAGTGCAAACAGTTTTTATTGTTTTATGGTAGTGACCTCCAGAAATGTGTTTAAGAAAAATATCAAAAAGGCATTCAAAATTGATTCTTATAACAGAACATATTATAATGATGAAAGTGTAGTGCAATTTCCATTATAAAAATGACCTTTTAGAGAGATAAATAGCTTAGTTATACTGAATCCCCCTTTATAAAACATTCTGATTTACTGGCCCACTCTATTAATTCAGAATGTCTTATAATTTGACAATTTTAACTTCTCAGATATTGAATAAAGGTCAATATCTGAGAAGTTAAAATTTAAGAAGTTAAAACTCAGATATGATAAAGGTCTTGCTAGTGTGCTAGTGACCAACCCACAAGTTCCAGTCACTAGCACACTAGCAAGACCTTTGTAGATTTATTGGATGATTGAAGGGGTAGGGACTAGAAAGAGAGTTTGGATGGAATGGGGAAGGGTATAAGAGACAGCATGCCCATGGTGAGCTACGGTTTAGGAATCTTACAGTATGAGGAGGATACTAAAGAAGGTGGATATGTTAGATCTAAGGGCTTCTCTTTGCCAGACCCACACAATTATATTTCACTACTAGAAGTCAGAAGTCATCATGATTTGTCCATCAAGAGATTTTTCTGAGAAACATAGCAGCTGAAGAGTGTGAGAAGGAGTCCAATCCCACCTAGGAAATAGAAGGCCAGCAGTGGAAGGATCTCTATGCAGAGATGAAGCTGCAGTGGAGGCAAGAATCCCAATCTGGGAAAATCTGCTGGTGTCAGCAAGGTTCCACATTCTCCAAGGAACAGAGTCTCAGAATGGATAAATGGTAGTTGTCAGCAGGTAAAGCCTGCCTGGAAGGAAGACCAAAGTTATCAGGGAACTGAAACTTTTCAGTGTAGATCTTACACTGGGAGAAAGCTCTAGCATCAACAAGAGTCCCATTAGGATCCTGAAACAAGGGGAAATCCCAGAGTGGGTAGGGACCATTATCAGCATTTGAATTCTGCCTGGAATGGTATCAAGCCAGCAGAAGAGGTTGGGGATCCTTCGAATAAATCCCATGTTAGGAAGAGCCTTGGAATCAGAGAGGTCCTATCAAGCCACTGATGAAAAGAGTCTCACAATGGGTGAGGGCCACTGTAAACAATGGAGGACACCTAGAGAGGTACCAGGCCAGTAGATAGGGTTAGCAGGGAGAGGAGTAACTGGGAGGTCTTAGTTGATCAGAGATAGAGAGCCTATCCAAGTTGGCCCACAGATGTGAGGGGTCCAAAGCAGCCACCATTGGCAGGAAGAACCAGGAGTCACTATTACAAGAAGGATGAGACAGGCTGTCCATGAAGGCTAATCAGGTGTTGGTTTAGTATCCCAAGTCAGCTTGCTGGGGGGGGGGGGTGCAGAGAAGGAGCTAGATGGCAATGCCTCCACTCGAAGGGCATGGTTACTTTTTTTTTTTTTTTTGATTTGGTAGTTGTTGGCGCATCGGCTTCTGTGGCCATATTGCACCTCCCAAGGTTTTTGCAGTACTTTGATCCAAGCCCGAGGCGGGAATCGAACCCGCGACCTTTGGGTTGCCGGGCAGGTACTTTACCCACTCGGCTAGCCCGGTCGGCAGGCATGGTTACAAATCTGGAGAAAGCTAGAAATGCTTCTTTGGTTGAGATAAGGGAGCGATCTGGTTGAAGAGCTGGGTATTCAAGGTCTGTGAGGGGTTGCCTTGGGGCAACTGTAGATACAGAGCATGTTATTTGTTAGTCCTATCTTCTGTAATTTGCCTTTAATGGACCCACGGCCAGTGAGGAGGAATGTGGTTTCTATTTTGGATGCAAACCCATAAATTGTTAGCGAATTAGTGACAGGTTGGAATTTTTTGGATATTGCTCCTTTCACCTTACTGGCTCACTAGGATTACCATAAGATCCTTAATTTCATCAATTTGCATTTTTCTCACAATTGATATTCGAGTTGCTATTAATGTTGATTCCTAAGAAATTGGTAGGGAGGTTCTTTCTCATGTAGTAGGTCAAACTGTGTTATGCCACATAGTGGCTAAGTGGCAACTTATCAGTGATGGCTTGTAATGCAGGAGTAGACATGGCCTGCAAGATCATTTTATCTGTAGAAAGATCAGATCTTGGATTCAGTTTAACTTGTCAATAACAGTCCTCTTGTCTATATGTTGGAACCACATGGGGAGGGGATACATACATCACAACTTGGAAGAATAGGGCACTGAACATTAAATGTAAAGACTGCCTTTCCAGGTAACAGCCAATTCTACTGACCCAGGACAGCACAGCAACGTAAAGTTTAATTTTTTTTTTTAAAATCTTGTTGAGGTGCAGTGAATGACTCCAAGATGGATTTAACAGATCTGTGGTTAGTCATGGAGTGGTTATTTAGGTAGATGATAGGAGGCCTTGAACATCCAATGAACCTTTTATCATGAGGATCTTGCATTTTTCTGAAGAGATTGTGATCCTGTGCATGCTGGCCCATTTACCAACAGCAGAGAGGAGGGAGTCTGTTTGATGTTCTAGAGATTTGTTGTTTGGTTTTTAGGAGCATTAGCAACTAAGGCCATATTGCTCCGGGATATGCGGTGGTCATTCCCTGACCTTTCCGCATCCTCCATATTTGGTGGCGATGGGCTCGAACCCCGGTCTAATCAAGAAGCGTGTGCTATGCACTGCTGCTCCTTCCCACCTGGCTACGGAGGCGCCGATGTTCTAGAGAGCCACAGGTGAGACTGTCAAACAGTACAACTAAATCATTTGCACATGAGAACATTGCTGTGTGCAGCAACTCATCTACTGGATTCAGAACTATTTGGTTCCATCACTAGCCAGCAGGTAGTCCTATTAGCAAACTTGTTTCGAGTGGTGAATGGATGTATTAAATCTAAACGAGCATTAAGTGATAGATTGGAAGAATACTTTCAAGCATATATTAAACCCATATTAGGTAGGCTGCATGAATCCAATATTAAAATAATTAAGAAACAGGTGTAATTTCAAAGCATGTTATTGCAAAAATTGAAACAGTTTCTTATAAAAGCTTCTCTGTAATATGATTTTCAGGAAAACATGACCATTTTTCCATCAACTGTCTGTAATATTAGCATTAGTAGAAGTATAAGCCAAAAAAAAAAAAAAAAGAAAAGAAAAAAAGAAAAACCTTCCAAATTCACCAATCCATTCACTCCAAATGTTTCTCTAGTTCTGCTTTGAATTTATTTAAGTTGTTGACCTCCACTACAATGGATGGAAGTTAGTTCCAACTATCCACCATCCGCTGGCTAAAAGCAAATTTCCACACATTTATTCTACAATTATCTTTCCTCAATTTGAATTTAAGTTTCCTCAGGTGAGTAATCTGGGAAAGAGGAAGAATCCCATCAGCATTGAGCTTGCTCAAACCATTCAAGGCCTTATACACCTCAAGCAGATCACCTCGCAGGTGCATAGTCTCCAGACTCTGCAATTTGCAGAACTTAAGCCTTTCTTCGTAAGAGCAACCCTTTGTTCCATTCACTAATCTTGTTGCCCTTCTCTGTACTCGTTCCAACAGCTCTACTTCCTTCTTAACATGAGAAGGATCTAGTAATGTAGCAACTTGACTTAATGCCATACTGCTCCAATTTGTACAGTAGTCTTCCATAAACAACAGTATCAAAAACTTTCCAAAAATCCAAGTATATGATATCAAAGTTATTTTTTGCATTCAGTTCCTTTGTGGCTACATCATAGTATCCAATGAAATTGGTCAGACAAGACTTCCCCTTAACAAACCCATGCTGTGTCCAAACTATAACTGCAGTTATGTCTAGATGATCCTGCATTGTTTCTTTAACCAGTGACTCCATTATTTTCCACAGAACAGAAGTTAAACTAACAGGTCTGTAATAACCTATCATCCTTTGATCCTCCCTTTTGAATTGGGGACAGAATTGCACATCTTCAGTTCATGGGGATCTACCCTGAGTCCAAGGAAGCTTTCATAATTATGGCTTGGGGTTTGCTTACTTCTTTTGTTGCTTCCTTAAATATAACTGGATAGATCTCATCCACTCCTTTCTTATATTCAATTTCAACAATTTCTCTTCCACTTTGCTCTCAATTATTACAAAATAATTTAGCTCTCTGACAGAGTTTGATAAGCTTCTGGCCTCCACTTCCCTATGTGTGAATGTAGATTCAAAATATTCATTCAGTTTGTCAGCTACCTCAGCAGGTTCATCAATAGTTGAACCATCAATGGGTTTGTTACGGGGAAAGTGAACAAAATCTGATTCATCCCTGTACATAAATCCTTGAACTATTTAATTTTTGAAATATCTTGCAATGAAATAAGCACTCCACCGCTTTTACCTCATTTACCTATTTGCACATCTCCAGTCGATGCACATCTGTAATATTTTACCTCATTTACCTATTTGTAATATTGGGCTCAGACAGCCTACCTAATAATGATTTAATATACATTTGAAGTAAGCTACATTTCCAATTGGACGTTTTCTTCTGATCTACTGCTCAATGCAAGGTCTAATGAAATAGTTAAAAATCCATTCAGAACAGTTCACCTAATGGGCAAATATCTGATTAAAAATGATAATCAGATAGTTGCATCAACACTTGGGTTAGATTCTTTAAAAACGAAAAATGTTTTTTGTTTGTTTGTTATTTGGTTTTTAGGAGCATTAGCAACTAAGGCCATATTGCTCCGGGGATATGCAATGGTCATTCCCTGACCTTTCCGCATCCTAAGTATTTGGTGGTCACGGGCTCGAACCCCAGTCTAATCAAGAAGAGTGTGCTACGCACTGCCCACCTGGCTACGGAGGTGCCGTTTTAAACAGCCTAAGCCTGAGTGTGGCCATTGCTACTGGAGGGATAAAAGTATCTCCAGATGATCAACTGAAAAACATAATTTTTCTATAAAATAAAACTATTTCAATTTTTGAAATAACCTGCATTGAAATAACACCTTGTTTCTTAATTATATTATAATATTAGGCTCATACAGACTACCTAATAGGTGTTTGATATACATGATGTAAGTTATGTTTGAAACTCGAAGTTTTTTTTCGCTCTACCATTTGGCTGCTCATTTAAATTTGATACATTCATTCACTGCTTGGCACATTGCTGCTAATAGGACTATATACTGTCCTATGATGGAACCAAATAGTTCTGAAACCAGTCCCAGCAGCATCTTGAGTTTTTAATGAATAATGGGTTTGATAACCATTCCAACTAAAAATGATATTAGCTTCTTCATGTTGACTACATGTAAAAATATCATCATCATCACCAGCCACTTTCAATCCACTGCAGGAAGAAGGCATCTCCAGTAACTTTCCAGTTCCTTCTGTTTTGTGCAATGGCAATCCATTTACTGCCCACAAACTCATGAATTTCATCTGTCCATCTCTGTTGTTGTCTTCCAGGTTTTCTTTTAGTTCCCCTTGGATACCATTCTGTTATTTTCTTAGTCCATCTGTCGTCATGTCTTTGAGCTATGTGTTCTGCCCAAGTCCATTTCAGTTCTTTAGCTTTGATAAGAATGTCCTTTACTTGAGTTTTATGCCTAATCCATGCCATGTGTTTCTCTTCTTATCCAACAGTCTGATTCCTAATATAATTTGTTCCATTCTTCACTGTGTAGTTTTCAGCTTCTCTTCCATTCTTTTGGTGAGTGCCCAAGTTTCACTTCTGTAATATTTTACTGGTTCATTATTTTACATTTCAGACAAATTGGGATATTGCTCCTCAATATCCATCAATAATTATAACCTGTGGCATACATATTCATCATTATTTTTGTTTTAACCATATTCATCTTTATTCCGAAATCCTTACCAACTCTGCATAACTGATTAAGATTTTCCTCTACTTCTTCGGGATCAAGGCTTATCATCACAATTTCATCTGCAAATCGTAAATGGTTTAGGTACTCTCCATTTAAACTGACTCCTTTCTGCGACCAGTCCAATCTTCTGAAAGCTTCTTCAAGGGCAGCAGTAAACAACTTCGGAGATATTGTGTCTCCTTATCGAACTTCTTTCTCAATTTTAAATTTGCTACTGTCTTTATCTAGTCTAGTTCTCATAGAAGTAGCGTTCTCATATATTTCCTTCAAAATCATAGTGTATGGGATGTCTATGCCTTGTTTTTCCAGTGCACTAAACATTGCCTTATGCTGCATGGAGTCAAATGCCTTTTCATAATCTACAACTGCTAGGCATTATGGTGTTTTATATTCATTTGCTTTCTCCAATAGCTGTAATATTACATTAAGGTGATCCATAGTTGAGAATCCTGTCCTAAAGCCAGCTTGCTCTTTTGGTTGATTCTCATTAAGTATTCTTTATAATCTGTTAGTTATAATCTGTTAGTTAGATGTGGGACAACCAATTAATTGGTTTATAATTTCCAATTTCCAATTTATGATTTTGTCCTTTCTAGTTCAGCAAAATTTATATTGCATTATTCCAATCCTTAGGTATCACACTTTTCCTAATGTATTTTTTGAAGAGTCTTCCAGAGTCTGTGTCACATCTCTTCATGCTAATTTTAACAACTCTACAGTAATGGGATACACTTAAATAGAAAGGGTGCAAGAATATTTGCTGATGCTATCGAGGCAGTGTTAGGTGGGTTGGAAAACTGCTAGCTTGGGGGGATACAAGGACTAATAGATTAACAGTAGCCACTGGCAGAGGTGAAAGTGATTCTTGCACTGCTTCTATTGGCATGAGCAGAAGCCTGGAAAACAAGATGCAGGATATTTCAGAGACTGCTGGGTGTCATTGCGGTACACGTAAACACATGGGTTGTGTTAGGGTAGCTAAGAACAGGTGTATGTATACTTGCGTGTACACTAATGCTAGGGGTTTGGTAAATAAATTTGATGAATTTGAGGTATTGCTCAAAGAATCAAAGGCGGATATTGTTGGGATATCAGAGACGTGGTGTCACACAGATATAAGGAATGCAGAACTGGAATTTGGGGAGTACAACGTCTACAGAAAGGATAGACAGGACAGGAGGAGAGGAGGGGTTACGCTATTAGTTAAGAAACACATAAAATCCAAGGAAGTAAAGCCAGTCGACATCGCTGGACAGTGCAGTGCAAAGTCAGTTTGGTGTGACATAAGCACTGGGAGATCAAAATTGAGAGTAGGAGTGTGCTATAGGCCTAATGACGCTGATGAGTATAATAAGAAACTGTACAGGGAAATAGAGTGGGCCAGTAAACCAGAGAGTCTTATAATGGGGGATTTTAATTTCCCAGATATTGACTGGAATTTGTGGATTGGTCACTCACACACTAGCAAGGCATTTGTGGATTTATTGGATGATTGTTTTCTACATCAGCATGTTCGGGAGGCAACTAGAGGGAGTAATACTCTTGATTTGATTATCAGTAGTGATTCTTCATTCATTAAGAATCTGCAGATAGAGGAACCACTAGGTGGCAGTGATCACAGTATGCTGAAGTGGGATTTACTCAAAGAGGTAACTACCATCAGGGGTAAAGGGAAGGGTTATTGCTTTCATAAAGGTGACTACGATGGTCTGAGACGTATTTAAATTCTATACAGTGGGACCAACTGATGACGTTACCAACAGCAAATTCAAAATGGGAAGCATTCAAAGAACTTATCTTGGAAGCTACTAGGCTTTACGTACCAACTAAGAAATATTGTTCAAGGTTTAGGCCTAAATGGATGTCAGATGAAATAATGAGCCATATGGCAGAGAAGAAAAATGCTTGGAATACATATAAATTAATACATGACACAGAAGCCTATGATAGATATAAGTTGATCTGTAACCAAGTTACAAAGGAGGTTAGGCAGGCGAAGGCAGATTACGAGAAATCTTTGGCAAGGGATGCAATGAAAAACAGCAAAGAGTTCTTTACTTATGTAAACGCTAGAAGGAAGGGGATGAATCAGATTGGTCCACTTGATATCGATGGTTCAACTGTTGATGATCCTGCTCAGGTAGCTAACCAACTAAATGAATATTTTGCATCGACATTCAAACATGAAGAGTTATTCAGCGAGGGGAATACCATAGGTGTATTCAACTCTGGCAGTAAGCTTGATAATCTTGTAATAACTGAGAGTAAAGTGGAGGAGAAATTGTTGAAGATAAACACAAGAAAGGCACCTGGGGTGGATGGGATCTATCCAGTTATATTAAAGGAGGCAGCAAAGGAAGTAAGCAAACCCTTAGCCATAATTATGAGAGCTTCCTTGGTTTCAGGGGAGGTACCCATTGACTGGAGATGTGCAAATATGACCCCAATTCACAAAGGAGAATCCAAGGTTGACACAAGTAATTATAGACCTATGAGTTTAACTTCTGTTCCAGGAAAATTAATGGAGGCACTGGTTAAAGAAGCACTGCAGGATCATCCAGACAAGACTTCAGTTATAGTTCGGACACAGCATGGTTTTGTTAAGGGGAAGTCTTGCCTGACCAGTTTGATTGGATATTATGATGCAGTCACAAAAAACTGGATGCAGGGAATAACTTTGATATTATATACTTGGATCTTAGAAAGGCTTTTGATACTGTTGCACATGGAAGACTGCTGCACAAATTGGAGCAGTGTGGTATTGCAGGCAAATTGTTGCTATGGATAAAGGGGTGGTTGAGGGGGGAGAAGACAGAGAGTGGTAATCAATGGACACTGCTCATCGTGGACTAATGTTATTAGTGGAGTCCCTCAGGGTTCAGTGTTGGGTCCATTATTGTTTTCTGTATTTATAAATAATATTGATGATGGTATATTAAGCTTAATGTCCAAGTTTGCTGACAATACAAAAGTTGGCAGGGTTGTTAAGGACACTACAGATGCTATGCTGCTACAACAGGATCTGGAAAGGTTGAGCAGATGGCAAATGAAGTTTAACATTGACAAATGTAAAGTGCTACATATGGGAAACAGCAACCCCAGAACAACGTATCAACTCTGTGGTACTACACTGACAGTGGTAGAGAATGAAAAGGACCTGGAGGTAATTGTGCAGGCAGATATGAAGTTCTCTGAGCAGTGCAGACGGGCTGCAAGAGTAGCTCATGGTGTCTTATCAATGATATACAGGAATTTTTTTAGCAGGGATAAGGAGGTGATTATTCCCTTGTATAAGGCAATGGTCAGGCCATACCTTGAGTACTGTATACAGGTCTGGAGGCCTGATTTTAAAGAGGATGTAGAGCTGCTGGAACGAGTACAGAGAAGGGCAACAAGATTACTGAATGGAACGCAGGGTTGCTCTTACGAAGAAAGGCTTAAGTTTTGCAAATTGCAGTGTCTGGAGACTAGGCACCAGCGAGGTGTATAAAGCCTTGAATGGTTTGAGCATGCTCAATGCTGATGGGATTCTGCCTCTTGCTCAGAATAATCATCGGAGAGGGCATAAGTTCAAATTGAGGAAGGATGGATGTAGGTTAGATGTCCGGAAGTTTGTCTTTAGCCAGCGGGTGGTTGGTTGGTGGAACAGACTTCCATCCCTTGTTTTGGAAGTTGATAGCCTAAATAAATTTAATGCTCAGCTGGACAGGTATTTTGAACGAATGGAGGGGCGAAGTGGAAGTTTTTTTTTTTTTTTTTTTTTTTTTTTTTTGGCTGATGCTGCATAAGCTTACTTTCTTGCATCATATGCCTCTACTAATGCTAATGCTAATGCTAACTTCATCTTCACCTGGGGCTTTCTGATCCTTCATTTTCTTCAATGCATGGTTTACCTCATCAGGAAAGATATTGGGTAAGGTTATGTGTTGCTAATTTGTGATCCACCTTCCCCACTGCTGGCATCGTTCCTTTGCTCAGTATATAATACTTTATAGTAATCTGTTATTTGAATTCTGCCTTCTCTGCTATTTATAAGTACACCATCACTATTCTTCAGATTCAGTATCATTTGTCTTTCTATATTACTGCTCATGACTGTTGATTTAAGTCCTTTGTTTTCCCATAATGCACGTTCTACTTTTCTTAGGAGCAGCAGTGCGTAGCACATGCTTCTTGATTAGACTGGGGTTCGAGCCCGTCAGCACCAAATATGGACAAGTTCATCATGACAAGTGTTTCTTGCCTAATTTTTTCTTCTTTTTGATTTCTTTTTACCAAAAGATTTCTTGGGTTTTATCACTTTCAGAAATTTGTTGTATTCCTTTTTGATATCTTGGTCCTGAAAGGTCTTCAGAAGTTCAAGCTTGTTCTTACATTCCAGTATATTGCTTTTTGTCCTCTTCTCAAAAACTTATTTATCTCAAAAACCTTTGTATTATTTATTCGAGTCATTTTTTTCCTTTCTTTTCTTACATCTATATCAAGTGTGCATTCTTACCATTCTGTGATCCCTTCCGAAATTTACGTTATTCAGGATGGTAACATCGTTCACAATACATCTACTGTTAGTGAAGATGAAGTCAATTTCATTAGTTGTTAATCAATTTGGGCTCTTCTATGTCCACTTTCTGTTCACCCTTTTCTTGATAAAAAGTGTTCATTACTGACATTCCTCGAGATTCTGCAAATTCCACAAGTCTTTCACCTCTTTCATTTCTTTCACCAATTCCAAAATTAGTTTCTATTTCTGTGCTGTTTTGTCTCTTTCCAACCTGCATTGAAGTCCCCCATATTGATGATGTAGTGAATTTTCTGTTCATCTAGAAGTCTCTCAATTTCGGTGTACCTTTCTTCAACCTCTTCATCATCACGGTTCAAAGTTTGTGCATATATCATTATAACCTTTAGTTTTGTACCTCTTAAAAATCCTGAGTAGTAGCCTTGACACCCTTGGCGATATACTATTGAATTCCAAAATGTTGTTTTTAATATCTTTATGGGCCAGAAAGCCAACTCCACCTTTACTCTTTTTACTGTTTCCATTGGTGTACAGCAGATTTCTACTTGACAAACTTGTAAGTGATTAATTTCTTCTTGTTTCAGCCAAGCCGATAATATTCCAATTCACCTTTTCTATTTCCCTTTCTAGCTGTAATATCCTATCTTCACCAATGAGTGATCTTACATTGTAACAGGCTGAATTCAGTTTCCACACATGGTAGCCTAGTCATACACAGAGATTCTTTGCACCATGTGCTTCCACGCTGATCTTCTCGCTGCTGTAAGAGTGAAAGCTGCTGGGGACTGAGGGCCATTTGTTTTGTCATGTTGTCATATTTAATAAAGTGCTGGAGGGTTTGGTCTTTTCCTCTTTATGCTGACCAGGCATCTTGAAGAGAACCACTCTACATGTTTGTTGCCACCAAAGCAACGAGGTGTGCATGAGTGGATTTTAGGGAGGCAGGCCAACTGGACTTCTCCTAAATCTTCTAAAATAGAAAGATATTGGATCCATCAGTGTTTTAGACTGAGTGTTTGATAACACACATAATGATGTTTCCCTCTAAGCCCTTGGACAAATGTAGTAATTTCTAAAGAGCCTAAGCCACTGTCAGGACAACAGCATCCCCAGACAGGTGACTGAAAAACATGGCACAGAGAAATATTTTAAGAACTGAAAAACATAATTTAGAGAAGCATCTCTCTCTCTCTCTCTCTCTCTAAATTTTTACCTCATTTACTGATTTACCCTATAGAAAATGCCTTGGCATTAATCCAGGTTAAAAAGGGTGGGGGGGAAGGGATGCCTTTGCCCAATACAGTGCAGGAAGGAGTAAAATATCAGCCCATGAAAATGAGGGAAATATTAAATTTCCCTCATCTTCCTGGACTGCCAAGAAAACAAAAGAAACGTTGAACTTTTCAGAAATCCTTTTGTAACCTTCACTACAAATCTTAACTATTATCAAGTACAGAAACAGGCCCAAATTTTGGATTTTTAGACTCATTCTACCCGCCCTGCAGAGCAAGTAAAAGAAAATAATTTCTAATACTACTAGCAGCTAAGATGTTTTGCTTTTTTTGGAACATTCTTCCAACAGTGATTTTCCAAATTTATGCAATGTAGCACTCTCATATTCTTGAAAGTTTTGGCCAACATTTATTGTGAACAGGCATTTTCAGTTATGAATATAAAAAAAAAATGCAGTTTCAGTTGAAACTGACTGATGATACCTTAAAAATCTAATTACTAGTTCTTCAAAAGCAGAGCCAAACACAGAAAAAGTTATAAACCTGAAATAGATTCAATTGCCCATTAAGGATGATTATCGTATAAAAGTACACAGGAATAAACAATCAGAGTGCCTATATAAGCCTATATGCAATTTTTATATTAAATTTATTTCATTTCTTTTGGATTTTAAAAATTGTTTTAATTTTTTAATTATTTCAAGAATTCTAAATCATTTATGTGCTTAGCTAACACGAAATTTATTTATATAGCTAGTAAAATTATCAGGCATTGTGGAAATTACAAATTTGAAATTGTAGCCCTGTTTTTTTTGAAACCCTCCAGGTTTTTTTTTTTTTTTTTTTTTTTTTGCTATTCTAGTAGCATTTGACTTGAGTAGCATAGTATACATTTCTAACCTATGTGAGATGTGAGACAATAAAGAAAAAGGTTGATCAGTTCTGATTTATACTGTTATATTACTGCCAGCTAGCACTCTGTCAAAAACATATATTCTTAGGAACTGATAACATATTAAATCATCATTTCCTATTATTACAAATTAGGATTCTCTGGTTCACTTTTCTCAAAATAGATTGTTCATTAGTTATTTATTGAGACTTGAAGCATTTGCTATACATAAAAGTATCTCAAGTAATCTGAGGTAAATGGGAGCCAACTTGGATTATATAGAATGAAAATTAAAAATGTATTTTGCAATTTTATTTATTAAAATTAATAATTATTTACTGTAATGAGAGAAATTAAGGCATTAGGAAGAAAGCATTCACACAACTAATATAAAAATATACACTTTAAGCTGTACCGTATGTTACAATAAAGAGCATTTCAAATTTTTTTTGCTTAAACCAAAGACTGTTTAAACAGTTTTTAATAAATAAATAAATAAAAAAAAACTAGCAAACAACCTTTCAATCATCAGATACAATAGCAATGTTATAGCTTACTGCTATTACACTGCTTATTATTAGCAAAGTGGTTTTCTCTCTCTCTCTCTCTGTTTGATAAAACTGATCTAAACCGGTAAAGTCAACAATGACCTAGTTGGGGTTCTAGATCATAAATTCCAAAAATCTGTCTGTTTGCCTAAATTTCATTTCTGTAACGATGATATTTACTTTTATTAATAAAAATTTTATAATTGGTTCCGACAAAAGCTTCCAAAAATAAATATCTTGGAAATACTGGTAATATCCCACACCAGTCACAAGGCACTCACATACAGAGTAAGTGGGGGGGGGGAAACAATGCATCACTGAGCCATATGTTGAGTTACGTACTGAGTTACAAGTTTTGCCTATCACTTACAGTTTTTTCAGGAACAGTAAAACTGCTTTGTTCGATACACACTCCATATACACTGAGTGATCACTGAATTATGACCACCCTTATGAAAACAGAATGCGACCTGTTGACCACGTGAGCTACGAGAGTGTGGAGTTAGTCAACCTACGTAGCATAAATAAGGTGTCAGTGGTTCAGTAGGTAGTAAAATTCTGAGCGTGATGGGTAAAAGGAAGGATTTATTGGACTTTGTGGGTGCTTTATGAGCTGGTGCCTCGATTTCCCAAACGGCTGAACTGATGGGGTGATTGAGAGCCGCTGTAGTTAAAGTGTACCACGATGGCATCAAAATGGTCAAACAATGACGAGATGGCAAAATTGCAAAGGTCAGCAAAAGGTTGATGTTAGAGGTGAGTGCCTGATCCAACAACTCGTACAGGTGAACAGGCGCAGCACTATTGAAGAGTTAACTATCCAATACAACATGGGCCAACCCGAAACAATATGTGGCATGACCATGCATCGCACACTTGAACGTATGGGTGACCCCTACAGCATCCTCTCCTAACCTAGGTTCATCAGCGTAAAAAACTTGCCTGGTGCAAAGAGCATGCAAGTTGGACGTTAGAAGACTGGAAGAAGGTGTGCTGGTCTGATGAGTCATATTATTTACTCCACATCGTGAATGGTCGTGTATGGATTTGGCATCAACAACATGAGGCTCTTGATCCATCATGCATGGTATCAAAAGTGCAGGCCAGTGGAGGCGGTTGTATGGTGTGGGGGAATGTTTCGCTGGCAAGAATTTGGACCCCTGGTGCATGTGAAACAATGTATCAGTGGTCTCTGCTATCGTCAACTGCTTGCTGACTGTGTACACCCCGCTATGTTACACTTTTTCCCAAATGGCAATGGTGTCTTCCAAGATGACAATGTGCTGAGCCATCAGGCACTTGTTCTGCAGGAATGGTCTGAGGAACACATTTATGTGTTCCTCAGAAGTTCATAAGTTCAGAAGTTCATAAGTTCTGACTTCCATCATATCGATTGGCCTCCAAACTCCCCCAATATCAATCCCATAGAGCACTTGTGGGACACTATGAAAAGGCATATCAGGCATCTGGATACACCAATCACCTCCATACCTGCATTTCTGACCACCCATACCTCCCGAACGCTTCCGACATCTTGTTGAATCAAGGCACTCAATGCCATGCCAGATAGCTGCTGTACTGAGGGCAAAAGGAGGACCTATGAAGTATTAGGTAGGTGGTCATAATTAAGTGATCACTCAGTTATATGCAATATGTGCACATACTACTTCCTCTGTGACTACCAGTCATAGAAATGCTCAGATGTGTTTAGACCTGCCAGTAAGGTAGCTATATAAACCTGCAAAGTGCTTCTTTTGCATTCGGTTGGTTTTGGTGCAGTCATGGCTAACTAGTATCGGTTTTTAATGTGATTTTAATATTCTGTATCTTTGATAATGGCAACTAGTGGTTGTGTAAACAATCTAAATATATTTTGAAAATTTGTGGTAACTGTGTTGTGCTGAAACAAAGGCAAAATATAATGTGTGGGACAAATATACAAGCTGCATTTTTTGGAATTAAATTACGTGACTAAAATAAAAGTTGGGCCTTCTCCATCACATAAAAGAGTGTGATGTACACGTGTGGAGGGCTTGCAATTGTGGAAATTTTATTAAAAAAAAGTTACTCATTTTCATTTTATATACCATAATTGCTACCAGAACAAAAATTGTACCATACAAGTTAAGAGTTAAACACTAAATGGTAAAAATCTTATTGGGAAACAAAGCTGAAAATTAAATTTTAAAAACTCCTCTTCCTAGCAACACTACTAGTAGATGAAATAAAGAAATGACATTTGATAATGAAAAAGAGTTATTTGCTTTTTTTCATTATCGCAGATTGCCCATATTGCAGATCAGAAAATGTTTGCATTGCTTCACTATTTTCCTACTTTGGATAAAAAAAAACAATGCAGCTTCCATCCTCTGCAATTCAGTAAGCTCCATGGGCTGGAAATCAACAAAGGATGTTGCCAACACTTTCTGAGTAATTTTCATACAAATCATTAAAATTATTAAGTGCACTAAATATTGAGGGATTGATTTTCTCTTTTTTCCTAGCAACAAACAGTTTAGTGGCGATTTAAACTACAAAAGGATAATTGCAGACAAGACATAAATAAATTTTTTCTTAGTAAGAGAATTATTGGCTACAGGAATAAATTTGTATCTATTCTTTGGAGATTTGCGAATTTAAAGAGAGACTGGATAAATACTTTAAAAAATCTGAAAAAAGATAGTTATCAGGGATATATTGGGTGACAATAAATAGGTTTAAAGCTAATGATATGCTTTGGTTTCCTAAATAAATTTGACAGTACTAAATTATTTACTTTTGTCTAGTGTATATATTATACAAAATTAAAAGTCAAGTTATAAAAAGTAAATCATACCAATGCAATCCCAGATCCATTTAAAGCTGATGACATAAGTGCTCCCTCTTCTTCAATCCAGTACACTTTATCCTCTTGACTTAAATAAGCAACAGCAACAGGATGAGAAACCTTACTTGAAAGGAATTGCTCTTCATGGTTATCAAAGTCTGTCATCTTCACAGCATCTAATTTGGCTAAGAGCAATTTGGGTGGTGGCTGCTCATCTGAAGTTTGGCACTTAACAACACCACTAGGTAGACTTTCACCAACACTGCTTAAAGCCTGTACCTAAATAAATGCAATGTATAATCAATTTACAATTTTAAATTGACATAAATGTGATCTCAATTCCAACTTTAATGACATACCTGATTATTATCAGTGGAAGTCTACATGTAATAAGAAAATAATTGACACTACATGCCACAATAATAAATGCTGTTTACTATGTTTAATTTCAGAGGTATTAACCTGCTGCTGTGACGTAACTGTGCTATCTCCTTTTATGCTTCCTATGCCACTTGACTTTTGACCACATGTCCATCAGTGTTGTCAGATTTACAACCCTTATATATATCAATTACACAAAACTATGGATATGCTGATTTCCATAGTTTTACGTAATTCCATAGTTATGCAGTTTACTGAACAGGAATCTTTCTCTTTCAAAAAGAGAAAATTGGTCATTAAAACTGCTAGCTTGGTGGGCAATACACAGCTTAATATATTAACAGAAGCTGTAAGCAGAGGTGAAAGTGATTCTTGTGTTGCTTCTATTGGGACCGGTAGCAGCCTGGAGAGCATTAGCATTAGCATTAATAACAGCACATGATGCAAGAAAGCAAGCTTATATAGCATCAGCCAAAAAAACCCAAACAAACACCGTTCTCATTTCACCCATCCACTCGCTCCAAATGTTTGTCTACTTCTGCCTTGAATCTATTTAATCTCTCAACTTCTACAACAGATGGAAGTTTGTTCCAACAATCAACCACCCACTGGCTAAAGGCAAACTTACGCACATCTATCCTACAACTGTCTTCCCTCAATTTGAATTTATGCCCTCTAGGGCGATTATTCTGAGCAAGAGGAAGAATCACATCAGCATTGAGCATGCTCAAACAATTCAAGACTTTATACACCTGAATCAGATCACCTCATAGGTGCCTAGTCTCCAGACACTGTAATTTGCAAAACTTAAGCCTTTCTTCGTAAAGAGTACAGAGAAGGGCAACACTAATAGTGTTGCCCTTCTCTGTACTCGTTCCAACAGCTCTACGTCCTTCTTAAAATGAGACCTCCAGACCTGTATACAGTACTCAAGGTATTGCCTGACCATTGACATATACAAGGGGGGGGGTAATCATCTCCTCATTCCTGCTAGAAAAATTCCTGTATATCATTGAAAAGACACCATGAGCTACTCTTGTACACCATCTGCACATCTGACTTTACAAAAATCCCCCAAGTCCTTTCATTTTCTACCACTGTAGTGTAGTACCACACAGTTGATACATTACTCTGGGGTTACTGCTTCCCATATACAGTACTTTATATTTGTCAATGTTAAACTTCAGTTGGCACATCTCAGCCCATCTTCACTTTTCCAGATCCTGTTGCAGCAGCACACTGTCATTAGTGTCATAAAAGCAAGGTATTAGAGATCACAAGGCCTGCTGGGTTTCTTCATGGTAAAAGCAAAAACATGGGCTATGTTAGGGCTACTAAGAACAAAATATTGGTGCCCATATACTTGCTTGTACACCAATGCTAAGAGTATAGTAAGCAAATTTGATGAATTTGAAGTACCAGCTAATACGCGTAATACAGTAAGTCACGAAATACAGATGTAGTAGAAATAGTATTAGTATTAGCAATGGCCACATGGCGCAAGGAAGCCTATGGCTTATGCTACACCAGTCAAAAAAAAAAAGAATAAAATAATATTAATAAAAAAATTAAAAAAACTAATAATAAAAGAAAAGGAAATAGACAACCTATGCATTCCCTCCTCCCATAAGAAACTATCCAGCTGACCTTTGAATTTCCCAAAACTGTCAGCCTCTACCACCCATGTAGGTAACTTATTCCAGTAATTTATAACTCGCTGGCTAAAATAAAACTTCCTGCAAACCAGTCTAAACACCTCCCCTCATAACTTGAATTTATGACCCCTAGTTCTAGAATCATTTATAACCATGAAGATTTTATCCTCATTCATTTTACTCAAGCCTCTCAGAGCCTTAACCACCTCAATCAAGTCTCCTCTAAGGTGCTTAGTTTCCAAGCTCTGCAACCCACATATTCAAAAGTATTTCCTCATATGAAAGCCCTTTTGCTGAACTCACCAGGTAAGTTAGCCATGTTTTGGACCCTTTCAAGAAGAGGGAATTCTACTCTCTCTGCCTGAGACCAGCTAACTACAACATTCATTGAAGAGAGGTTTTCCAATGGTATAACCAAAGAATAACAGAACTCGATCCCAGACTTTTCCAAATGAGTGACAAGAAGTGAAGCCACTTGTCACCACCATCAGATATGAAGTCAGATGAGTAATCCCCGAGGACTCAAAAGACATGCTGTCTCCCCAGTTTATAAAAGGCATACAGCATTTCAGATTATCACAGTTAGTTCCTGCCCTTACTTTTAATCCCCACCAATAAGAGTTAAACATCTATATATGAAATACATAGCTTATTACCTGTGGAGGCAATCTGTTCCAGTAAACAACAACTTGTTGGCTAAAAGAAAACTTCCTATGATCTGATTTCTTCCCCTGTAATTCAAATTTATGGCTCCTATCGATGGAATTCTTTATAACAGTGCAAATTCTGTCTTCATTCATTTCATTAACTCAGAGTCTTATAAACCTCAATCAGATCCTGTATAAGGTGTTTGCTTGCCAAACTCTGTAGCCTACATAATCAGCCTTTCCTCATATGGTCGGCTTTTGCAAATCTCACTATATAAGTTTCCCATCTTTGGATGCTTTCAAGAAGTTCAATGTCTTTTTTCAGATAAGATCTCCATACCTGGTCCCAGTATTCCAAATGCAGTCTTAGAATTGTCTTGTACAGTGCGATTATGACCTCCCTATCTCTACAGGATATTGTTCAATAATTCATCAATAGGATACTATGGATTTCCCTGGCCTTACACTGTTCAGAAAACCTCATATCTGCTGTATTGTAACTCCCAGATCTCCTCCTTCTTCCTCTACTGTTTTTTTTTTAATTCAACCCCACCAAGCGTATAAAGTTATTTTGGGGAGTTGAACAGGCTTCAATCTTGAATCCTATTCAAGTCATCCTTAAGGAGTGCTGCTTTGCACTGATCATTAACTACTCTCCAACCTTTAGGTCAGCAGTTCTCATCTTTTTTAATACTTGTTTTAATTATGTACCAGAATATCTTTCTTTTGAAGAAAGATATTCTGGTACATAATCTGAAGAAAATGGAATTTGTGATCCAGTTTTCTTTTTCACAATCTTCTGGGAAATACAATATGAAATTATGTATTAACTGAAAACAATGACGTTTTATGTTTGATACTAATTCATGTCTCAATGTTAAATTATTTTCTCCAAGAAAATTTTCAAAAGTTGGTAGGAAACTTAAGCTATTTTTATCCAAGTCTTTGATGATTAACTCAAGTTTTTTTATTGTTGAATTTACTTTGTCACTAACATCATCATCATCATCAATGTCCTAACACCTACTTGTACCTGCGCTTCCTGAGCAATAAGCTCATCCGCGCTTTATTCCTCTATCCTATCAATTTTAATCTTTCGATCCTTAATCATATCCTCCGTATGATAAATCAAACATTGAGGATATGTTACCGCCCACGCCCCAAAGAGGCGGATATTGACTATCTAGAGCTCAATTAAACTTTAAACTTCAAAGTCAAACTTCTATAAATTGTGATTCTTGTTCCAGCCAAATTAAAACTCTAAACATTTAAAATTCAACAATATATTTTTGTACTTTATACTTTTTACAACATTTTCTTTTATACAACTATAAATTCTAAAATCAATATATAACCCTAAACAACAAAATTTACTTTGTCACTAACAGTGAAAAGAGTCACATTTAGTCCTTGTAAAGTTAAATTCGGATCATTAAGTCTTCCAAAAATATCAGCTACATATGCTAATTTAGCCAACCATAATTCATCAAAGAAATAGTCTTTTAATTCACATTTTGAGTCATAAAGGAAAACTCGCACTTCCAATCAAAGTTCAAAAAGACAATTTAAAACTTTACCTCTGGACTACCATCTAACTTTGCTATGCAGTAGTAGTTTTTTTCGTGGTCACTCCCCCATCTCTTGGCATAAAATTTTGAACATTCACAAATTTATTGCATGGGATTTAATAAAATTAACAATCTTAACCGACTGAGCTAAAACAGTTTTCAGTTCTTCGAGCATTGCTTTTGCAACCAAGGCTTCACAGTGAATAGCAGCTTCAGGAGTGACTTTCTTTATTGTAGCTACAATGCCACTATGCTTTCCTGATGCTCAATCAGTACACACAGCAATGCAATTCTTCCAAAGAATATTGTGTTCCGTCATAAAATTGTCCAATTTTTTAAATATTTCATTTGCAGTTGCTTTACTAAATCCTTATGCAGACCTTTACTAAATCCTCAATGCTGCATAGTAACTTACTTAAGCAACAATGCATACTGACAGCAACACTGATGTGCAAGAGAGTTTTCCACGAAGGAATAGGAACAACGCGATATAAGACTCAGTCGCGATTTTAAGCTTTCCGAGAAATATAAAACTATCCGCTAGGAGGTTGAACAAAATATTTGAAAATCAACACATGATTTGTGAATTCCTGTTAGATTGAAAAAAGATAGGTAAAACATGTAATTGTTTACCTTTAGAAGGGGAAATTTTTCATGTTTTATTTTTCATAGGGGCTCACATCTAGTGAGTATGGGCTTGGCAAACCCAGGGTCCTCCGCAGTATATCATCATTCTTCTCTTTCTTGGTGATTCCTTTCTACTTCTCTCTCTCTCTCTCTCTCTCTCTCTCTCTCTCTCTCTCTCTCAGGGTAACTAAGAAATTTTTTTTTTTTATTTTGGCTGGTGCAGCATAAGCCTCAGGCTTCTTTGAACCACAGGGCTAATAATAATAATAATAACAATTTCATAAATTTAAAAAATTCAACTGTCTGTTATTCACATTATAAATAGACTAATGATTAAATATGAAAAATTGCAACTGTCATCAAGTAGTCAGTTTGGTTTCAAGAAAGGTTTTTCAACAGAGGACGCAGTTTGCAAATTAGTCAGCACGGTGGAGGAGAGTGATGGGCGATATGTTCTAGGAATATTTATTGATTTTAAAGGAGCCTTCGACCGACTTTGGTGGGAGAGTATTATGACTAGAATAAGAGTTACTAAATGTTCAATAACACTGTATAAAGATTTTAAAAGTTATTTTAAGGACAGAAGAATATTAGCATTAGCATTAGCATTAGTAGAGGCATTTGATGCAAGAAAGCAAGCTTATGCAGCATCAGCCAAAAAAAAAAAAAAAAAACCACTTCCACTTCACCCCTCTGTTCGTTCAAAATACCTGTCCAGCTGAGCCTTAAACTTATTTAGGCTATCAACCTCCACCACAAGGGATGGAAGTCTGTTCCACCAACCAACCACTCGCTGGCTAAAGGCAAATTTCCGCACGTCTATCCTACATCTGTCTTTCCTCAATTTGAATTTATGCCCTCTCAGGTGATTATTCTGAGCTAGAGGAAGAATCCCATCAGCATTGAGCATGCTTAAACCATTCAAGGCTTTATACACCTCTATCAGATCACCTCGCTGGTGCCTAGTCTCCAGACACTGTAATTTGCAAAACTTAAGCCTTTCTTCGTAAGAGCACCCCTTTGTTCCATTCACTAATCTTGTTGCCCTTCTCTGTACTCGTTCCAGCAGCTCTACATCCTTCTTGAAATGAGGCCTCCAGACCTGTATACAGTACTCTAGGTGTGGCCTGACCATCGCCTTATACAATGGAATAATCACCTCCTTATCCCTGCTGGAAAAATTCCTGTATATCATTGACAATACTCCATGAGCTACTCTTGCAGCCCGTCTGCACTGCTCAGGGAACTTCATATCTGCCTGCACAACCACCCCCAAGTCCCTTTCATTCTCTACCACTGTCAGTGTTGTACCATAGAGTTGATACGTTGCTCTGGGGTTGCTGTTTCCCATGTGTAGTACTTTACATTTGTCAATGTTAAACTTCATTTGCCACCTCTCAGCCCATCTGCTCAACCTTTCCAGATCCTGTTGCAGAAGCATAGTGTCAGTAGTGTCCTTGACAACCCTGCCAACCTTTGTATCGTCTGCAAACTTGGACATTAATCCCGATATACCATCATCAATATCATTTATAAATACAGAAAACAATAATGGACCCAACACTGAGCCCTGAGGGACTCCACTAATAACATCAGTCCACGATGAGCAGTGTCCATTGATTACCACTCTCTGTCTTCTCCCCCTCAACCACCCCTTTATCCATAGCAGCAATTTGCCTCCAATGTCACACTGCTCCAATTTGTGTAGCAGTCTTCCATGTGCAACAGTATCAAAAGCCTTTCTAAGATCCAAGTATATAATATCAAAGTTATTCCCTGCATCCAGTTCTTTTGTGACTGCATCATAGTATCCAATCAAGTTGGTCAGGCAAGACTTCCCCTTAACAAAACCATGCTGTGTCTGAGCTATAACTGAAGTCTTGTCTAAATGATCCTGCAGTGCGTCTTTAACCAGTGCCTCCATTAATTTTCCTGGAACAGAAGTCAAGCTCACAGGTCTATAATTACTTGTGTCAGCCTTTGATCCTCCTTTGTGAATTGGGGTCACATTTGCACATTTCCAGTCTATGGGTACCTCCCCTGAGTCCAAGGAAGCTCTCATAATTATGGCTAAGGGTTTGCTTACTTCCTTTGCTGCCTCCTTTAATATAACTGGATAGATCCCATCCACCCCGGGTGCCTTTCTTGTGTTTATCTTCAACAGTTTCTCCTCCACTTTACTCCCAGTTATTTCAAGATTCTGTAACTTACTGCTAGAGTTGAATACACCTCTGGCATTCCCCTCGCTGAATAACTCCTCATGTGTGAATGTCGATGCAAAATATTCATTTAGTTTGTTAGCCACCTGAGCAGGATCATCAACACTTGACCCATCAATATCAAGTGGACCAATCTGATTCATCCCTTTCCTTCTAGAGTTTACATAAGTAAAGAACTCTTTGCTGTTTTTCTTTGCATCCCTTGCCAAGGATTTCTCGTAATCTGCCTTTGCCTGCCTAACCTCCTTTGTAACTTGGTTGCATATCAACTTGTATCTATCATAGGCTTCTGTGTCATGTGTTAATTTGTAAGTATCCCATGCATTTTTCTTCTCTGCCATATGCCTCATTAGTTCATCTGACATCCATTTTGACCTAAACCTTGAACAATATTTCTTAGTTGGTATGTAAAGCCTAGTAGCTTCCAAGATAAGTTCTTTGAATGCTTCCCATTTTGAATTTGCTGTTGGTAACATCATCAGTTGGTCCCACTGTATAGAATTTAAATACTGTCTCAGTCCATCGTAGTCGCCTTTACGGAAGCAATAACCCTTCCCTTTACCCCTAATGGTAGTTACCTCTTTGAGTAAATCCCACTTCAGCACACTGTGATCACTGCCACCTAGTGGTTCGTTTATCTGCAGATTCTTAATGCATGAAGAATCACTGCTGATAATCAAATCAAGAGTATTACTCCCTCTAGTTGCCTCCCGAACATGCTGATGTAGAAAACAATCATCCAATAAATCCACAAAAGCCCTGCTAGTGTGTGAGTATCCAGCCCCCAAATTCCAGTCAATATCTGGGAAATTAAAATCTCCCATTATAAGACACTCTGATTTACTGGCCCACTCTATTTCCCTGTACAGTTCCTTATTATACTCATCAGAGTCATTAGGCCTATAGCACACTCCTACTCTCAATTTTGATCTCCCAATGCTTATGTCACACCAAACTGACTCCACACTGCACTGTCCAGCGATGTCGACTGGCTTCACTTCCTTGGTTTTTATGTGTTTCTTAACTAATAGCATAACACCTCCCCCCTTCCTATCCTGTCTATCCTTTCTGTAGACGTTGTACTCCCCAAATTGCAGTTCCGCATCCCTTATATCTGTGTGACACCACGTCTCTGATATCCCAACAATATCTGCCTTCGATGTTTTGAGCAATACCTCAAATTCATCAAATTTATTTACTAAACTCCTAGCATTGGTGTACACGCAAGTATACCTGCACCTGTTTCTATTCTTAGCTACCCTAACACAAC
Organism: Mastigoproctus giganteus; assembly: GCF_048544385.1. Lineage (NCBI taxonomy): Eukaryota > Metazoa > Arthropoda > Arachnida > Uropygi > Thelyphonidae > Mastigoproctus > Mastigoproctus giganteus. The sequence goes on along the minus strand of NC_143575.1, from coordinate 177,593,079 downwards.
CCATGTGTTTACTTGTACCACAATGGCTCCCAGCAGTCTCTGAAATACCATGCATCTTGTTTTTCAGGCTTCTGCTCATTCTAATAGAAGCAGTGCAAGAATCTCTTTCACCTCTGCCAGTGGCTACTGTCAATCTATTGGTCTTTGTCTCCCCCCAAGCTAGCAGTTTTCCGACCCACCTAACACTGCCTCGATAGCATCAGCAAATATTCTTGCACCCTTTCTATTTAAGTGTATCCCATCCCTGTAGAAGCAATCTCTCCTGTTAACAAGTACAGTCCAGGCTGAAAAAAATTCTACCCTTTGAGCCTTGCACAATCTTTCCAGGGCCGAATTGATCGACAAGGCTCTCATCATATACTCCCTCCTATCGTGTCTGGGCAGAATTGCAGACACTTTCAAATTCAACCCTAATTCTCGGCTTTTGTTCAACAGTGACCTGTACTTGTTAAGTAATTCTGCCGGTCTCCTACTCTTAATATTATTAGTGCCAACGTGTACAACTATATCACCTTTTGTGCCCTTAAAAGATGATATTCGCTCTACAACGTCATCAACCTTTGCCCCTGGCAGACATACCCTGGTCCTGTTCCACCTATCTTTTTTACAAAGCATGTTCCCCGTTTCCCTGACAATAGAGTCACCAACAACTACTAGTTCCTTCGGGACCAGCGCATTCTGCCTTGGGGGTTGTCTCTGTGTCACGCGATGCCCAAGTGCAAGCTCTGGCGTTGATGTGGGCAGCTGAGAGCTTGATGGGCCCCTCAATTTAGTTTCTTCGAGGGCATCCACCCTGTCCTTCAAGCTCTCATATAGGCCCAAAAGAACGCCTATATGAGAGCTTAAATATTGCATTAACATTAGCATTATTAGAGGCATTTGATGCAAGAAAGCAAGCTTATGCAGCATCAGCCAAAAAAAGAAAAAAAAAAAAAAAAAGAAACCACTTCCACTTCACCCCTCTGTTTGTTCAAAAGCTGTACCTGTCCAGCTGAGCCTTAAACTTATTTAGGCTATCAACTTCCACAACAATAGATGGAAGTCTGTTCCACCAACCAACCACCCGCTGGCTAAAGGCAAATTTCCGCACGTCTATCCTACCTCTGTCTCTCCTCAATTTGAATTTATGCTCTCTCAGGTGATTATTCTGAGCGAGAGGAAGAATCCCATCAGCATTGAGCATGCTCAAACCATTCAAGGTTTATACACCTTGCTGGTGCCTAGTCTCCACACACTCTAATTTGCAAAACTTAAGCCTTTCTTCGTAAGAGCATCCCTTTGTTCCATTCACTAATCTTGTTGCCCTTCTCTGTACTCGTTCCAGCAGGTCTACATCCTTCTTGAAATGAGGCCTCCAGACCTGTATACAGTACTCTAGGTGTGGCCTGACCATTGCCTTATACAAGGGAATAATCACCTCCTTATCCCTGCTAGAAAAATTCCAATATATCATTGACAATACACCATGAGCTACTCTTGCAGCCTGTCTGCACTGCTCAGAGAACTTCATATCAGCCTGCACAACCACCCCCAGGTCCCTTTCATTCTCTACCACTGTCAGTGTAGTACCACAGAGTTGATACGTTGCTCTGGGGTTGCTGTTTCCCATGTGTAGTACTTTACATTTGTCAATGTTAAACTTCATTTGCCACCTCTCAGCCCATCTGCTCAACCTTTCCAGATCCTGTTGCAGCAGCATAGTGTCAGTAGTGTCCTTGACAACCCCGCCTACCTTTGTATCGTATGCAAACTTCGACATTAAGCTTGATATACCATCATCAATATCATTTATGAATACAGAAAACAATAATGGACCCAACACTGAGCCCTGAGGGACTCCACTAATAACATTAGTCCACGACGAGCAGTGTCCATTGATTACCACTCTCTGTCTTCTCCCCCTCAGCCACCCCTTTATCCACGGCAGCAATTTGCCTCCAATGTCACACTGCTCCAATTTGTGCAGCAGTCTTCCATGTGCAACAGTATCAAAAGCCTTTCTAAGATCCAAGTATATAATATCAAAGTTATTCCCTGCATCCAGTTCTTTTGTGACTGCATCATAATATCCAATCAAATTGGTCAGGCAAGACTTCCCCTTAACAAAACCATGCTGTGTCCGAGCTATAACTGAAGTCTTGTCTAAATGATCCTGCAGTGCTTCTTTAACTAGTGCCTCCATTTATTTTCCTGGAACAGAAGTTAAACTCACAGGTCTATAATTACTTGTGTCAGCCTTTGATCCTCCTTTGTGAATTGGGGTCACATTTGCACATCTCCAATCTGTGGGTACCTCCCCTGAGTCCAAAGAAGCTCTCATAATTATGGCTAAGGGTTTGCTTATTTCCTCTGCTGCCTCCTTTAATATAACTGGATAGATCCCATCCACCCCGGGTGCCTTTCTTGTGTTTATCTTCAACAATTTCTCCTCCACTTTACTCTCAGTTATTACAAGATTCTCTTACTGCTAGAGTTGAATACACCTCTGGCTTTCCCCTCGCTAAATAACTCCTCATGTGTGAATGTCGATGCAAAATATTCATTTAGTTTGTTAGCTACCTGAGCAGGATCATCAACAGTTGACCCATTGATATCAAGTGGTCCAATCTGATTCATCCCCTTCCTTCTAGAGTTTACATAAGTAAAGAACTCTTTGCTATTTTTCTTTGCATCCCTTGCCAAAGATTTCTCGTAATCTGCCTTTTCCCTGCCTAACCTCCTTTGTAACTTGGTTACAGATCAACTTGTATCTATCATAGGCTTCTGTGTCATGTGTTAATTTGTATGTATCCCATGCATGTTTCTTCTCTGCCATATGCCTCATCAGTTCATCTGACATCCATTTAGGCCAAAACCTTGAACATATTTCTTGGTTGGTATGTAAAACCTAGTAGCTTCCAAGATACGTTTTTTGAATGCTTCCCATTTTGCATTTGCTGTTGGTAACATCATCAGTTGGTCCCACTGTATAGAATTTAAATACTGTCTCAGTCCATTGTAGTCGCCTTTACGAAAGCAATAACCCTTCCCTTTACCCCTAATGGTAGTTACCTCTTTGAGTAAATCCCACTTCAGCACACTGTGATCACTGCCACCTAGTGGTTCATTTATCTGCAGATTCTTAATGCATGAAGAATCACTGCTGATAATCAAATCAAGAGTATTACTCCCTCTAGTTGCCTCCCGAACATGCTGATGTAGAAAACAATCATCCAATAAATCCACAAAAGCCCTGCTAGTGTGTGAGTAACCAGCCCCCAAATTCCAGTCAATATCTGGGAAATTAAAATCTCCCATTATAAGACACTCTGATTTACTGGCCCACTCTATTTCCCTGTACAGTTCCTTATTATACTCATCAGAGTCATTAGGCCTATAGCACACTCCTACTCTCAATTTTGATTTCCCTATGCTTATGTCACACCAAACTGACTCGACACTGCCCTGTCCATCGATGTCAACTGGCTTCACTTCCTTTGACTTTATGTGTTTCTTAATTAATAGCATAACCCCTCCTCCCCTCCTGTCCTGTCTATCCTTTCTACATACATTGTATTCCCCAAATTCCAGTTCCGCATTACTTATATCGGTGTGACACCACGTCTCTGATATCCCAACAATATCTGCCTTTGATGTTTTGAGCAATACCTCAAATTCATCAAATTTATTTACCAAACTCCTAGCATTGGTGTACACGCAGGTATACATGCACCTGTTTCTATTCTTAGCTACCCTAACACAACCCATGTGTTTACTTGTACCGCAATGACTCCCAGCAGCCTGATGCTCCATAAGCTCATACACTTGCTTTCTTGCATCACATACTACTACTACTACTTATTTGAAATGTTGATACCCTCAGAACACTTTGCCAACATTGTCTGTTGCGGCAACAAACAAGCATCCTTGAGGTGAGTGCAAGCATGACTTGGCCCATATCATCAGATAAATGTGGATCTGTATTACCCTTCTTTCCTCTAACTAGCAGTTTCCCTGAACCCTTAAGGTCCAGGGAAACTGCTAGTTAGGGGGGAGAAGGGTAATTTTTTCCCTTCTACAAATTGCTTCCCCATACCCTAAATGACATACCCACTGATTTTCACAACGCTAACTCTAACCATTTTGACGATGGCCAATATGGCTGCCAACCACATTGGACATCCTGTTCATCGCTCTGCCATTTTAGTTAATAACATGGATTAAGTGGGTTTCCTTTCGGGCAAAGTATATCAATGAATTTTTAATCCAGTGGATTCTCCAGTTGAGAAGCTTTTTGTGTTTGTCTGGGCTTATTAGTTGAACACAAGCATTTTTATCTGTTTCCTTTGTTTGCCAGATGGTACTGGTTACCATGCTGCTGACAACAGGGAAATAGAGAGTGCATCCAATTATTTCTGGCCACTGCACTTGGATCCAGCTCTTGACTGGGGAGGTGATCCAAAATAGTGTAATTTTGGCAAAGACTGTGCTCCAACAATTTCCAAAGATTCTCTGTGGATACAATGAAGATAGAACATGACTTCTGTGTTTTCCTTCCCCTCTCTTCCATAAACATTCTATGATGGAAAACAAACTCCACAAATAGTGCTCCTAGCAAAAAACAAATTTCATCTTTGTGCTCACCGCCCCTGAAAACACCCAGGAGAAAGTTGTTCCAGTCCTCTAGGTGTTTTCGTGAATAGCTATTCCTCCCCCCCCCTGTGATTGTGGGGAATAGCCTAAATCTTCTTTAGTGTACAGAAATTCACTGAATTGGGCTACAAAAGCGGGTGTCTTTCTACACCAATAACAAAGCCCTATCGTATGAACATCCCAGAGTCTCGGAAATCCGAACTTACCTTGACTATCCAAACTTATCACAACATGGAGAGGAAAACTGGCAAAGCCCAAACCAGGAGGCAACAGCCCAACAAGGATGATATTACAGACAGAGAGTAATGGGAAGGGCTGGTGGACCGCCCCGTGGGAGCTTCCTCTGCCAAAAGAAAAAATTGTAAGCCTATTTCCAAATCGGTGCGGGAAACCCGCTCACAAACTGACATGAGAGAGAGAATTACAAGAGACCCACGCATCGCAACGAGATTCCACTGAGGAGAAACAAGATACACCATTAGACCCAACCCTGCCTGAGGGCACTGTCCCTCAACAAAAATTGATCCTGCGAACCGCCCTTGAAAACCTATTCAAGAAGCAGAGTAGCAGAGTTACTCTGCTTCTTCAATTAAGGATAAAGAGCTGAAATAGTTTCCCTGTGGACTAAACTGGAAAAAATTTCGCATCTATGACGTAGACAAGGACCTTAGTCCAGCCACAATCTGATCTGCGACGAAATATTCAGACGCAACCTACAACAGGACCTACCTAAAGAAGACCCATTGAGTGTTATTATCCCTAAATATCAGACAAGAAGCAGATATGGCAACTCCATAAACTGGGTTGTAGAGCTTACTCCAGATGCATGGAAGATTCTCACAGGGCAGACAAGAATATTCATAAACTGGGGATCACATCAGTACAGAGAGCATGTAGCAGTACCTAAGTGCTTCTGTTGCTGTTGCTTTGGACAGACAACCCACGAGTGTCCAAACCTTGACCTGCGGCCATTGTGCAGAGAAGGGGCACAACTTTGCAACAGCCCCCAACAAGGAATGCGAACCAACATGTGCAAACTGCAAAAGCCTGAAACTTCCACACACCCATTCCATCCGTGGCAGTAAATGCCCAGTATACCTTAAAGCCAAGAGTGACAAACCACAAGTGCATCAAGTTCATGCAGATAAATGAGCAGCGGGCCAAAGCTGTGGCATGCCAGATACGGAAAAAGGCAGAGGAAGAAAATTGCGATATCATACTCATACAAGAACCCTATGCGGTAGCCAATTAAGTGTGGCGATACCTGTAATCTTATAAAACCATCCAGGTGGATGCCGAAACACCCTAGACACAGCCATTCTGGTTAGGAACCCAAACCTAATGGTCACAAAGATCTCACAGCTATGTTCGGCATGGGCCTCCTGTGTGCACATCATCTCTGCCCTTGGAGATTTCTATGTCATATCTCTCTACTGTTGACCGCGGAAGGACATTCTCCCAGCATCAAAGTACCTGAATCAAGTTCTGGCAGAGCTACCAGGCTCCAGGATTCTAATCTCCATTGATGTAAACTGTCGCTCCACCCACATCTGGCACTGTGCCACCCCAGAGTGCAGAGGATCCAGGAACGGACAACAGATGGAGAAATTCTTGGCAAACAATGGCATTATCATATTAAAATGGCCAAACAACCTTCCAACTTTTGCCTCTACATTCTGGGAGGCAACTCTGGATGTTACCCTAACAACAAGATCTCTCGCCCACTATATAACATACTGGAAGGTCCAGGAGGGTTGGACCACATCCAACCACTGTGCAGAACGATACGTCAAGAGCCATCACCAGCTACAAACTCCAGCGATACACTGTGGAAAAGGCAGAGTGGAATGTGTTTGAGGAAGCGATCATTACAAATGCACAGAGACTGTCGACTGAGAACTACCAGACCCAAACCCCTGACCTCCACCAGCATGCAGTCACAAACGCAATTGTAGATGGGTACCTCTGTAGCCAGGTGGGAAGGAGCAGCAGTGCGTAGCACACACTTCTTGATTAGACCGGGGTTCGAGCCCATCACCACCAAATACAGAGGATTCGGAAAGGTCATGGAATGACCACCGCATATCCCGGAGCAATATGGCCTTAGTTGCTAATGCTCCTAAAAACCAAATAACTAACTAACTAACTAACTAACTAATTGTAGCTGTGGCAAACTAGGCCATTAAGAGAAAATCCCCACGACCAGGGGCCATTACCTGGTGATCTAGGGAACTGGATGCCCTGCACAGAGAACTCAACCAAAAGAGACGAGCATTCCAAAGAGTCAAGTGTCCCCCCCCCCCCCCAGTGCTGGAGGCCCTCAGGCAACAATGCCAGGAAATCAGGAATGCTGTCCTGGGAGCACCTGGTCTACACAGTGGAAAACTCAGACCCCTGGGGCATAGCCTATAAAATCACAATGAACAAACTGCCCAGAAGTGAGGTTACACCCTCTACCAGGACGCCCCAAGGAAGCATGACGAAAAATTGGAATGAATCGGTAAACAACATTCTAAACATCATATTCAAAACCCTGAACAGCCAAAACTCCCTCAAGCAAGAGCAAACTGCCGGGAGAACGGCACATATCGTACCATCCTCACAGAGGCACCCTTCACGCAGCTGGACCTAATATCCGCAGTCGGCAAACTAAGAAACAAGAAATTGCCAGGAACAGATATGATAGAACCTGAAATAGTCAAAAAGGTGGCAGAGCTTTCCCCAAATCTTCTTCTGGACCTATACAACTACTGTCTCTAAAGTGGCCACTTTCCCACAGACTGGAAAACTGCCAACATTAAACTGATTCTGAAAAGCCCAACCAAGCCACAACACATGTCTGATTCATACCGCCTAGTCGCTCTTCTCTCTGTACTTAGCAGTCTTCGAGCAGCTCCTATGTCAAAGGATATAAACCTACTACAACTCAGCACAGCTTCCTGCACAGAACAAATTTAGATTTCGGAAGGACCGATCCACCACTGACATGCTTGAAAGCATCATCACTGCAGCTGAAAACTGCCAAAGAAAATACCTCCTTGTTGTCTCAGTCAATTTTGTAGGGGTGTTCAACACCCTCTGGTGGCTGAGCGTCCTTGTATGAGGCAATCAAATCTTCCCACGAACCTGTACAACTGAGGTGATTCAGGCACCTTACTCTAGAATTGAAAGACAGATCTACAGAGGATGCCCGCAGGGCTCAGTGCTCGGTCCACTCCTTTGAAACCATGTATTGGATGAATTCCTCTCCATGGACCTTGGGGGCATCTGGGTGCTGGTTTTTGCAGATGACCTAACCCTGATCTTGGAAGCTGACTCAAGGGTTCAGATGGAAAAAAAATGCAAATGGAGCTCTATCCATCCTTCAGGAATGGACTAGAAAGCACCACTTGCAGATCTCTCCAACCAAGACTCAATCCATTCTTCTCAAAGGATACCTAACACCCATGAGGCCTGCACAAATTAAAATTAACAACAAAACCATAAAACTGGTCATGGAACTAAAGCACCTGGGAATCATTCTCGACAGTAAACTATCTTTCCTACCACATCTGAACTACATCCAAACAAAGATGAAGAAATACGCAGCAATGGTGGCGAGATTGTTCGCTGGCACTCTTACTCTCCTCTACAAAACAGTCTTCATTCCAGCAGCTACATATGCCTCAAGTGTGTGGTTTAACAAGGTGACAAAAGCGGCAAATAGCAGGAAACTCAATATTATTCACCGACCAGTTCTTACCATGACGCGGGCCTGCAACACCGTTTCCATCCAGGCCCTGCAAGTGATCACGGAGGCATTGCCTCTTGACGTGGAAGTGATACGCACAGTCATGCTGTACCAACTTGGATGAGGAAAGAGCACAACATACAGGGACCACATGATGGATCCCCTGGGAATCGATCTGCAGAAAAGAAACAACTGCAAAACTACCTCCAATCTATATGGCAACAACATTGGATGGAGTCCACAAAAGTGGAGATAACTTACAAGTTCATTCCATACGTACGGTGCCGTTTGACACTAAAGACTCCCTACACTCCGTTTTGACACTAGGGTCTCCTGAATAGGGAAACTTATTTTATAACCACCTGATATATAACAGTGGACACTAATTGGTGGATCATGCAATGATTTTTTATGGACCATAAGTGATCTAAACCTATTTGTAAAATAATTATTTTAATTTTACATTTAAACTATAAGTTTCTTTAATTTGACATGTGATATTTAAAAAAACAATCATAAATAATATTTTTAAATCACCTTTCTTTGTGTTCTGTAATAAAAGAAAATAAAAATTATGTTACCATAATATTTACTTGATGTTTTATTAATTTTATGCTAAAAGGAGATCTGGACCACAACAAGTTACATATTTTCTAATATATGCAATTCTGCCCAGACACGATAGGAGGGAGTATATGATGGAGCCTTGTCGATCAATTCGGCCCTGGAAAGATTGTGCAAGGCTCAAGGGGTAGAATTTTTTTCAGCCTGGACTGTACTTGTTAACAGGAGAGATTGCTTCTACAGGGATGGGATACACTTAAATAGAAAGGGTGCAAGAATATTTGCTGATGCTATCGAGGCAGTGTTAGGTGGGTCGGAAAACTGCTAGCTTGGGGGGAGACAAAGACCAATAGATTGACAGTAGCCACTGGCAGAGGTGAAAGAGATTCTTGCACTGCTTCTATTAGAATGAGCAGAAGCCTGAAAAACAAGATGCATGGTATTTCAGAGACTGCTGGGAGCCATTGCGGTACAAATAAACACATGGGTTGTGTTAGGGTAGCTAAGAATAGAAACAGGTGCAGGTATACGTGCGTGTACACCAATGCTAGGAGTTTAGTAAATAAATTTGATGAATTTGAGGTATTGCTCAAAACATCAAAGGCAGATATTGTTGGGATATCAGAGACGTGGTGTCACACAGATATAAGGGATGCAGAACTGCAATTTGGGGAGTACAACGTCTACAGAAAGGATAGACAGGATAGGAAGGGGGAGGGGTTATGCTATTAGTTAAGAAACACATAAAAACCAAGGAAGTGAAGCCAGTCGACATCGCTGGACAGTGCAGTGTTGAGTCAGTTTGGTGTGACATAAGCATTGGGAGATCAAAATTGAGAGTAGGAGTGTGCTATAGGCCTAATGACTCTGATGAGTATAATAAGGAACTGTACAGGGAAATAGAGTGGGCCAGTAAATCAGAGAGTCTTATAATGGGAGATTTTAATTTCCCAGATATTGACTGGAATTTGGGGCTGGTTACTCACACACTAGCAGGGCTTTTGTGGATTTATTGGATGATTGTTTTCTACATCAGCATGTTCAGGAGGCAACTAGAGGGAGTAATACTCTTGATTTGATTATCAGCAGTGATTCTTCATGCATTAAGAATCTGCAGATAAATGAACCACTAGGTGGCAGTGATCACAGTGTGCTGAAGTGGGATTTACTCAAAGAGGTAACTACCATTAGGGGTAAAGGGAAGGGTTATTGCTTCCGTAAAGGCGACTACGATGGACTGAGACAGTATTTAAATTCTATACAGTGGGACCAACTGATGATGTTACCAACAGCAAATTCAAAATGGGAAGCATTCAAAGAACGTATCTTGGAAGCTACTAGGCTTTACATACCAACTAAGAAATATTGTTCAAGGTTTAGGCCAAAATGGATGTCAGATGAACTAATGAGGCATATGGCAGAGAAGAAAAATGCATGGGATACTTACAAATTAACACATGACACAGAAGCCTATGATAGATACAAGTTGATATGCAACCAAGTTACAAAGGAGGTTAGGCAGGCGAAGGCAGATTACGAGAAATCCTTGGCAAGGGATGCAAAGAAAAACAGCAAAGAGTTCTTTACTTATGTAAACTCTAGAAGGAAGGGGATGAATCAGATTGGTCCACTTGATATTGATGGGTCAACTGTTGATGATCCTGCTCAGGTAGCTAACAAACTAAATGAATATTTTGCATCGACATTCACACATGAGGAGTTATTCAGCGAGGGGAATGCCAGAGGTGTATTCAACTCTAGCAGTAAGCTACAGAATCTTGAAATAACTGGGAGTAAAGTGGAGGAGAAACTGTTGAAGATAAACACAAGAAAGGCACCCGGGGTGGATGGGATCTATCCAGTTATATTAAAGGAGGCAGCAAAGGAAGTAAGCAAACCCTTAGCCATAATTATGAGAGCTTCCTTGGACTCAGGGGAGGTACCCATAGACTGGAAATGTGCAAATGTGACCCAAATTCACAAAGGAGGATCAAAGGCTGACACAAGTAACTATAGACCTGTGAGTTTAACTTCTGTTCCAGGAAAATTAATGGAGGCACTGGTTAAAGAAACACTGCAGGATCATTTAGACAAGACTTCAGTTATAGCTCAGACACAGCATGGTTTTGTTAAGGGGAAGTCTTGCCTGACCAACTTGATTGGATACTATGATGCAGTCACAAAAGAACTGGATGCAGGGAATAACTTTGATATTATATACTTGGATCTTAGAAAGGCTTTTGATACTGTTGCACATGGAAGACTGCTACACAAATTGGAGCAGTGTGACATTGGAGGCAAAGTGCTGCTATGGATAAAGGGGTGGTTGAGTGGGAGAAGACAGAGAGTGGTAATCAATGGACACTGCTCATCGTGGACTAATGTTATTAGTGGAGTCCCTCAGGGCTCAGTGTTGGGTCCATTATTGTTTTCTGTATTTATAAATGATATTGATGATGGTATATCAAGCTTAATGTCCAAGTTTGCAGATGATACAAAGGTTGGCAGGGTTGTCAAGGACACTAATGACACTATGCTGCTGCAACAGGATCTGGAAAGGTTGAGCAGATGGGCTGAGAGGTGGCAAATGAAGTTTAACATTGACAAATGTAAAGTACTACACATGGGAAACAGCACCCCCAGAGCAACGTATCAACTCTGTGGTACTACACTGACAGTGGTAGAGAATGAAAGGGACTTGGGGGTAATTGTGCAGGCAGATATGAAGTTCTCTGAGCAGTGCAGACGGGCTGCAAGAGTAGCTCATGGAGTATTGTCAATGATATACAGGAATTTTTCCAGCAGGGATAAGGAGGTGATTATTCCATTGTATAAGGCAATGGTCAGGCCACACCTAGAGTACTGTATACAGGTCTGGAGGCCTCATTTCAAGAAGGATGTAGAGCTGCTGGAACGAGTACAGAGAAGGGCAACAAGATTAGTGAATGGAACAAAGGGGTGCTCTTACGAAGAAAGGCTTAAGTTTTGCAAATTACAGTGTCTGGAGACTAGGCACCAGCGAGGTGATCTGATAGAGGTGTATAAAGCCTTGAATGGTTTAAGCATGCTCAATGCTGATGGGATTCTTCCTCTAGCTCAGAAAAATCACCTGAGAGGGCATAAATTCAAATTGAGGAAAGACAGATGTAGGATAGACGTGCGGAAATTTGCCTTTAGCCAGCGGGTGGTTTGTTGGTGGAACAGACTGCCATCCCTTGTGGTGGAGGTTGATAGCCTAAATAAGTTTAAGGCTCAGCTGGACAGGTATTTTGAACGAACAGAGGGGTGAAGTGGAAGTGGGTTTTTTTTTTTTTTTTTTTTTGGCTGATGCTGCATAAGCTTGCTTTCTTGCATCAAATGCCTCTACTAATGCTAATGCTAATGCTAATGCTAATATAACACAAAGTAAATTGGTGACTCCTGGTATATATGGTATTATAATGATACTGATAAGTGCATCACTGAGAGGATAGAATATAAAGAAATCCACTCCTTCTGCACCATGCATTAGCATATGTGTGATTTAGTATCAATTAGGGGAAAGACCAAGAATCTGTAGTTTCACCTCAGCTATTCTGCTTATGATTTCTATTTTTTAAGTGACCTCTTATGTAAGCATAACCACCATCATATTGTGCATTTAACACCATCATTAAGGTTACATTTTTTGATTAATGTCCCACTCCTTCAAATATTCTTCTTATAAAGGTATTTATGCATAGGCAATTTAGTGAATGGAGAGAAAAAATATTCAAAGCTCTATTTTATATAAAAGACTTCTATTATCCTTAATTATTTTAGACGATCAAACAGTGCAGCAATAAGTGTGCAGTGTTGCATTGATACTTTCTTACAATGTCCTCACATTTTGACAATATTACATGTAAAATGTATAAGTGTTGTTATTTGTTGTGATGTTACCTGCCATGCTAATTTAATAAAATTATATATTATTAATTTTAACTTCTTATATTTAGTTCAGAAAAGTAACTTTACATGAGAGAGTTTAATGGCATCCCAAAAATTTTTACTGGGGACAGCAGGATATTACAAAAAATGTCAAAATGTCAGGATAATCCCAGAAAAAATATACCCAAGCTGGACAGCTATATTAAATACAAGTGGTGATCATTTGATTAAAATAATTTTAATTAAATATATACTTATTAATATAATTTATAAATTAAGAGCAATTGTAACTCATGATTTCAAAGATGGTAATGGCAATTCATCCTTCTGTTTCTCATTCTAATGACTACTTCCACTTTTGCTTGGTTTGTGTCACATAAAAAGTAAAGATAAATACATTATTGAAAAAAACACATAAAAAGTACAATAATTTTCCATGAATTTCACTATTATTTATAAATATTATGGCAATGCTCATGTACAGTGGTTTCCTAAATTGACAAAGTAACTCTGTATGAATAAATAATAAATTTATGCTCAGTATGGCTAGCACAACCAGACAGACAAGGTAAAAATCTCATTTTAACTGTTTTAATTGCAGGTGATATACTAGCATAACAGCTACCACAATTTTTTTTGCAGTGTACAGGCTGTTATACGGTCAATACATGTAGGTACCTTTTATTGATATTTTTTTATGAATTGTCAGTGATGTCAGAAGAGAAATATCAACCCAGCTCATATTATTTGTGGCCATCCCTGTGCAGTGTGAAAATCATGAACGATATAAGCACAACACCAGCATGTGACAGGCAGGTACACCCTGCAGAATAATAATATATATCTGTGTATATATGGTGTAAATAATACTGTTAAATTATGGCTACCATAATGACATGCAGACAATCAATGATCAACCATTATTTCCATTATTTATTATAACTATATTTTTTTAACTGTACAGGCAACCCCTGTATAACATGGTATTTCTACAACACTATTGTTGGTGACTCTATTTTCAGGGAGATGGAGAATACAGTATGCAAAAAGGAGAGATAGAACAGGACCAGGGTATGTCTGCCAGGAACAAAAGTTGATGACGTAGAGCAGATATCATCTTTTAAGAGCACAAAAGGTGATATTTTTGTACATGTTGGCACTAATGACCTTAAGAGTAAGAGATCTGCAGATTTTCTTAACAGGTACAGGTCACTGCTGAAAAAAAGTCACGAGTTAGGGTTAAATTTGAAAGTGTCTGCCATTCTGCCAGACACAATAGGAGGGAGTATACGATGAGAGCCTTGTCAATCAATTCAGCCCTGGAGAGATTGTGCAAGGCTCACAGGGTAGAATTTTTTTCTTTTTCAGCATGGTCTGTGCTTGCTACCAGGAGAGACGGCTTCTACAGGGATGGGATACACTTAAATAGAAAGGGTGTAAGAATATTTTCTGATGTTATCGAAGCAGCGTTAGGTGGATTGGAAAACTTCTAGTTTGGGGGGGGATTCACAGACTAAAAGATTAACGGTAGCTGCAAGCAGAAGCAAAAGTGATTCTTGCATTACTTCTATTGTCATGAGCAGCAGCCTAGGGAGCAAGTTGCTGGGGATTTCAAGAGCTGCTGGGAGTCATCATGGAACAAGTAAATACATGGGCTGTGTTAGAATAACTAAGAGTAAGAACAAGTGAATGTAAACTTGCCTGTACACTAATGCTAGAAGTATAGTAAATAAAATTGATGAATTTGAAGTACTGATCATGACATCAAAGGCAGATACTGTTTGGATATCAGAGACATGGTGTCACATAGATATAAGCAGTGCAGAATTGTAATTTGGAGAGTACAATGTGTGCAGAAAGTACAGACAGGGTAGGGAGGGAGGAGGGGTTATGCTGTTTGTTAAGAAATACATAAAATCTAAGGAGGTGCATCCAGTTGAAATGGGTGGACAGTGCAATGTTGAGTCTGTTTGGAACGACATAAACACTGGGAAAGGGAAAATGAGAGAAGGAGTATGTTATAGGACTAATGATACTGATTAGTACAATAAACAGTTGTGCAGAGAAATCGAATGGGCCAGTAAATCAGAATTCTTGTAATCGGGGATTTTAACTTTACACATATTGACTGGAACTTGTGGATTGGTCACTCGCATGCTAGCAAGACTTTTGTGGATTTATTGCAGGGTTGTTTTCTACAACAACATGTTCAAGGGGCAACCAGAGGGAGTAATACCCTTGATCTGATTATCAGCAGTGATGATGCATGCATTAGGAATTTGCAGATAAAGGAACCACTAGGTGACAGTGATCACAGTGTACTGATGTGAGATTTACTTAAAGATGTAACTACGATCAGTGGTAAAGGGAAGGGTTTTTGTTTATGTAAAGGTGACTATAGAGGTCTCAGACAGTTTTTAAATTCTATACAGTGGGATCAACTGATGATGTTACCAATAGTGAATTCTAAATGGGAAGCCTTCAGGGACTTAATCTTGGAGGCTACTAGGCTTTTCATAACAAAGAAATGCTGTTAAAAAAGTAGGCCTAAATGGATATCGGATGAATTAATGAAGCTCGTGGCAGAAAAGTTAAATACGTGGGATGCATATAAATTATCAGGTGACACAGAAGCCTATGGCAGATATAAGCTAGTCTGTAATCAAGTCACAAAGGAGGTTAGGCAGGTGAAGGCAGATTAAGAGAAATCTTTGGCAACCACAGTTTTTTACTTATGTACTAGAAGGAAGGGGATAAATCAGATTGGTCCACTTAACGTAGATGGTTTGACTATTGATGATCCTGCTCAAGTAGCTGATAAACTGAATGAATATTTTGCATCTACATTCACACAAGAGGAATTCTTCAAGGAGGGGGAATGGCAGAAGTTTATCAAACTCTAACTCTAACAGCGAGATAAGTAATTTTGTAATAACTGACAGCAGCAAAGTGGAGGAGAAATTGTTCAAGTTAAACATACAAAAAAGCACCTGGGGCAGATGGAATCTATCCAGTTATAATGAAGGAGGTAGCAAGGGAAGTAAGCAAACCCTTAGCCATAATTATGAGAGCATCCTTAGGGTTAGAGGAGGTCCCCATGGACTGGAAATGTGCAAATGTATCCCCAATTCACAAAGGGGGTTCAAAGGGTGACACAAATAATTACAGACCTGCTAGTTTAACTTCTGTTCTGGGGAAAATAATGGAGTCACTGGTTAAAGAGTGATACAGGATCACCTAGTCAAGACAGCAGCAATAGTTCAGACACAGAATGGGTTTGTTAAGGGGAAGTCTTTTCTGAAGTATTTCACTGGATACTACGATGTGGTCACAAAGGAACTGGATTCTAAAAAATAATTTTGATATCATACTTGAATTTCAGGAAAGCTTTTGATACTGTTGGACATGGAAGACTGCTGTACAAATTGGAGTGGTATGGCATTAAGGGCAAGTTACTGCAATGGATATAGGGATGGTTGAGTGGGAGACAACAGAGAGTGGTAATAAATGGACACTGCTCTACGTGGATTAATGTTATTAGTGGAGTCCTCCCCAGGGTT
Source organism: Mastigoproctus giganteus (assembly GCF_048544385.1). NCBI lineage: Eukaryota > Metazoa > Arthropoda > Arachnida > Uropygi > Thelyphonidae > Mastigoproctus > Mastigoproctus giganteus. The sequence goes on along the minus strand of NC_143575.1, from coordinate 177,576,684 downwards.
CGGAGCTGGGCCCATTCTTGTTGTGTGTATTTACCAATGATATCAATGAAGGTATATCAGGCTTAATGTCCAAGTTTACAGATGATACAAAGTTTAGCAGGGTTAACGACACTAAATCTTTGGCAAAAGATGATAAGAAAAATAGCAAGGATTTCTTTACTTATATACACACTCTAAAAGGAAGGGGATGAATCTGATTGATCCACTTGATATCGATGGTTCGACTATTGATGATCCTGCTCACATAGCAAACAAACTGAATGAGTATTTTGCATCTACATTCACACATGAGGAGTTATTAAGGTTTGAAAATGGCAGAAGGTTTTTGTAATAATGATTTAATGATTTTGTAATAACTGAGAGCAAAGTGGAGGAGAAATTGTTGAAGTTAAACATAAGAAAGGCACCTGGGGTGGATGGGATCTATCCAGTTATATTAAAGGAGGTGGCAAAGCAACTAAGCAAACCCTTAGCCATAATTATGAGAGCATCCTTGGACTCAGGGGAGGTCCACACGGACTGGAGATTTGCAAATGTATCCCCAATTCACAAAGGTGGATCGAAGGGTGACACGAGTAATTACAGACCAGTTAGTTTAACTTCTGTTCCGGGTAAAATAATGGAGTCGCTGGTTAAAGATGCATTGCAGGATCATCTAGACAAGACTGCAGCAATAATTCAGACACAGCATGGGTTTGTTAAGGGAAAGTCTTGTCTGACAAATTTGATAGGATATTATAATGTGGTTACAAAGGAACTGGATGCAAAAAATAATTTTGATCTAAAATCCAAATATTAATATTTGGATTTCAGGAAAGCTTTTGACACTGTTGCGCATAGAAGACTATTGTACAAATTGGAGCAGAATGGTATTAAGAGTAAGTTGCTACAAGGGATAAAAGGATGTTGAGTGGGAGAAGACAGAGGGTGGTAATCAATGGGTGCTGCTTTTCGTGGACTAATGTTATTAGTGGAGTCCCACAGGGTAGTAGTAGTAGTAGTAGTAGTAGTAGTAGTAGTAGTAGTAGTAGTAGTGTCACTTGATGCAAGAAAGCAAATGTAGGAGCTTATGCAGCATCAGCCAAAAAAAAAAAAAAAAATCACACCATACCCTCCAATTGCCTGTCCAGTTCCTCCTTAAATTTATTTAACCTATCAACTTCCACAACGACAGATGGAAGTTTGTTCCAGCAATTAACCACCCGCTGGCTAAAGGCAAATTTCCGCACATCTATTCTACATCTATCCTTTCTTAATTTGAACTTATGTCCCCGTAGGTTCGTATTCTGAACAAGTGGGAGGATCCCATCAGAATTCAGCGTGCTCAACCCATTCAAAGCCTTATAGACCTCAATCAGATCACCGCGCAGGTGCCTAGTCTCCAGCCACTGCAATTTGCAGAACTTAAGCCTCTCTTGGTAAGAGGATCCCTTCATTCCCCTCACCAATCGTGTTGCTCTTCTCTGTACACGCTCAAGCAAATCTACATCCTTCCTAAAATGAGGCCTCCAGACCTGTACGCAGTACTCAAGGCGTGGCCTGACCATTGCCTTATACAGAGGGACAATCACCTCCTTTTCCCTGCTAGCAAAATTCCTATATATCATTGACAAAACCCCATGACATGCCCTAGCAGCCTGTCTACATTGCTCAGAAAACTTCATATCTGACTGCACAATTACTCCCAGGTCTTTTTCATTTTCTACCACCTTAAGTGTAGTACCACACAGTTGGTACGTTTCTCTGGGGTTACTTCTACCCATATGCAGTACTTTGCATTTGTCAAGGTTAAACTTCAGTTGCCACTTCTTAGCCCATCTGCCCAAATTATCTAGATCCTGTTGCAGTAGCACACTGCCATTACTGTCATTAACAACCCTGCCAACCTTCGTGTCATCTACAAACTTCGACATTAAGCCTGATATACCTTCATCAATATCATTGATAAATATACAAAACAACAGTGGACCCAACACCGAACCCTGTGGGACTCCACTAATAACATTAGTCCACGAAGAGCAGCACCCATTGATTACCACCCTCTGTCTTCTCCCACTTAACCATCCTTTTATCCATTGTAGCAACTTACCCTTAATACCATTCTGCTCCAATTTGTACAGTAGTCTTCCATGCGCAACAGTGTCAAAAGCTTTCCTGAAATCCAAGTATATGATATCAAAATTATTTTTTGCATCCAGTTCCTTTGTGACCACATCATAATAACCAATCAAATTTGTCAGACAAGACTTTCCCTTAACAAACCCATGCTGTGTCTGAATTATTGCTGCAGTCTTGTCTAGATGATCCTGCAATTCATCTTTAACCAGTGACTCCATTATTTTACCCGGAACAGAAGTTAAACTAACTGGTCTGTAATTATTCGTGTCACCCTTCGAACCTCCTTTGTGAATTGGGGATACATTTGCACATCTCCAGTCCGTGGGAACCTCCCCTGAATCCAAGGATGCTCTCATAATTATGGCTAAGGGTTTGCTTAGTTGCTTTGCCGCCTCCTTTAATATAACTGGATAGATCCCATCCGCCCCAGGTGCCTTTCTTATGTTTAACTTCAACAATTTCTCCTCCACTTTGCTCTCAGTTATTACAAAATCATTAAGCACACTGCTACAATTTGATAACCTTCTTACATTTTCAAACTGTAATGATTCCTCACGTGTGAATGTAGATGCAAAATACTCATTCAGTTTGTTTGCTATCTGAGCAGGATCATCAACAGTCAAACCATCGATGTCAAGTGGACCAATCATATTCAGCCCCTTCCTTTTAGAGTTTATATAAGTAAAGAAATCCTTGCTGTTTTTCTTAGCATCTTTTGCCAAAGATTTCTCGTAATCCGCCTTTGCCTGCCAAACCTCCTTTGTGACCTGATTACAGACTAGCTTATATCTGCTACAGGCTTCTGCGTCGCCTGATAATTTATATGCATCCCATGCATTTTTCTTCTCTGTCACGAGTCTCATTAGTTCATTTGATAACCATTTAGGCCTAAACCTTGAACAATATTTCTTCATCGGTATGAAAAGTCTAGTAGCTTCCACGATTAATTCCTTGAATGCTTCCCACTTAGAATTTACTGTTTGTAACATCGTCAGTCGATCCCACTGTACAGAATTTAAAAACTGTCTGAGACCACTGTACTCCCCTTTACGGAAGCAAAAACCCTTTCCTTTACCCCTGACGGTAGTTACCTCTTTGAGTAAATCCCACTTCAGCACACTGTGATCACTGCCACCTAGTCGTTCCTTTATCTGCAAATTCTTAATACACGAATGATCACTGCTGATAACCAGATCAAGAGTATTACTTTCTCTGGTTGCCTCTCGAACATGCTGCTGCAGAAAACAATCATCCAATAAATCCACAAAAGTCTGACTAGTGTGTGAGTGACCAACCCACAAGTTCCAGTCAATATCTGGGAAGTTAAAATCCCCCATTATAAGACATTCTGATTTACTGGCCCACTCTATTTCTCTGTACAATTGTTCATTGTACTCATTCGAGTCATTAGGCCTATAACACACTCCTACTCTTATCTTTGTTTTGCAGTGCTTATGTCACACCAAACTGACTCAACAGTGCACTGTCCATCTATATCAACTGGATGCACTTCTTTTGATTTTATGTTTTTCTTAATTAACAGCATAACACCTCCTCCCTTTCTGTCCTGTCTATCCTTTCTGTACACATTGTACTCCCCAAATTCCAGTTCTGCATTCCTTATATCTTTGTGACACCACGTCTCTGCTATCCCAACAATATCCGCCTTTGATGTCTTGACCAACACTTCAAATTCATCAAATTTATTTATTATACTTCTAGCATTTGTATACATGCTCCTATGCCTATTCCTTGTTACCCTAACACATCCCATATACCCAACTATTCCAGGATGACTGCCATCCGTCCCTGAAACCCCCAACACCCCTCGCTCCAGGTCGCTTCTTATTCTAATAGAAGTTGTGCAAGAATCACCTTCACCTCTGCCTGCGGTTACTGTTAAACTATTAGTCTTTGTATCCCCCCAAGCTAGCAGTTTTCCGACCCACCTAACACTGCCTCGATAGCATCAGCAAATATTCTTGCACCCTTTCTATTTAAGTGTATCCCATCCCTGTAGAAGCAATCTCTCCTGTTAACAAGTACAGTCCAGGCTGAAAAAAATTCTACCCCTTGAGCCTTGCACAATCTTTCCAGGGCCGAATTGATCGACAAGGCTCTCATCATATACTCCCTCCTATCGTGTCTGGGCAGAATTGCAGACACTTTCAAATTCAACCCTAATTCTCGGCTTTTTTTCAACAGTGACCTGTACTTGTTGAGTAATTCTGCCGGTCTCCTACTCTTAATATCATTAGTGCCAACGTGTACAACTATATCACCTTTTGTGCCCTTGAAAGATGATATCCGCTCTACAACGTCATCAACCTTTGCCCCTGGCAGACATACCCTGGTCCTGTTCCACCTATCCTTTTTACATAGCATGTTCCCCGTTTCCCTGACAATAGAGTCACCAACAACTAATAGTTCCTGTGGGACCAGCACATTCTGCCTTGGGGGGTTGCCGCTGTGTTGCGTGATGACCAAGTGCAAGCTCTGGCGTTGATGTGGGCAGCTGAGAGCTTGATGGGCCCCTCAATTTATTTCCTTCGAGGGCATCCACCCTGTCCTTCAAACTCTCATATAGGCCCATAACAACGCTGAGTTGTCGCCTGATTTCCTTACACTCCTTACATCGCGCACACACAAAGACATCCCCCATGGCAATATCATGTTCCGTTCCAGAGAGTTCGGCAAACATTTCACAAGTTGCACATTTTTTTAGGCTGTGACGCGTTGGAGAATCGCCCCCCTCAGTTCTCCCCCGAGTCACAACACTCCTGCCACTTTGTGCCCGTTGCTTTGCTGCTCTCGTTCGGGGCATGGTAGTTTAAATTAATAAAATCAATAAATTAAATGTCAGTAGTAGGGTTCGGTGTTGGGTCCTCTGTTGTTTTGTATATTTATCAATGATATTGATGAAGGTATACCAGGCTTAGTGTCGAAGTTTGCAGATGATACAAAGGTTGGCAGGGTTGTTAATGACAGTAATGGCAGTGTGCTACTGCAACAGGATCTAGATAATTTGGGCAGATAGGCTAAGAAGTGGCAACTGAAGTTTAACCTAGACAAATGCAAAGTACTGCATATGGATAGAAGTAACCCCATAGAAACGTACCAACTGTGTGGTACTACACTTAAGGTGGTAGAAAATGGAAAAGACCTGGGAGTAATTGTGCAGTCAGATATGAAGTTTTCTGAGCAATGCAGACAGGCTGCCAGGGTAGGTCATGGGGTTTTGTCAATGATATATATATGAATTTTGGTAGCAGGGAAAAGGAGGTGATTGTCCCTCTGTATAAGGCAATGGTCAGGCCATGCCTTGAGTACTGCGTGCAGGTCTGGAGGCCTCATTTTAGGAAGGATGTAGATTTGCTTGAGCATGTACAGAGAAGGGCAACAAGCTTGGTGAGGGGAATGAAGGGATCCTTTTACCAAGAGAGGCTTAAGTTCTGCAAATTGCAGCGGCTGGAACTAGGCACCTGCACAGTGATTTGATTGAGGTGTATAAGGCCTTGAATGGGTTGAGCATGCTGAATTCTGATGGAATCCTTCCACTTGTTCAGATTACAAACCTAAGGGGGCATAAATTCAAATTAAGAAAAGACAGATGTAGAATAGATGTGTGGAAATTTGCCTTTAGCCAGCAGGTGGTTAATTGCTGGAACAAACTTCCATCTGTCGTTGTGGAAGTTGATATGTTAAATACATTTAAGGAGGAACTGGACAGGAGTGAATGGTGTGATTTTTTTTTTTTTTTTGGCTGATGCTGCATAAGCTCATACACTTGCTTTCTTGCATCACATGGCACTACTACTACTACTAAAGGCAGTATGCTACTGCAACAGGATCTAGAAAAGTTAGGCAGATGGGCTGAGAAGTGGTAACTGAAGTTTAACATTTACAAAGGCAAAGTACTGCATATGGGTAGCAGTAACCCAAGAGAAACATACCAACTCTGTGGTATTACACTCAGGGAGGTGGAGAATGAAAAGGACCTGGGGATAAATGTGCAGTCAGCTATGAAGTTCTCTGACCATATCAGACAGGCTGCCAGAGTAGGTCATTGAGTTTTATTAATGATATATAGGAATTTTGTTAGCAGAGACAAGGAGGTGATTATCTCTTTGTATAAGGCAATGGTCAGGCCAAACCTTGAATACTGTATACAGGTCTGGAGGCCTCATTTTAGGAAGGAGGTAGAGTTGCTAGAATGAGTACAGAGAAGGGTAACAAGATTGGTGAGAGGAACAAAGGGGTGTGCTTATGAAGAAAGGCTTAAGTTCTGCAAATTTCAGCGCCTGGAGAGTAGGCACCTGTGAGGTGATCTGGTTGAGGTGTATAAGGCCTTGAATTGTTTGAGCAGGCTCAATGCTGATGGGATACCTCCGCTTGCTGAGACTAAGAACCCGAGGGGGCATAGATTCAAATTGAGGAAAGACAGTTGTAGAATAGATGTGCAGAAGTTTGCCTTTAGCCAAAGGGTAGTTGATTGCTAGAACAGACTTCCATCTGTTGTTGTGGAGGTTGATAGCTTAAATAAATTTAAGGCTGAGCTAGACAAACAGGAGTGACTGAATGGGTGAAATGGGAATTTTTTTTTTTTTTTTTTTTTGGCTGATGCTGTATAAGCTTGTTTTCTTTCATCATATGCCTCAACTAATGTTAATGCTAACACAGTTTCACTTTAACATGATTGATAAATTGCGGCAATCCTCACACAACACGGTACTTCTTCAACAAGGTTTTGCCATAACACAGTTTGAGAATTGCTGTAAATCTTGCATAACATGGTATTTTTGAGCTTTTGTGCTGGGAAAACCCTGCTACTATGTTAGATGTAATTTTCAACGTTTCCATTCCTTTTTGTGAATAGCTGCTGTTGACTTGCTAGTCGTTATCTCCTTGTGATATTTTCTAAAGCACATTTCTGGAGGTCACTACCATAAAACAATAAAAACAATTTGCAGTTTCTGGTTTATTGGTCTTTTCTGTTAGTGTAGTCAATTATAAACGGGTAGTAAACTCAATCTTCTTTCATTTGCTATAGTACCAATAGCTGGAATTCTGTGAGTTTCATGTTATTATGGTGAAATTTGTTTCCCCTTCCAAGAAATATTCAATCATATAAAAACAAATAAATTTTCAGAAACTCTTTACTCCATATCGTGTTCGTTGCAACTTGTGATTGTCGTGTTCTTTGTTATTAATTGCTTATCATTTTTGCTGTTAAATTTTAAAACCAAAAAAAAAAAAAAAAAAAGCCAGTGAACAGAAATATCAATTAGTATGTACATATTACAGTACGTATTAATTAAGCTATGTATGTAAGCATAAATTTATTTTTATTTTGCTAACTGGAAAATATCCTTCTAATTTTCACATATCATTTAAAGCAAGGGTCCACTGTATTTTGTTGGGAGATCCCTGGGTTGGTTCTGTGCTATTGAACTTGTGCTTGTTTGAGACCATAAAAAATAATTGTGACTTCGAAGAGTGCAGTTCGTGACTTTTAACGAGAGCAGAAGATACACAAAATCTAGATGCTGCAGAAGAGATTGTGCTTAGCAACTATGAAGAGGAAGAAAATTAAATGAACGTACATTATCTGACAATATCACAGTTTGTAAGGTAAGGTGTATGTTCAGTTATTACTATTTAAGTTACTACTATTATAAAAATAAAGTTAAAATATTAAGTTATTACTACTATAAAAATTAAGTTTCTGATAGTTATAAAAAAAAGCATATTTTTGTTATCTTTTTTGGAATGTAACCCCCCTTTTTGTGCTGGTTCTTAGTCCTGTATAACACGGTTTCGCATTACACAAGATTTTGTAGGAACCAAACTACCATGTTTGATGAGGGTTACCTGTACTTACAAATTTCAGTTTTTTAATTCAAGTTCCATTTCATGGACAAATCATACTCATACTTGATGATGGGCAGAATCTTAAATCATCATTATCTGCACACCAAAGTAGAAGAAAACTTGTATACAATACATGCCACAAGACACTGCCTGAAATTTTCAATACTGATTGAAAAGTGGCATAAATTTCAGCTGGTACCTTGTATCATATATTGTATCAGTCACCTCACTGGTTCCTAAACTGCTTGCCTTCCACCTTACAGATAATGGCTACACATCCTCTGCATAACATTCTGAGGTTCTTAACCAAGGCACGTAGCTGTAGTCAGCAGATGTTCACTTAAATCCTACCTACTTTTACTTATGGGACTACTAACAGAGCACTGGGTACTGACACAGACATGCATGCCTGGGTGGGGAGATTAATCAAAACCTTGGAGCAGCAATATATCCCACACCCACACACACACATGATACACTTGTAGTACAAAAAACAATGTATTTAATAATTCTTGTTTATTATGCAAATTTAGATCTGTCTTTTAAGATCATTCCTTCCCCAGAGGAATAAATTTCATTCAGAAACATCCTTTATAATAGTTTGTTAAAGCAATCGAATAACCAAAAATAAAATAAATTACCTGAAAAAAGTAAGTGGTATCAGGAAGCAAGTCACTAAGCTGAAATTTCAATTTTATTGAGATCTGATCTTCTCCACACACATCTACACTAAAACCATCTTGTACAAACCAGCAACTGACCTTATAACCAAGGACAATCCCATTTGGTCTTAGAGGCAGGGACCATCGAAATTCAGCGTCAATCTGAGGAGTATTTCGGAGTGGTGAGATCTTGTAAGATATAAAAATTCTGGGATTTGTAGGCTCTGAGGGAACTATAATTACAAATATAATTTAGGCTACTGAAAAAGGATTACAATTATATTATTTTAATAAAGCAACTTGATGCATTTTTCATAGAATTATCATAGTATTATTATTACTATCATTAAAAAGTTATGAGCTATAAATCTTCTGAATAAAATAATAATATAGGAACATTTCTAAGAAACAGCCCTTGAGATGGATGAATAATGAAAATACAAATTAAAGGAGTTGCACCAGTCATAACTAGAATATAAATTCAATAATTTAAATATTTAATATGGTAAATGTTATATGTCCACAGTAAATCAAGGTCTGTCTTGTCCTTTTATATATTCAGCAGCTAGCAGATTTTCAACTGCCTTAAGTAAGCATTATGGTCTTAGTACTCACCACAGAACGAATTTTACATATTCACAAATTGCTCTGAAACACGCTACTTTTAACAAAATTTAAATACACCCTCAAGGCTATTCTTCTACTTGTTCAAGCATGAGGCACAACTATTACAGCCTGCATAGACATGATACATCGATCTCTCATTGGATGGAAGATGTTCGCAATTAGTAAACCTCTGATAACTAGTGAATAACATAGTAGTTATGTCCAATTCACTCAAAAATTTCCACTATTTAACTTAAATTAATTATATAGCCTTAGAAATAGATTTAGTAAACCACAGATTATCTAGTCTTTATGTATGTATGTTAGATATCCAGGAGACATTCAACTGTTGTAAGTAACTGTTATGATCTTATTAGTTTGTTTGTTTGTTGTTTGGTTTTTAGGAGCATTAGCAACTAAGGCCATATTGCTCCAGGATATACAGTGGTCATTCCCTGACCTTTCCGCATCCTCCGTATTTGGTGGTGATGGACTCGAACCCCAGTCTAATGAAGAAGCGTGTGCTACGTACTGCTGCTCCTTCCCACCTGGCTATGGAGGCGCCGATCTTATTAGTCAGGATTGAATAAATAATGTAAGCAGGGCTGCTTTATGCATTAGGCACAATAGACATAGCACCTAGGGCTTATGAAAATGTTTGAGAGTCGAAAAAAAAATTTACTGACTAGAAAAAAAAGGAAAGGGAAACTGAAAAATCAAAAATAATAATTTTTAATTAAATATCTTTACAAAACTTGCACATGTCAACTCTTACTTAACTTCTAAATAAATAAAAAAGAAATGTTTCAGTGAAATGTTTATATTCTAAAAAAAATTAAAAATTATACCAAGACTCAAATTCTGTTAATTTTTCAGCCCTTTTTGTTAGCAAAATTACATATAACGTTATTTCCCATGTTATATTGTTTTCAATTGAAAATAGTGCCAGGAAGGACAGTCGCTTCTGTCCAATGGTTGACCAAAGATAATTCTTTATGCATTTGAGTTTTTAAAAAGTACGCTCTCTTCCAAAATGGAAAGATATCCTCTTGCTCAGAATAATCGCCTGAGAGGGCATAAATTCAAATTGAGGAAAGACAGTTGCAGGATAGATGTGCGGAAGTTTGCCTTTAGCCAGCAGGTGGTTAATTGTTGGAACAAACTTCCATCTGTTGTTGTAGAAGTTGATAGCTTAAATAGATTCAAGGCAGAACTAGACAAACATTTGGAGTGAGTGGATTGGTGAAATGAGAAGGGTGTTTTTTTTTTTTTTTTTTGGCTGATGCTACATAAACTTGCTTTCTTGCATCATGTGCCTTTACTAATACTAATGCTAATATATTATAAAAGCAATATTTATATTTGGAAAACCTATAAATGCATCTAATGCACCTATAAATGCAACAGATATCAGAGATGATGCATTTATTAATACATCTCTGAGATCTGAAGACCATTTCAATTAATGCTCCTACTTTAGAAACATGACAAGAAGTAGATCTGTTGAGAAGAAAATTAAACATTTCACACAGCATTATGTATGCTGCTTGCTATTTACTCATTTCAATTATTAGTTTGTCTGTAAGACAATAGAAAGACTGTGTGCAGAATTTTTGCTAGCACTCGGGCTTAAACTGGGATCAGTATTATCCATCTTCATTGAAACACTGATTTCTCATTTGTTTGCATTATGTACATTCCTTATAGTTGGATGAAGTAAGTTTTTTTTTTTTTTACCATGGCCTCAAACACATCAAATTTGTTGCAGGTATCATGAAAATGTGCTAACAGACTATCATATAAATCCTTAATGGTACACAATTCAATGCCAGTCTCCTGTAGGGCTTTATTGACAATTTAAATTTAGTTCACATAGAGTTCTAGTGGCATTTATTTGTGCAGACCGTCTTGTTTCTGATGAACTTTGTACAATATAGGTATTTTCTTTCATATTTTGTATCAATTTAGACCAGTGGTGTCCGACCTACAGCCTGTGAATAATTTTTATATGCCCCGAACGGAAAGTGAACTAAAATGGCATTTTACAGTCATGCAAGCATCGGGCTCAACTGTATCAGACATGTACATGTAGTTCAGTGCAGTCATGTGAATGCAAAATACAATTATGTACGTATCAATCTTTTCATATTGTGAAATTCTAGTATTCTGATATAACTTGTTCATTGTATTGAATATTACTAATTTGTATTGAATTATAAAATCATCCTTAAAAATGTTCCAAAAGGGGAAGGTTGATTTGGAGTGTTGTATTTTTAAATAAAGATAGACTGAAGAACATTTCTTCACTGAGTACAATGAAAAGCAGTGTGTTTAGGATGTAAGGATACTATGTCAGTTTTTAAAGAATATAATTTAAAAGGACACCATAATTCCAAGCATAAATCTTATGATCAATATAAAGGAGTGACAAAACAAATTAAGAAAACAATAAAACACACTGAAAATGAATCAGCTGAAAAATTTATCTGCTGTAAGTGCCAGTTATCAAGTTGCATATTTGATAAATTTTGAAAGTAAACCATTCACAGTGATGATAAATTTGTTAAACTTTGTTTGTTAAAAGTTGTGGAAGAAATTTGTCCAGAGAAACAAACAATGATACAAGACATTAGTTTATCTCAACAAACAATTATGCAAAGAATAGAAGATATTGGAAAGAATTTGTTCAAACAACTTTTTGAAAAACACAAAACAATTGAAATATTTTAGTTGTTGTTGTTGGGTTTTTTTGGCGCAAGCCATATTGCGGCTGTTCCTGTGGAGAGACACTGTACCAATTAATAAAAAGAGTTTATATGAGCATAAATATATTAATCTGTTTTAGATAGTGGAAAAACTCAGGTAAATTGGAGTTGTCCCCAATAATATGTCTAATTTCAAGAGGTTTGTTTAAATTAGATAGGGATCGAAATGATGTGGTTCTGGCATAATGATAGTGACTGCATTCTATAAGAATATGCTTTACAGTTAGTGGTGAATCACAGTGGAAGCACAGTGGTGGATTATTTCCTTGCAATAAATATAGATGTGTAAGATGGGTATGACCTATACGTGCTCTGGCAAGCACTACCTCTTCATGTCTGTTTGAGCGGAAACTCGATTTCCATAGCTGTGGATTCTGTTTTATATTTCATAACTTGTTATTTACCTGATTATGCCAAATTTCTCTCCATTTTTCATTGTAAATTTGGCATATGATTGATTTATAGTCTGTGTAAGGAATCTGGATGTGGTTATTATCAGTAGGATTTCTTGCTGCTTTATCTGCACTCTCATTTCCTGGTATTCCAGTGTGCCTTGGAATCCAACAAAAAGTGACATTCTGCCTATTGTTATGAAATTCTGATATCTGAGTTCTTATTTGATTTATAAATGGAGCGAGAATTGCCTTGGAGGGCTGTCACTGCACTCAAAGAGTCTGTATAGATTATGGTCTTTGGAGTGAGATCATGGGCAAGTAAGTTCAAACCCATCTTAATGGCATAGAGTTCTGCAGTGAAAATGCTGCATTCTTGTGGTAATGAAACAGAGACTGTTGATGTTGGTAGCACCATAGGCGCACCCACAGCTGTGTCACTTTTGGAGCTGTCAGTATAAATTTGCAGGGTGTCTGCATTTGCCAAAGAGTGAGCTGCATGTAGTTTCTGAATGGTTTGATTGTTCAGGGAGTGTTTCCCCTAGTGTCGGAAGTAGTCATCACATGAAGGAAAACACACTTTCCATGGAGGTTTTACAATTTCTCTGTCTTAATGTGAATTGGTCAATTGCATATTCCACTGCTGAATCAGTTTTCGTAGACAGATTCAAGAGGTTTATTTCTGAAAAGGTTTACCCATTGAGGTTCATAGAGGTATGACCAGATAGGATGAGATGGAAGGCTATACAGTAAACCCCCGCTATTCGCGGGGGTTCCGTTCCTGAGAAATGTCGCGAATACCGAAAACGCGAATACTGAGTTATGGCTCCCATAGTAATACAGGGGTTCCGTTCCAAAGTGTGTAATATATAAGAAAAACTAGTCTAAAATTTTGTCTATGTATGTATTATATGTACCTTCATAATATGACTATGTATGTAGACAGTACATAGTGAAATGCAAGCATATGGCATCGAAATGAAAATAAGAAACAATTTAATATTGAATGTAATATTTATTAGAAATTTCAAACAAATCTTTCAAACCAGCGTTTTTGCTAGCTAAAAAACTTATCCCGCCAGTACTACCACCAGTTTCGCTAAGGTGTTGATAAAGGAGTTTTGCCTTTTCACATATGATAAGTGAACTTAACGGAATTTTATTTTGCGTTCGGTCTTCTATCCACAGATTTAAAGCCTTTTCCATTTTTTCTAATTTAACATCACGAGTTACAGATCAAATTTTTGAAGCAATTAGCGCGTTTTCACGGACACTACGGCGGATTTTTATTTCCGATTTTTTGATTGATCGTATCGTTGACTCATTGATTTTATAATGTTTTGCCACTGAGGAGACACTTTTACCATTTGAAATTTTGTCTAATAACTCAATTTTATTCGCTAATGTCATCACCTTCTTTGATCTTTTCGCTTTTCTCTTGTTATTCGTAGCCATATTTTTGTACGGTTAGAAAGAACTTGTCCACAATAAAGTCACTTTCTTCCGTTAACACACACTCGAAAAAGTCTGTTTTACACTGCAAACGGTAGATTTATCACTTTTGTAAGCATATCAATTTATAAGCGTATAAATTAGAAGCAAACGACGAAACATTCCATGACAAGCGCATAACACATACTGAACAAGGATTAGTGAGAAACATTCATGCTCGCGATTTTGTCATCCCTCTCCCCCCCACCCACTGAGCGTTGTTTTGACCGGGAAAGATAATTTTAGCCACGCCCATGTTTTTTTATGGCGAAAAATATTCACGGCGCTTTTAAAATTCACATTTTTTTAGGTTTCATTTTATATTAAATCAGTGATCGCGAATACGCGAAACCGCGAATACAGATACCGCGAATAGTGGGGGTTTACTGTATATTTTAACTGCATAACTGAGGAGCAGCATCTTTCTCTGAAGGTGGAGTGGAGGTTCATTGATCTCTATATATAAGCTTTGGACTGGCGAAGTCCTGAATGCCCCAAGAGCAATCCTGAGTGCACTATGTTGTATTGTGTTGATATAGGCTAACAGTCTTTCGAGCAGAATCATAAACAGGGGCACCATAATCTAATTGAGATCTGATTAAGGCCTGGTATATGTGGAGTAGAGTATAGTGATCAGCTCCCCATGTCATAGACAAGATGACTAAGTATATTCAGCTTTTTCATACAGACAGTTTGTGTTTGTAGTATGTGTGTTTCTGGAATGTCAGTTTAGTGTCAAGGTTCATGCCCAAGAATTGGATATTGCTGATAATTGGTATTGGTTGATTTCCCAGTGATAATTCAGGTTCTGGATGTAGTTGGCATTTTTTACAAAAGTGAATGGCTGCAGTTTTGGTTGCCAAGAGACGATAACCATTACGTGAAGTCCATGACACTATTTTGTTTATTGCAAGCTGCAGATGTCGTTCAATGGAATGCATATTCTGTGAATGGCAAGATATTGCAAGATCATCAGCATAAAGATAGATTTCTGCATTACCCAAAATGTTCTGCACTAAATTGTTTATCCTAAGAGCAAAGAGTGTAGCGCTGAGTACCGATCCTTGTGGTACACCTTCTCTTTGGATAAGAGCTTGCGAAACAGCATTACAATAACTCATTTGAAAAGTTCTATTTTTAAGGTAACTCTCTATGATCATTGGGAGTCGACCTCTGAGTCCTATGGCATACAGGTCTTGCAGAATACCATAGCGCCAGGTGATATCAAAGGCTTTTTCAATATCCAGGCACACCATGACAAGATGTTCTTTTCGAATAAAGGTGTTCCGTATGTTACACTCAGGTTTCACCATAAGGTCTAATGTGGATCAGTTTTTGCGGAAGCCGTATTGATTACAACTGACGACTGAGTGTGATTCTATGTACCATACAAGTCTATTGTGTACCATCTTTTCCAATGTCTTGCCCAAGCACCTGGTAAGGGATATCTGTCTATAATTGCATGGATTCGTCTGATCTTTTCCAGGTTTTGGAAAAGCCAGCACTGTTGAATGACACCATGAGCGAAGATAGTAGCTTTTGGAGAAGATCCAATTCAGAAAAAGCAATAGGGAATTTAATGCCTGTTTGTCTAGATGTTGCAACATAAGGTAATAAAGACCGTCAGGTCCTGATGCCCCATTTGTTAATTTGTTTAGAGCATCCTGTAGCTCCAACATTGTAAAGGGTTGATTATATGGGAGTGCTATTCTTGTGCTGAAATTTAATTTGCTTTGCTCAGTCCTCCTTTTATGTTGCTGAAAAGATGTTTCATAAGCAGCTATATCTGAGATTTTGGCAAAGTTTTCTGCCAGAGCATTAGCTATTTCAACTGGAGATGATAAGTCTGTCCATTCCATCTCAGTATTGGAGAGGATGCTGGGAGAAATCTACCATTCAGTTTTTTTATTTTATTCCAGATTATTCTGCTGTTTGTGTTCTTCATTATAGTAGAGGCAAACTGGATCCAAGAATCTTTTTTTTTGCCTTTTTCCTTACGAATCGTGCTTTTGCTTTCAGTTTTTTTGAAATTTATAAGGTTGTCAGTAGTTGGGTGTTTACGAAACAGGTATCATGTCCTGTTTTTCTCTTTTTTGGCAAGTTGGCATGCATCACTCCACAAAAGATTGGCATGTTTAACACATTCGCTGCCGATCACGCACCAGCGCGTGATGTCGCAGCAGTATTGAAGAGCCGATCACGCGCTGGCGCGGGATGTGGCATCATTACCCAGTAGCCAATCACGCGCGGGCGCGGGATTCACTAGACTTTTGTATGAAGTTGTCAACTTCAGTTGGCATTGTGTTTCTGCTGTTTATATTTGTTTTGGTGTCAAGTAAAGGGTTTAAACTATATGTAGTTGTATGTGGTGTTGAATATTTTGTTACATGACGTGAGGAAAAGCCTTGTAATATGAGTTGTGCAGATGACAGTTTAGCAGGCCAGTCGGGCCCGAAAAGAAGGAAAGTGCACTATAAAAAATCCCTTACAGATGAAGAAATTGCAGAAATATTGGAGGATTTATCTGACGTATATTCCAGTGACGTCAGTTACGATGATGATGAAGATTTTATCCCTCCAAAGGACGCTTCGGATTCGGAAAGTGTAGATGAAGAAGGTATTGTGGAAGAGGCTACACTTTCACTGCAGGATCCCTGTAAGTTGGAAAACGTCGTGTGGGAAAATGACGTAACATCGATGAAACAGTTTCGTTTCACAAAATCCGAGTCTTTGCTGTAACCCGTGCCAGGTGAGAATCCAATAGATTACTTTCGTCATTTATTAACCGACAATATCTTGGATGAAATAATTACACAAACAAATGTTTATGCTCATGAAATACTTCTTCCCAGAGAAAATAAAGAACATTCTCGAATAAATGCATGGAAGGACACCACTAGAGATGAAATGCTGGTATTTTTAGGATTAATTTTACATATGGGAACCATTCGACTGAACCGCATACAAGATTATTGGAAAACAGATAAGCTGTTCGGATTACATGTATTCGCAGACAACATGAGCAGGAATCGTTTTTTATTATTACTGCGGGCCTTGCATTTTGCAAAAAATCCAGAAAAGAAAGAGGTATGTCCACGGGATCGCCTATATAAAATTCGGAAAATGGTGAATCTGTTCAATGAACGAATGTCGGCAATATATTATCCAGGACGTGAGATTAGCTTAGATGAGTCTATGATATTGTGGCGTGGAAGGCTTGTTTTTCGACAGTACATTCAAAACAAACGCCATAAGTACGGCATCAAGTTGTATATGATCACAACGCCTACTGGCATGGTTATCAAATTTCAAGTGTATACCGGTATGTTGGATGATTCTGGTGGAAAAGGACATGCACAAAAAGTCGTCATGAACTTACTTGATGGGATGTTAGATGTCGGGCATAGCATATTTATGGACAATTATTACAATAGCTATGAACTCTTTTTTTTTTTTTTTTTTTTTGGTAGTTGTTGGCGCATAGACTTCTGTGGCCATAATGCACCTCCCAAGGTTTTTGCAGTACTTTGATCCAAGCCCGAGGCGGGAATCGAACCCGCGACCTTTGGGTTGCCAGGCAGGCACTTTGCCTACCCGGCTAGCCCGGTCGGCTAGCTATGAACTCGCTAAGTGTCTCGCTGACAGACAAACACATTGTACTGGGACAATCAGAAGTAATAGGAAAACATTTCCGAAAGAGGTTCGAGAAAAAAAAAACTGAAGAAAGGAGAAACTTTATCAAGGTGTGCCCATGGTGTAATGATTGCTAAGTGGAAGGATAGAAGAGATGTCAGTTACATATCTACAGAATACCAAAATGATATGGTGGAAATGCAGAACAAACGAGGCGAACTGAAATCAAAACCATTGCCTATAATTGAGTATAATAGGTTTATGTCAGGCATTGACAAGCAAGATCAAATGCTTGCCTATTATCCTTGCGAAAGGAAAACCATTAGGTGGCCTACAAAAATATTTATGCATATTTTGCAACTAATAATGATAAATGCACACCATATCTATAATAAATATTCACATAACAAGGTGCAACTTTATGACTTCCGTTTATCAGTGATCAGATCTTTATTAAAACAGCCATCTGATCTCCCTCATACTGTGCATCATGTACCTGAACTGGAACATGTGCTCAAACCACGGGAAGAAAGAAAAGATTAGCATTTTTAGCATTAGCATTAGCATTAGTAG
Source organism: Mastigoproctus giganteus (assembly GCF_048544385.1). NCBI lineage: Eukaryota > Metazoa > Arthropoda > Arachnida > Uropygi > Thelyphonidae > Mastigoproctus > Mastigoproctus giganteus. Next base: position 177,558,573 of record NC_143575.1, on the reverse strand, counting down.
AGGCATTTGATGCAAGAAAGCAAGCTTATGCAGCATCAGCCAAAAAAAAAAAAAAAAAAAAAAAAAACCCACTTCCACTTCACCCCTCTGTTCGTTCAAAATACCTGTCCAGCTGAGCCTTAAACTTATTTAGGCTATCAACCTCCACCACAAGGGATGGCAGTCTGTTCCACCAACCAACCACCCGCTGGCTAAAGGCAAATTTCCGCACGTCTATCCTACATCTGTCTTTCCTCAATTTGAATTTATGCCCTCTCAGGTGATTTTTCTGAGCTAGAGGAAGAATCCCATCAGCATTGAGCATGCTTAAACCATTCAAGGCTTTATACACCTCTATCAGATCACCTCGCTGGTGCCTAGTCTCCAGACACTGTAATTTGCAAAACTTAAGCCTTTCCTCGTAAGAGCACCCCTTTGTTCCATTCACTAATCTTGTTGCCCTTCTCTGTACTCGTTCCAGCAGCTCTACATCCTTCTTGAAATGAGGCCTCCAGACCTGTATACATACTCTAGGTGTGGCCTGACCATTGCCTTATACAATGGAATAATCACCTCCTTATCCCTGCTGGAAAAATTCCTGTATATCATTGACAATACTCCATGAGCTACTCTTGCAGCCCGTCTGCACTGCTCAGAGAACTTCATATCTGCCTGCACAATCACCCCCAAGTCCCTTTCATTCTCTACCACTGTCAGTGTAGTACCACAGAGTTGATACGTTGCCCTGGGGTTGCTGTTTCCCATGTGTAGTACTTTACATTTGTTAATGTTAAACTTCATTTGCCACCTCTCAGCCCATCTGCTCAACCTTTCCAGATCCTGTTGCAGCAGTGTAGTGTCAGTAGTGTCCTTGACAACCCTGCCAACCTTTGTATTGATATTGAGGAAGCAATGCAAACGTTGCTATTCCGAAGGGAAACGTAAGGATACAATCTATATCTGCAGTGTTTGTGAAGGATCACCCGGCTATTGCTTAGATTGTGCAAAAATTATACATAAGTAACATTCTGACACACAGTATTTATAATCTGTATTGGTTCGGTATGAAATAAAACGTATTTCTTAATGTTACCATGTTTTTTGTTTTATTATTTACAAACTATATTATTATGTTTTTATGTCACGCGCCAGCGCGTGATGCGGCATTTAAAGCCAAATTTGACCTCCAGTGCCTATCACGCGCTGGCGCGTGAATCTCAAAATCTTTTGGAAACTGCTTATACGACACTTAAATATTGATATGGTATACCGAACAATCCCTTATTACCAATTTTCAAGCTTTTTGGTTATGGAAACACAGTCGGCTTCTGGCCTTCTGTGCCGCGCTATTGACGATAGCATGCTGACTGATGACCGGCAGCGAACGTGTTAAACGAACCAGTATGGATTTTTGGTATGGCCTTGGTTGCGGCATTTAGAATCTGAGATTCTAAATGTGCTGTGTGGCATCATCGATGGATTGGAATTTGATAATTTCATCATTGAATGAGATACTTGAAGAAAATAACTTCCAATCGGCCTTGGAAAATTTCCATTTTAAGCAGGAATTATTTTCCTGAGGGATTCTAGTTGTTTGGATTTCACAAATTATCGGATAATGGTCACTGTTTAGCGGATTGTCCAGAATTGTCCAGCAGATGAGTGGATGTTGGAGAGCAGATTGTTAAATCTATAGTTGTAGTTGTTCTAGTGGAGAAATGAATGTAAGAATCTGCACCAGTATTCAACAGTGTTAGATTATGTTTGTCAAGCAGTGATTCCAGAACTTTTCCTCGTCTGTCTGTATGTGGGGAGCCCCAGATTGGGTGGTGTGCATTAAAATCTCCAAATAAACAAAATGGAGGAGGGATCTATATCAGAAGTTTTTCTAGGTCATTATAAGTATAGTCTTTGTTTGGTGATAGGTAGACTGAAACTACTGTTAACATGATTCCTAAGGAGATACGTACTGCTACTGCTTCTAAGGAACTTTGGAGTGGAATGTGTTTAGTAGGGACTCTTGAGTTTACTAGAATGGCCCACCTCCATGCACAGTGGTATTGTTATTTCTAGTATGCTGATATACAGTATAGTTCTTGATTTTTGGAATTATTTGTGGTGGTAGATTAGTTTCTTGTAAACATATGCTTACCAGACTATACCGTTGTATTAGGTCACGGATATCATCGATGTTGCTACGTAGACCTCTACGGTTCCACTGTATGATGTGATACATTATTTGTTTTTAGCATTTTGGGTTTGATTCAGTCTGCTTTTTAGGTCCAGTCTATTTTTGTCTCTCCAATTTTATTCTTTATTTTTTTGAGAATATAGGACACGCTGTGTCCATGTTGTCTTCTGTGTACAGATCTAAGATTGGTTCATCCGGGTTGATGTTTTCATCTGTATCCATATTTGTTACATTTTGCCGACTTTTCTGCATTGGGACTGCTGTTTTAGTTTTTATGGTTTCTGAAGAAGACTGCAAAGCAGTTGGCGGTACTGTAATTGGTGTGTTGTTAGCACTATCTATCGCATGCTGTTCCTTAGTAGATTGCTGTGAGGTTGAGAGTATTTCTCAGGCCCAGTCTGCAATAGACATAGATGGGGGTACTGACACATCAGTTTGAGTGGCTGCTGACTGGTATTTCTTTGTTGCTGCTGTGTAGGTGTGTTTAGGTGTAGTAAACATAATTTGCTTCTTTGCCTCTTGGTAAGTCACTTTCTGCTCTACTTTGTATTTTTGGATCTTTTTTCCTGTTTTCCACAGTTCACAGGACTTTGAATAAGCGGAGTGTTGGCCTTGATAGTTTGGATAATGTGGTGTTTCAGCATCTCTGTTTGTGCGTGGGATTTTGAACCACTGTTTGGGCACACTGCATCCCCTTGACAGACGGACTGAGAGTGCCCAAACTTTTGACACTTATAACACCTGATGGGATTAGGAATGTAGGGTCTTATACGGCAATTCAGATAGCCGGCTTTAATACTCAATGGTAAATTTGGTGTGCCAAACGTAAGGATGATGTTCCGCGTGGGAACAAGCTGACCATCTTTTTTGATCATAATCCGCTTACCATATGTGACTTTTTGTTCTTTTAATTCTTGGACTAATTCATCTTCTGTGACATTGATTAAATCCTACTCAGTGATGACCCCTTTGGAGGCATTTAATGTTGCATGTGGGGTAACTTGCATGGGAATACCACCAAAGGTTGAGAGGTTCAGCCGAGTCTCTGATTGTTTACGACTCTCACTTTCAATTTGTAAATCACCTGATCTAAATCTTTTTGCCATTTTAGGTGAATCTGCTGAGCTTTCCAAACATTTCTATATCAGAAATGGGGAGAGTGTACTCATGCATTTGTTTGACAAGGAGTGGAAGATAAGGAAAGATGGACATTCCTTCTGCTGTGTGTCAGTCCACAGTCTTTTCAACTGTGATGTGTCATGATCATTATCATTTGATTTAGGACATGATGAGCATCGAGGCTCAATTGGAGGGAAATTGTCAAAATCCATGTTTGCTCCTTTTAGCCCTGGGAGAGGGGGCTTTCTTCTCCCAGGTTACCGTCCTGCCACGTGGAGGCAGGAATGGTGCCACCAGTGACCAAGCAGTTGTAAAGGTTAGTAGCTTGTTAGTAATTAATATATATACTCTGAAAAAGAGAAAGGTAGTTTTCCTTTCTTGGTTCTTACTTTAACACTTGAAGCACAGAACCACTTGAGATAAACAAAAGAGAAAATGACACTAGAAAGAAAATTAAACTTTGTCGTTTACAAAGAGCACACTGTATATCTCAGAGAAAATCGCTTGGCACTCAGGGCCAAATATTTTAGTGTGTCACTGGATGACAGTACTGATGTAAATGACATAGCCCAACTCTTTATCTTCATATGTAGAATTAATGATAATTTTGTACCAGCTGAAGATTTTGCTGATCTACAGAGCATGCACAGAACAACTATAGGTGAAAATCTTTTTGAAATTTTTGCCAATCTAGTGAAAAGTTAGGATTAAATATCAAAACCTTGGTCGGAGTCACAACTGACAGTGCAAAAAATATGATTGGTAAAAACATTGGGCTTATGGGTGGAATAACCAAGAAAATGATAGATATCAGAGCTGAAGCTCCAATTGGAATTCATTGCAATGTACATCAAGAAGCTCTCTATGGGAACGTATTGGATCTCTAACATGTTATGAATGTGGTTATTTCAACTGTAAATTTTATTAAATCACATGGCCTTAATCACTGTATGTTTCAACAGTTTCTTTCAGAAATTGAACCTGAATACGAAGATGTAATCTGACATAGTGCAGTGAGATGGCCTAATCGTGGCAAAGTGTTATATCGTTTCTTTAAACTATGTCATGAAATTGATATTTTTATGACAGAAAAAGGAAAACCAATAAAACAACCATCAAATATGGAATGGCTGTTTGATCTCATAATTCTTACAGACATTTCTGCTCATCAGTGGCATAGTAGGGGGGAGGTCAGTCTGCCCTGGGTGCCATCAGAAAGGGATGTCATCACTTGAAAATATGAGAAGAAAAGTATTAACTTCAACAAATAATTTCAACTTTTTAAAAAATTTATCTTTCTCCACTTAAATTTACAGTTGTTAGTTGAAATTTCTATTTGACACAATTTAATTAATGACAAGATACAAGGTACATAAAACTGGGGATCAAAACAATATTCAGACTTTACAAACATGTTTAGTTTAACCACATTTTTTTTTACAAAGTTCTCCTTACAAGTCTTTAAGTTAGCACCAATTTTTGGTGAGCGGATTTATACAAAGTATACAGGTAAGCCTTTTATTTGCTGAAACCTCATTTTTCATTTTGATTTCTACTTATTTTAGAGATATTTTCCGTTTTTTAATGAAATTCTTTATATAGATCCCTACATATAAGTGCAAAACGAAGGGAAATCGACCGAGTGGATTTCAACAGAGAAAAGCAAAGAAAGCAAGAGATGAAATTATTCAAGCAATGTCTGGATCATTGATGAAGTATGTTACACTTTAAACATCTAGTGCAACAGATATTCAACAAGATAAATCAGAAGAGCAAGCACAAGAGTCGTCTTCTCAAGAGGATCTAATAGAGAAAGTTATTCATCCACTAATGGAGAAGAATCCGGTGAAAATACATGAGCAGTGTGAAAATTCTGAAAAAGGAAGAGGAAATAAACATATTTTTAAAGAATTCCAATGTTGCTTTTTTTGGCCTATCCTGTACCAGATAACTTGAGATTTATTTTATTTTATTCTGTCCTTTTTTTTTTTGAAAATATTCAAAAAAAGGACAGACCTTTTGACTGTTGAAAGAGCATGACAAAAAATTAAAGGGAAATGTCGACAGCTAACTTCTTGGTTTTATAAGACACTGCCAAACAGGGAAAAAATTTTAAGAATGGGTGGTTTATTCACTATAATCAGGAAATTTATTTTGTTTTTGCTGTAAACTATTTTCATTGGAGGATAAAGAAATCGAAACATTCAACTTTATCACGGAATTTAAAACTTGGTGGAAATTAAACCCAAAGGTTTCTGACCATGAAAATAGTGAACAACATATCTCATTTTCCACTTGGAGAAGTGGGAAACCTTAAATGCAGGGTTGAAGTTTCAACCAACTATTGACCACATTTATCAGACAGTACTGGATAAAGAAAGAAATGGAGAGATATTTTAAATTGGCTTTTTGATGTAATCTTATTTCTGGCTTGAAGAATCTTCTTTTTCGTGGACATGATGAATCCATATTTTCTACAAATAAAGGAAATTTTAGAGACATGGTAGAGTTGCTAGCAAATTATGACCCTGTTTTGAAAGAACATATTTTTAGAATTGAACGTTCATCTCATAGGAAACAACCTTCATATTTATTGCTAGAGATTCAAAATGAGTTTAACATTTTAGGAAATTATATGAAAGAAAAAACAGTAGCTAATAATATAAAAAAAGCTAAATATTTTGTAATTCTATTTGACAGTAAACCAGATGTACTTCACCCTGACCACATTAAAGTAATTAGATATGTTCACATTGTCGGTGACAAATTTGAAGTGAAGGACTCATTTTTAGTCTTCATTCCCATTGTTGGAAAGACTGCTGCTGAACTCACAAAAGAAATTTTGAATAATTGTAAAAAAAGATGGACTGGATATAAATCTGTACTATGGTTAAGGCTATGACAATGTGGCAACCATGGCAGGGGTCCAATCTAAAATCAAGGAAATTAATCCCGAAGAATTGTTTATACCTTGTGAAAATGGCTGGTTAAATTTATGTGGAGTGCATTCATTTGCAAGCATTTTGTCCTGCATAACCTTCTTTGGAACTTTGGAAAACTTTATTCTTTCTTTTCAGTCTCTCCACACCATTGGGAAATAATTAAAAAAAAAAAAAAAAAAAAACATACAGGAATGACAGTCAAAAGACTTGCTCAGACAAGATAGAGTGCACATTATGAATCTGTAAATATGGTCAAAATGAATTTTGAAACAATACCTTTTTTCTAAGTTATTTTTCTTTCTAGCATGAATTTCTACAAAAAGTTAACCTTACACAAAAATATTTACAAACAGTTGGAATAAGCCTGGAAAAATGTGTTGTAAAGTTAAAACCTTAAAATTATTAATGAAGAAAAATAAAATTGTAGAAGGGCTCTTCTATTCGCAAATACTACTTGGGAGAAAATGGGCATTTCAATAGGAAAAATAAGGATAAAGAAAAAAAATGGCAGGAGAAATGACGAAGGATACTGGACTGTCACACAAAGAAGAATTAAAAAGAGCAATGTATGAATGCCTGGATAGGTTTTGTCAAGAATTGGAGGATTGTTTGAAAGCAATGGACAAAATTCTTTCAACGTTTGTCATTATTCAACTGTATAATTTGGTTGTTGAGAAGAAAGAAGAATATAAAATGCATATTTCAAAGCTGACCGAAATTTTCAATGAATTTCATCATGAAGAAATTGTATTAGAAACTGGCCGACTAAGATGTCACTTACAAGCTGCAAAAATAACTGTTGAAGCAAAACAGTGGACAGCTTTGCAGTTTGTAGGCGTTTATTACGAAGTGTGATTTTCTGGAATCTCTACCAAATTTATTATTATATTTAAGGTTCTTTTTAACAGTATGTGTATCTATAGCTTCTTGCAAAATAAGTTTTTCCAAATTAAAATTAATTAAAAATTACTTCCACTCATCAATGGGTCAGACTAGATTACACTTAACAACAAATTTTGGGTCATATCTTGTTATGGCATGAAAGTAAGTTTACTTTATAGATTTTGGGATGTTAAACATGGAAACAGTGCTTAAAATGGCAGATTGGCTTTTATTTTTGAAAAAAGTAGTTTTTTATATTTATACAAGGTATTTTTATTTATGTGGCAGTAAGATGTAGTTACGAACATACCTGTATCAAACACCGGACCTTTTCACCTTTTCCTTGTATTCAGCTTCGGGAGCATCCCTTTTCACCATCTAACATGACAGCACTCCATTTGCTTTTGTATCTTTGTTCCATTGATGCGATGTCTCGATGGAAGTGCTCACCATGTTTATTGCCAACTGCACCACAGTTTGGCGTGAAGAAATCCAGGTGTGAGTGCAAGAAATGCATCTTCATTGATGCGTAGCAAGTTTTTTAGGCGCATTATAGCCAGAGCAGCTTATGTGCCATAAAAACCCCACAACAACAACAACCTAGTTTTTTGTAAGAAGTAATGAGATTTTCCACAAGTTGCTTGTTGCCAGCTTTAACATTTCCTAGAAAAGCAGTCGAAACATTTTGAAAGGCTTTCCACGCTGATTTCTCACTATCATTAAGGACACATTCAAACTGTTCATCTTTGAAAAGTTGCCTTAATCTTCTCAGTACTGTCTTGGGAATTTCTTTTGCAAGTATGTGAATGCATGTCCGTTCACTTCAAAAGCCTTCATGGAATTTTTCAGGATCCCCAGTTTGATCTGGAGAATGATGTAGAAGGTTCCACTGTTTTAGCCTTGAAGCCAAAACCTCTGCCTTATTCTTCGGCAGTTTGAGATTCTGATGAGGTCATTATACTCACTTTCTGTGATCTTATGTGATTCAGAAGGATAAAAGTTTGGGCAAAATGGTGGATCCCTTGACGTAGATGTCTGCTGTACTTCCTTTATATCAAGTTGATGTTCATCAGTGTCTTCATCAGAGTGTACAGAAAAATGGTCGGGTGGTTCAGGAATAGACAGTACTTCACTGTGAAGCATGGGATGAATTGTAGATGGTATATTTGAGGTTTTCTTCATTGTCATCCCTTGGAAGGCACCATACAAAAGTAACGGTCCGGGACGTGACTTGTTGGCTCCCTCCATATCATGGGCACTGCAAAAGGCATAAATGTTCCTTTCAATTCACCCACATGTTCAGTTTTGATGAAGAGGCAGCATATATGTGGAATCCAGCTCTTGTCCTGGTCACCTACTTTACACCCAAAGTACAAGAAGTAGGCCTTTTTTATGGGATGCTTTCTTGAAGCAAACATGACTTCACATACGTAACAGAAGTCATCCCGAATATTCACACAATTTCCGGGCATATTAATTTTACATTAGTATTAGCATTAGTAGAGGCATTTGATGCAAGAAAGCAAGCTTATGCAGCATCAGCCAAAAAAAAAAAAAAAAAAACACTTCCACTTCACCCCTCTGTTCGTTCAAAATACCTGTCCAGCTGAGCCTTAAACTTATTTAGGCTATCAACCTCCACGACAAGGGATGGAAGTCTGTTCCACCAACCAACCACCCGCTGGCTAAATGCAAATTTCTGCACGTCTATCCTACATCTGTCTTTCCTCAATTTGAATTTATGCCCTCTCAGGTGATTATTCTGAGCTAGAGGAAGAATCCCATCAGCATTGAGCATGCTCAAACCATTCAAGGCTTTATACACCTCTATCAGATCACCTCGCTGGTGCCTAGTCTCCAGACACTGTAATTTGCAAAACTTAAGCCTTTCTTCATAAGAGCACCCCTTTGTTCCATTCACTAATCTTGTTGCCCTTCTCTATACTCGTTCCAGCAGCTCTACATCCTTCTTGAAATGAGGCCTACAGACCTGTATACAGTACTCTAGGTGTGGCCTGACCATTGCCTTATACAACGGAATAATAAATAAATAAAATAAATTTTCTGTTTATACTCCGGGACGACCAAACGGTCAGAGGAGTTTTACAAGATACACAGAATACAAGAAACAACACCGTATTCAGCAGTCACGGGCTTGAACCCCGGTCACTCAAGGCACGTGTACTTACGCACCCGCGCGCCTGACCACTAGGCTCATCTCCTTATCCCTGCTGGAAAAATTCCTGTATATCATTGACAATACTCCATGAGCTACTCTTGCAGCCCGTCTGCACTGCTCAGAGAACTTCATATCTGCCTGCACAACCATCCCCAAGTCCCTTTCATTCTCTACCACTGTCAGTGTAGTACCGGAGTATCGCTGTGGTCGCGGAAGTGTACGGACGCATCTGCACGAAGCTCCACTTGATGTAAACGGCGGACGACGTTATTGCGCGATCTTCGATTTTGGCAAGTATTAGAACATGGATTTTTCAGGTTTGAAGAGTATCACAGATGAAGGTAAGTAAATTAAGTCGGGCAAGAGTAGTTTTTGTGATTGTATTTGCCTATTTTTGCTCTTTTGAGAGTGATTTTGTCCAGCGCGATCGCTACAGCTTCAGCGGTAGCGAGCCCACTGGCATAGCCACTGATTTGAATACGTCTCAAAAGTCGAGAAATGTGAATATATTGTACTTGAAACGGCTCGTGATAAGGTTATTTTGTATGGAAAATATAATACTCCTGACAGAATTAACTTATACTTAGTTTATAAAATAGTTTTCTTTGTCTACAGGCGTTTCCCGCCAAAACCTGAAAATCGCGATAACCACTACTTAAAACGTCAGAAAATTGCTAAGAAAGTGAATTTAATGCAGAAAGTATGGCTGAAAAATCAAATAATGACAAAATTCTGGCCAATGACTTAAAAGACTCCTCTGAAAATGAAGCTAGAGTGCTCAGGGAGAAAGCCCCTGTTAATGAGGAAAATGGTAACGAACTGGATAGCTGGCCTCCTGGATCCCTCAGTATTAATATAACTGGATAGATCCCATCCACCCTGGCTGCCTTTCTTGTGTTTATCTTCAACAGTTTCTCCTCTACTTTACTCCCAGTTATTTCAAGATTCTGTAGCTTACTGCTAGAGTTGAATACACCTCTGGCATTCCCCTCGCTGAATAACTCCTCATGTGTGAATGTCGATGCAAAATATTCATTTAGTTTGTTAGCTACCTGAGCAGGATCATCAACAGTTGACCCATCAATATCAAGTGGGCCAATCTGATTCATCCCCTTCCTTCTAGAGTTTACATAAGTAAAGAACTCTTTGCTGTTTTTCTTTGCATCCCTTGCCAAGGATTTCTCGTAATCTGCCTTCGCCTGCCTAACCTCCTTTGTAACTTGGTTGCATATCAACTTGTATCTATCATAGGCTTCTGTGTTGTGTGTTAATTTGTAAGTATCCCATGCATTTTTCTTCTCTGCCATATGCCTCATTAATTCATCTGACATCCATTTTGGCCTAAACCTTGAACAATATTTCTTAGTTGGTATGTAAAGCCTAGTAGCTTCCAAGATAAGTTCTTTGAATGCTTCCCATTTTGAATTTGCTGTTGGTAACATCATCAGTTGGTCCCACTGTATAGAATTTAAATACTGTCTCAGTCCATCGTAGTCACCTTTACGGAAGCAATAACCCTTCCCTTTACCCCTAATGGTAGTTACCTCTTTGAGTAAATCCCACTTCAGCACACTGTGATCACTGCCACCTAGTGGTTCATTTATCTGCAGATTCTTAATGCATGAAGAATCACTGATGATAATCAAATCAAGAGTATTACTCCCTCTAGTTGCCTCCCGAACATGCTGATGTAGAAAACAATCATCCAATAAATCCACAAAAGCCCTGCTAGTGTGTGAGTGACCAGCCCCCAAATTCCAGTCAATATCTGGGAAATTAAAATCTCCCATTATAAGACTCTCTGATTTACTGGCCCACTCTATTTCCCTGTACAGTTTCTTATTATACTCATCAGAGTCATTAGGCCTATAGCACACTCCTACTCTCAATTTTGATCTCCCAATGCTTATGTCACACCAAACTGACTCAACACTGCACTGTCCAGTGATGTCGCCTGGACATGACACAAATACTGTGCAAAATGTAGGAATCTCACAGAGAACAACAGCTAAATATTAATGAAAGATATCTTTGCTAAATATTTGGTGGTATTTCCACTGTAAAGCTACTGAATATTTTGGCAGTCCTGTTGCCCATTTTGAAAAAGGGGGAAAAATAGCTACTGGCATGAATGGAACATGTAACATCACGTGTTTTAATGTGTGTGTAAATAACTAGAAGATTCCTATAATATCATACACACTTTGGATAAGTGACTTTTTTACTGCTGACAATTTTATTATAAACAAAGTAATAAGACAAATCATGGAGCAAGTATTAAAATACTTTAAAATATTTAACACAAATGCCTAAAATTAGAAGCCCTAGAAAACAACAATCTTACCTGACATGGGAGAATATAAGGAAACAATGGTTTGTTTAGATGAAGCCCAAAATGTATAAGCTCTGATAGACAGTGTAAGTGAAGAATATGGACTCAAGTAATTCTGGGAAGGGAATGTGTAATATGGTTCTTTGATAACCTATGAATAATAATTTTAAAAAAAATCATTAAAACATCAATAAAATCTGAATCTAATTCAATGAAAAGAAACATTTGATTTTTTCATCTCCCATTTAAAAACTTCTAATTTTATTTCAAAAAAGTTTTCTTTTCATTTCACCAAACTTTTAATTTTTTTAGAGAGATTAACAGTTACAATTCCTGGTATGTGGTATACACAATTAATACAGATAGTATTAAGGCAGGCACCATTCTGAATCACATCATTCAAATATAATGCTGTTTTTACTTTTAAAATTCTAAATTTATAAACTTTTTGCTTCTTCTTTTCACTTATTAAGAAGTATGGTAAGGAACAAAATCTCAGCAATTGAGCCTTATTTATTTTTGACAACATACTTAGTCATCCTGTTAATAAAATTTATGACCTGAATGACAATATACAAGTTTTCATGTCAACATATATGACCCCTTTGTTGCAAACAATAGACCAAGGGGTGCCAGCAACTTTAAAAACTTATTACCTTTGGCTTACCATATGACAAATTAACATTGAGACAGATGGAAAGGATGACCAGCTTTCAGTTCAGGAGTTTTGGTAGAGATACAATATCCATAGGCATTGTGCACCAGATTGTTGCCTATGGATTGTTGAAGGCACCATGGGAGGAAGTTATGATGAACAGTGTGTGGCACTCACAGTATTCAGGAAATTACCAACATTTCAGAAATTCGGTTACAAATTGTGGAACTGGCACCTGAAGAGAGTGAAGACCAACATGGTGAAGCTGATGAACTTTGCTAATGAGAATCTTACTGAGTTTGAGCAATAAAGGATAAGAGCACAGGAGGAAGAGAATTTGCAGCCAGGACAACAAATAAACAGCTTGCAACAAAAAGGACAACTGAAACTATCAGTTTTTCAAGAAAGAAACAGCCATTCTTGAAAATGAGTTAATTACGGAACAGTGAAAAGTTCAGTCAAGGACTGAGTGATCTTTGTAACATATTTTTCTCTTGATAAATAACTATATCAAGAGAAAAAGAAACAAAAATCTATTCAGACTTTTATCTTAGCTTCTTAAAAAAAATGAATAATTTGTTAGTATAATACAACATCTAAACATCAAATGTTTAGGTACCACTGTACAATATGAATGCATGTATTTTAATTGCTTTCCCATTTTAATACTGATTTGTTTAATTTTTGTTTTTAAAAAGTAGTTAAGTGAAGGGAAGCTAAAATTGAGTTGGTGAGTTCAAACTGACCAAGGGAGCACACATCCCTTTATAACATATAAATGTAAATACGTAAAAAACATATCCAAATTTTGTTCCAATATAGCATTGGTAGTGGCAAATGATTCAAGAAAGCAAGCTTATACAGCATCAGCAAAAAAAAAAAAAAGAAGCAACATAACCCATTTCATCTGTTCATTCCCTCAAATAGTTTATCTAGTTCTCCTTTGAATTTATTTAAACTATCAGCTTCCACAACAACAGATAAAGTTTGTTCCAAAATTCAACAACTCATTGGTTAAAGGCAAACCACATCTATTCTGGAACTGTCCATCCTCAATCTGAATTTTTGCTCCCCTCGTGTGTAGTCTGAGCAAGAGGAAGAATCCCATCAGCATTGTGCTTTCTCAATCCATTCAAAGCCTTAAACATCTCAATCAGATTTTATCGCAGGTACCTAGTCTCCAGATGCTGCAATTTGCAGAACTGAAGCCTTTCTTGGTAAGACACCACTTTTTTCTGCTCACCAATCTCATTTTCCTTCTCGGTACTTGTTCTAGCAGCTCCACATCTTTCCTAAAATGAGGCCTCCAGACCAGTATGGTCCCCTCTTCACGCTGTCCAGGTCTGGTCAATGTGATGAGGAAAAGACCAAACCCTCCAGCACTTGACAACACAATGAAACAAATAGCCCTCAGTCCACAGCAGCTTTCACTCTCCCCCTCTTACGGCAGTGAGAGGATCAGAGTGGAGGTTGAGGGCGCTAAGAATGTCTGGGTATGACCAGGCTACCATGCACGGAAACTGGAATTGCCTGTTACAAAGTAAGATCGCTCATCAGTAATGATAGGATATTATAACTGGAAGAGGAATTATAAAATGTAGATTAGAATATCATCAGCTTTGCTGAAACAAGAAGAAGAAATAAATCACTTATAAGTTTATCAAGTGGAAATCTGCTATACACCAATGGAAACAGTGAAAAGAGGAAAGGTGGAGTTGACTTTCTGGTCCATAAAGATATAAAAAACAACATTTTGGAATTCAAAAGTACATCACCAAGGGTGTCAAGATTACTACTCAGGATTTCTAAAAGGTATAAACTAAAGTGTTATAATCTCTCTCTCTCTCTCTCACTCTCTCTCTCTCTCTCTCTCTCTCAGGGTAATTCAGAAAATTTTTTTTTTGCTGGTGTAGCATAAGCCTCAGGATTCCTTGCACAATAATAAAAATAATAATAAAGGGAGCGTGATGGTCCAGTGGTTAAGACACTGCACTACCAGCCTGATGGACCCGGGCTCGAATCCCACCTTGGTGGAAGCGAGTGCGGCTCTATTACGCTGGGAGACTGATATTAGTTAGAACCAATGACATTAAGAGTAAGAGATCTGCAGATTTACTCAACAAGTACAGGTCAATGTTGAAAAAAAGTTGAGTTAGGGTTGAATGTGAAAGTGTCTGCAATTCTGCCCAGACACGATAGGAGAGAGTATATGATGAGAGCCTTGTCAATCAATTCAGCCCTGGAGAGATTGTGCAAGGCTCAAGGGGTAGAATTTTCTATGGAACCAGAGGATGAACAGCATACCATGGAACCAGAGGAGGAAGAGCAAGAAGAAATACAACCCAGAGTAGCTGAAGTGGAAAGAGATGAAGTCATTATTTCCAGAATGGAAGATGAGTGGAAGAAGGCCCTCACAAATTTTGGAAGGAATGGACCCCACAAGAACCCACGTGATAAAATCCTGTGAAGAGTAACAGACCACTTCAATAATGCTTGGAAATAATACTACATTACCTTGACAACAATGGTGTAACGTTGGAGGATATCCACACAGCCGTATACTGTGCTGCCATAGTAGCTACTAGGATTAATGGAAAAGAAATGAGACCAGCAGCAGAAGAACCGAAAACAGAATGAACCGCCAGCTTGGAAAAAAAAACTTCAGCAGAAGATAGAAGAAGAATTAAGAGTCAAGATAGGTCAGTTGACCCAGTACCAACAGGGTAATAGACGTAAGAAACTGACTGTAAAGATGAAGAGCATCCTCAAGAAAGACAGCGTCCACAGCAAACGAGACCAGA
This sequence comes from Mastigoproctus giganteus, assembly GCF_048544385.1. NCBI lineage: Eukaryota > Metazoa > Arthropoda > Arachnida > Uropygi > Thelyphonidae > Mastigoproctus > Mastigoproctus giganteus. Next base: position 177,543,493 of record NC_143575.1, on the reverse strand, counting down.
AATCAGAGAATAGGAGAGTACTTGGACACCCCTGAAGCAGAACCTCCTCACACTCAGCAAGAGACTACACCAATACAAACAGAGCTCCCAGAGAAAAATAAACAACCAAATCTTCAATGAGGATCAAAGAGCCCTCTACAGGAAACTGGGTGAAGATGAGAAAGCAGGAAACGGACCAACCGATAAGGAGATGATCGAGGAGTTCTGGGGAAATATCTGGAGCAGTGAAGTAAGACATAACAGCAGAGCACCCTGGATAGAAGTAGAATGGAAGAAAAGCAAGGACATAAAAGAGATGAAAGAGTGGGAGATTTGAGAAGAAGTAAAACAGTCGATCAGGAACGCCTACAACTGGCAAACCCCAGGAATTGATAACATCCACAACTACTGGTACAAGAAGCTCACCTGCACACACAAGCACCTAGCAGAGCAGGTGCCGTGTGCCTTATCATTCACTTGAATGATAAGGCACACGGAGACAATCCCGAAGTTTCTCACCGAAGGAGTCACATATCTGAAGCCTAAAGACAAAGATACAAGAAACCCAGTGAAATACAGGCCAATCACCTACCTCCCAACAACGCACAAGATCCTGACAAGCTGCATAACCAAGAAGATATCAGACCACTTAGAGAGTCAGAACATAATGGCCGAACAGCAGAAAGGGTGCAAGCAGAGGTGCAAGGAGTAATTAACCATAGATGCCGCAGTTATGGAGCAAGAGTACAAGAAGCACCGCAACCTATACACAGCCTACATTGATTACCGCAAGGCCTTCGACTCTGTACCTCATAGCTGGCTAATAGAGACCCTGAAGATCTACAAGATCAATCCGATAGTGACAAACTTCTTAGGAGCAACAATGGTGAAATGAAGTGTCACCATTAAGGTCGAGAACATCATAATACCAGGCCAATCCCCATTAGAAGATGAATCTTTCAGGGAGATGCCCTGAGCCCACTGTGGTTCTGTCTAGCACTCAACCCGCTATCCGCCATGCTTAACGGCAGCATGTATGGATATAACCACAAAGAAGAAAGAAAGAACCTGTATATACCCTCACCCACCCGATGTACATGGATGATATCAATCTCTATGTGGGAACCAAGAAGCACCTCCAGCAACTACTCCAGATCTCTGAAGAATTCACCAATGATATTAGGATGGAATTTGGTCTAGACGAATGCACGACCCACGGAATACATCAGGGAAAATTAGTTACCCAAAATTGAATTTGAATTTGTACATAAATGTGTAACATAAACCAGAATATCACCTGTGGATCGACACTGACGGAATCCATACTGGCGATCATTGATCAGATGGAAAGTTTTTAGGTAGTTTAAGAGTTGGCATGCACGGAAACTGAACTTGGCCTGTTATAACGTACGATCACTCATCGGTGAAGACAGGATATTAGAGCTGGAAAAGGAATTAGAAAATGTGAATTGGAATATCATCGGTTTGGCTGAAACAAGAAGAAGAAATGAATCACTTATAAGTTTATCAAGTGGAAATCTGCTGTACACCAATGGAAACAGTGAAAGGAGTGAAGGTGGAGTTTGGTTTCTGGTCCATAAAGATGTTAAAAACAACATTTTGAAATTCAAAAGTACATCACCAAGGGGTGTCAAGACTAATACTCAAGATTTCTAAGAGGTACAAGCTAAAGATTATAATGATTTATGCACCAACATCGAGCCATGATGATGAAGAGGTTGAAGAAATGTACACCGAAATTGAGAGTCTTCTAGATGAGCAGAAAACCCACTACACTATTATTATGGGGGACTTCAATGCTAAGGTTGGAAAAAGGCAAAACAGCACAGAAAGAGGAACTATAGGAAATTTTGGAATTGGTGAAAGAAATAAAAGAGGTGAAAGACTTGTGGAATTTGCAGAATCTCAAGGACTGTCAGTAATGAACACATTTTTCAAGAAAAGGGTGAACAGAAAGTGGACATGGAAGAGTCCAAATGGATTAACAACTAATGAAATCGACTTCATCCTCACTAACAGAAGATATTTTGTGAATGATGTTACCGTCCTGAATAAGGTAAATGTTGGAAGTGATCACGGAATGGTAAGATGTACACTTGATATAGATGTAGGAAAGGAAAAAACTGACTCGAGAAAATAATACAAAGGTCTTTGAGATAACAGAGGAGGAGAAAAAGCAGTATGTACTGGAACTTAAGAACAAGTTTGAGCTTCTGCAGACTGCTCAGGACCAAGATATAGACGAGGAATATTACAACTTTCTGAAAGTGATAAAGCCCAAGAAACCTATAGGGAAACAGAAATCCAAAGAAGAAATTGGTCAAGAAACACTTGTCATGATGAACAGAAGACGACAAATGAAGAGCAAGAAAAACACTGACAGGGAGAAAATTGAGTATACTGAGTTATGTAAAGCCATTAGAAAGAGACTCAGAGAGGACATAAGAAGATTTAACACAAGAAAAGTAGAACAAGCATTAAAGGAAAACAAAGAATTTAAATCAGCTGCCATGAGCAGTAATACAGAAAGACAAATGATACTGAAACTGAAGAATAGCGATGGTGTATTTATAAACAGCAGAGAAGGCATAATTCAAATAGCAGAAGACTACTATAGAGAATTATACAAGGAGCGAGGGAATGATACCAGCAGTGGGGAGGATGGATTGCAAAGTAGCAACACATACGACATACCCGATATTCTTCCTGATGAGGTAGAACATGCATTGAAGAAAATGAAGAATCAGAAAGCCCCGGGGGAAGATGAAGTTACTGTAGAGTTGTTAAAATTGGGAGGAAGAGACATAACACAAAAACTGGCAAGGCTCTTCACAAAGTGCATTAGAAAAGGTGTGATGCCTAAGCAGTGGAATAATGCAATCATAGTTTAGCTGCATAAGAAAGGAGATAAATCAGAAATTGGAAATTATAGACCAATTAGCTTGTTATCCCACATCTACAAGTTGTTCACAAGGGTCATTACTAACAGATTAGAAAGAATACTTGATGAGAATTAACTGAAAGAGCAAGCTGGCTTTAGGACAGGATTCTCAACTATGGATCACCTTCACGCAATATCACAGCTAATGGAGAAAGCAAACGAATATAAAACACCATTATGCCTGGCATTTGTGGATTATGAAAAGGCATTTGACTCCATACAGCATAAGGCAATGTTTCGGGCACTGGAAAGACAAGGCATAGATACCCCATATATTATGATTTTGAAGAATATATATAAGAGTGCTACCTCCTTTATTAGCCTAGACAAAGACAGTAGCAAATTTAAAATCAAGAAAGGAGTTCGATAAGGAGACACAATATCTCCGAAGCTGTTTACTGCTGCCCTTGAGAAAACTTTCAGAAGATTAGACTGGTCGCAGAAAGGAGTCAATGTGAACGGAGAGTACCTAAACCATTTACGATTTGCAGATGACATTGTGGTCATAGGCCATGATCCCAAAGAATTAGAGGAAAATCTTAATCAGTTATGCACAGTTAGTAAGGATTTTGGACTAAAGATGAATATGGCTAAAACAAAAGTAATGATGAACAAGTATGCCACGGAAAGGGAAATAATGATTGAAGGAGCAGTAATTGAAAAGGTGGAGTCATATACTTATCTGGGTCAAGTTATTAGCTGTAATAATGATAAATGGCTGGAAGTCAAGAGAAGAATAAATTTTGGATGGATAGCATTCAGCAAATATAGTCACATACTGAAGAGCAATATCCCAGTTTGTCTGAAAAGTAAAATAATGAATCAATGTATACTCCCCACCATGACTTATGGAAGAGAAGCTGAGAACTACATAGCGAAGAATAGAACAAATCATATTGGGAATCAGACTGTTAGATAAGAAGAGAAACACATGGATTAGGCAGCAAACTCAAGTAAAGGACATTCTCATCAAAACTAAAGAACTAAAATGGTCTTGGGCAGGACACATAGCTCGAAGACATGATGACAGATGGACTAAGAAAATAACAGAATGGTACCCAAGAGGAGCTAGAAGAAAACTGGAAGACAAAGGCTGAGATGGATAGATGAAATTCATGAGTTTTTGGGTAGTAAATGGATGGCCAGTGCTCAAAACAGAAGGAACTGGAAAGTTGCTGGAGAGGCCTCCATCCTGCAGTGGATTGAAAATGGCTGATGATGATAATGAAGAGTTGGCAGTTAATTGATTTCTCCATTACTTTAGGAAGAGTAGAAGTAATTGCAATGTGACGATAATTGGATGGAAGGGATTTGTCACCCTTTTTAGGAACTGGCTGGATATGAGCAAATTTCTAAGCAGAAGGAAACACACCTTTGGAATAAGAAAGTGAAAAAAGGCGGCAAAGAACAGGAGTAAGTTCAGGAGCAGAGGTTTTGAGAACAAGTGGAGTAATATCATCAGGACCTGGAGCTTTCTTAGCATCAAGATTCATCCAAATCCTTCTGACATCCTTTTGGAGGAAGACCACAGGAGGCATTCAATGAAGCATGTTGGGAGGTGTTTTACCAAGATCATTAATACATGAGTTGAAAAAATGAAATAGGATGCTAGCAGGTCAGCTTTATCCTTGGCTGAAGTGGCAATAGAACCATCTGGTTTTGACAGAAGTGGGAGCAGAGATGGGCAAAATTTGTGGCCAATAGCTTTGGCAAGACACCAGAATGCTCAGCTATCATTAGGGCAAGAAGCAAGTTTTCTAATTTTAGCCTGTTCAAAATCTAGTTTTGACTGATTAATAACTGCTTTACGATTGTTGTGAGCTTTAGTATAGGCAGAAAATGAAACTGTAGAATTGGAAACAAGTCAATTACAATATGCAATGTTCTTCTCTTGAGCAGCCTTAGCACATTTATTGGAACACCAAGGTTTAGATAAAGGATGTGATTTTAAAGTGGATTGTTTGTTTGTTTGTTATTTGGTTTTTAGGAGCATTAGCAACTAATGCTATATTGCTCCGGGATATGCGGTGGTCATTCCTTGACCTTTCCGCATCCTCCGTATTTGGTGGTGATGGCTCGAACCCTGGTCTAAATCAAGAAGCATGTGCTACGCACTGCTGCTCCTTCCCACCTGGCTATGGAGGCACCCTTTAAAGTGGAGTGTGGAATAAAGGATTCCATTCCTTGAAGAATAGTTTCACTGACACGATCTGAGCAAACACTGACATCAGAAGTTTTGAAACAGTAATCTAACCAAGGAAAAGAAGAAAAGTAATCTTGCAGGTCATCCCATTTTGCATTCTTGTAATGCCAAACAATACGAGGTTGGGAATAGAGGCTAAATTGGAGAAGAGACAATCATCAAGTTGTGATCTGATGCGCCTAAAGGACCATTGACTTCGACCATGTACTTAGAAGGGTTGTTTGTGAGAAAAAGATCAAGCATGTTGGCAGTATGGTTAGGATTGTCCGGTACTCTTGTAGGTAAATGAATAATCTGTGCAAAATCATTAGCAAAAGCCTCAGCATTTTGACCAGCTGGGTCGGTATGATTAGAAAACGGAAGCCAGCTGGAGTTGTGAATATTAAAATCACCAAGGAAAATTACCTCACTCTTAGGAAAGTTGGACTGCAGAAAGTCAAGTTGCAAAGAGAGGAAGTCAAAGAGCTCCAAGTGATTAGTGGAATTGGGAGAACGGTAGAGACAACAGATGAATTTGATACAATGAGGTAAAGAGATTTTAAGCCAGAAAACATCAAAAAGATGAGATTCCAAATTACCAGTCTCTGACAGGGAATATCGAAATGGACATATGCACAAGTACCACCTTTGAGGCAAAAGGAATCATACAGTGAATAATTTGGGCAGCTGAGATGAGCAGTAGTTGAGTCAACTGATAACTGAGAAGCAGTCAGAAAAAAGTACATGGGGTTGGGAAGACTGTAAGTGGAAATGGACATAGTTGAGATTAGAATTTAGAACACATATCTTTGTGAAATGAACTAGGAAGTGTTTGGGAGATTTAAATCTTTTTGCAGATAAGCTTACTCTAGTAGTTTGACAATTTGTGGTGTATTAAATAGTAACAAAAATGGCAGGGGGGACATGCTGTAAGAAGTAATAAAATTTTTGGATATTGCATACACATGGTAAGAATATACCAAGATATTTGACATAATGTGGCCTCGACAATGCCCCCTGCATACACACTACTTGGGACTCCCTCCATTCGCTGTCTGGCAGAGTAGAGGTAGCAAAATTATGCGCTAGATGATCTGGAAGCCGCCTAAAGAGTTACCAATAGGTTAGATACAGTGTACTAACTAGCAGCTGACCTGTAAACACCAATTTAGAGCTGTACCCTTGAAATATAAGGAAGACTGCATCTCGCCATGATGTTCATCGTAACCTGCAAAGCCATCAGTCATACTACATGATGGAAGGGCTGAACCCAGGGAAGAGATGGGGAAGGGCTGACTGTAACTTAGCTCTGGAGACTAAACATGGGTTACCCCACTTCAAGCCTCCAATAAACGAAGTGGTGGTATTTGATGAGAGTCAACTACCACCTAGTATTGCCTGGTAACACAGAGCATTCCTCCATGTGGTGTTGTCACCACACCTTGACTCCTGCTTATGTTGATTCACACCTGGGTTGCCACTTACAGTGTGTTTGTGCATGGAGGTTATACCTAGGATTACTAACAGTTGCACCACAGTGAAGAATTTGGCTGTTACGGACCGTCCATGCACATTCGGGTGACATTCAAGTCAAGTCGACCCAACTTCGCCGAAGTTGGATCGACTTGACTTGAATGTCACCTGAATATCAGTTCTATAGACTCCCAGGTAGCAAGTACAGCTTGTCTTGCATATCTGAGAGAATGTCTGTGACAACCTCAAGGACTGAAGATAATCTAGATGATCCTGCAATGCTTCTTTAACCAGTGACTCCATTATTTTCCCTGGAACACAAGTTAAACCAACAGTTCTTATAGTTACTTGCAGTGGCGGATTACCCATTAAGGCAATGAGGCACATGCCTAGGGGCCCCCCAAGCCAAGACATTTTCCTATAGTGTTCTAAAATAGATTAATGTTTTCAGTAAATATCATAGAAATCTTGTTTAATTTAAGCGAAAATTTAAGCAAAAAATTGAAAAGTACAAAATTTCATTTATTTGCCACCTAACTTTTATTTATTTTTTATTCTTTTTTTTTTTTGGGGGGGGCCCCAAATATAATTTGCCTAGGGGCCCCAACTATCCTTAATCTGCTACTGGTTACTTGTGTCACCTTTTAAACAACCTTTGTGAATTGGTGATACATTTGCAGACCTCCAGTCCATGGGGATCTCTCCTGAGTCCAAGGAAGATCTCATAATTATGGCTAAGCGTTTGCTTACTTCATTAGCTGCTTCCTTTAATATAACTTGATAGATCTCATCCACCCCAGGTACCTTACTTATGTTTAACTTCAACAATTTCTCCTCCCCTTTGCTCTCGGTTATTACAAAATCACTCAGCTCCCTGTTAGAGTTTGATAAACTTCTGGCATTACCCTTATTGAGAATAACTCCTAATGTGTGAATGTAGATGCAAAATACTCATTCAGTTTATCAGCTACCTGAGCATGATCATCAACAGTCAGCCCATCTATGTTAAGTGGTCCAATCTGATTCATCTCTTTCCTTCTAGAGTTTACATAAGTAAAGAACTCTTTGCATCCTTTGCCAAAGATTTCTCGTAATCTGCCTTCGCCTGCCTAACCTCATTTGTGACTTGATTACAAATGTATATCTGCCATAAACTTCTGTGTCACCTGATAATTTACATGCATTTGATACATTTTTCTTCTCTGCTGCAAGTCTCATTAATTCATGTGACATCCATTTAGGCCTGAACCTTCAACTTGATAAAGGCTACTAAGCTTTTCATTCCAACTAAGTATTTCTTAGTGGGAATGAAAAGCCTAGTAGCCTCCAAGATTAAGTCCCTGAAAGCTTCCCATTTAGAATTCAACGTTGGTAACATCATCAGTTGATCCCAGTGTACAGAATTTAAAAACTGTCTGAAACCCCTGTAATCACCTTTACGAAAGTAAAAGCCCTTCCCTTTAGCTTTGATGGTAGTTACATCCCTAAGTAATTTCCATATCAATACATTGTGATCATTGTCACCCAGTGGTTCCTTTATCTGCAAATTGTTAATGCATGAATAATCACAAATAATGCATGAATAATATTATTCATAACACATAATGGAAGAGATTGGGGTTGATTACACTTCACAAAACTCTTATCACAGTGTTATTTTCATGTTCATAATTTGCCTGCAGGTGCCTCCGCAGCCAGGTGGGCAGAAGCAGCAGTGTGTAGCACATGCTTCTTGATTAGACAGGGTTAGAGCCCATGATCCACCAAATATGGGGGATGAAAAGGTCAGGGAATGACCACCGCATATCCCCAGAGCAATATGGTGTTAGTTGTTAATGCTCCTAAAAACCAAATAACAACAACAACAGCAACATAATTTGCCTCATATAAATAATCAATACTTACTGCAATATGAGATTCTGTAGGATCATCAAGTTTCATCTCATAAAGTACTGTTCCATAATTGATATTTGAAATGGGCTTCCAAGTAATATTAAAACCATTCCATGTTCCTTCAATTCGTATATCTTCAGTCCTAATCTGCAGTGGCACAACTGTAACTGATTTCATTTTATCTGGGGGGGGAATGGAGAAAAATCATAAAATAACTGGAAATAAATAACAGAAAAATAACTATTATATCTATATATTCATAGTGATTTATGATTGCAGAAAAATACAACAACTTGTAATTTAATGTGTTCTGATCATTAAAAGAACTGATACATTGATTTATTAGGAATGAAGGATATATGTGTGGTGTGACAGCCACCATATATATTCCCACATGTTCTTTAATTTAAATTTTTTCCTCTCAGAATCTGTATATACAAATCATATCTATTTAAACTATGCTTGCTTACTTTCTGTTGCTAATTCTTTTTGCAATCTTGAATATCTACAGATTTACTACAAAAATCTATTATAAAAACAGTTGAGGAAAAAAAAAAGGAGAAGTGAGAAATTTAATTCTGCTGTGTATATTCCCTTTTTATCTCTAACCTTTCGATGAGGTATCTTGCATATGGATGTTAAATAAAAGACAGTTGCATTAATACTGAGTGCAACTCAAGGAAGTGGTTGAACTACAGATGACAACAACATTCTTTCATTTATTGGCCTCACATTCTATTTGCATTCAGTTAACTCATTATGATGGTCAGATAACAGGGATCATGCATATTATGCCACAAATTGTGTGCATTCAGCGACTAGAATACAGGATAAAAAATTGAAAAAAAAAGAAAGGGTGGGGAGAAAACTGGCCCCAGCAAGGAACGGTGAGACTGTTAGCAACCCTAGGTATAATCCCATGTGCAAGTCCTGAAATACTGGAGGCGACAACCGAGGTGCGATCCAATGCAAGCAGGGGTCGAGGTGTCATAGAGGAATGCTGCCCCTCTGTGTTACCACCACTTTGCTTATTGGAGATTTGAAGTGGTGGAATCAATATTAGTCACTAGAGCAAAGCTCCGGCAACCCCCACACCCTCACAATTTCTTCCATCATGCAGTATGATTGATGCCTTTTGAGGTTATGATATACATCATGGCAAGATCTGATCTTCCTTACATTTCAAGGGTACAGCTCTAAGATAGTGTTCGCAGAACGGCCACTAAATAATCTAACAGACCAAACCCATTGGTAACTTTCTATCAATGTCAGCTACCTGAGCATGATCATCAAGTGGTAAGTGCTCATTCCCTCTCAATTTGTACATTAATTAACATTTCCAGATTTTTCCATTCATCAAAATTACAGAAAATTCTGTGATTCCAGAATTTTTTTTTTTTTTTCTTATTCTTTGCACTGATTGCTTTACCTTATTTTCATAATTTCCTTCTGTGCTTGAAAGAGGTGAATTTCACTAGCTATGTGCTTCCTTTCTGATCTGTCTTTATCTTTCTTATCAATAACCTCATTTTGTTTCTTCTCTAATATTTCCTCATAGTGGCTAAGTACCTCTACCATTCTGGCTTATGCCATTTAATATTTTAAAGTGTGATTAGAAACAGTGGTTCCAGGGATCCCATTCTGATAATCTAAATTTAATCATTAATCTTCTTCCTCTCTTGCAATTACCCTGAAATCCATTTAAGGATCTCAGCTGTGATTCCAACTATGACGTTAGTTAGTGCATTTGCATGATTACTACATAGTTGAATTTTTTTGACCAACCAAAGTTTACACATTGTTATTATTATTGTATCATCTCATTAAACTTCACCAGTTTCCCTCCTTATACTTCAAATAAGTAATGCACCCTCATTAAAGAAGCCTAAGTGTTGTCTGAGTGGTGGTGTTCAGCTGAAAATAAGTAACAGTAGTCTTCTCTAATTGGGAAGTGTTACTCATTTGAAGCATAAGGAGAGAAACTCATGAAGGATTTCACAATATGAGAGGTTAAAATAATGATGCCAATGTGCACACTTCAGTTTGTATAAAAAATTTCAACTATGTAGTAATGATGCAAGTGCACTAATTAATGTCATAGTTTGAATTTTACATAGGTTGGGGCTTTCTGCCCTAAAATATTATTAGTCTGTGGTCCAACATATTCCACCTAATAGATTAACCTCTCGTGTTGGACTGAGCTAAATGATTTGCAAAAATCAAAAGAGCAATGTAAAAATTGTAAACTCTAGAAGGAAGGGGATGAATCAGATTGGTCCACTTGATATCGATGGGTCAACTGTTGATGATTCTGCTCAGGTAGCTAACAAACTAAATGAATATTTTGCATCGACATTCACACATGAGGAGTTATTCAGCGAGGGGAATGCCAGAGGTGTATTCAACTCTGACAGTAAGCTAGAAAATCTTGTAATAACTGAGAGTAAAGTGGAGGAGAAATTGTTGAAGATAAATAAAAGAAAGGCACCTGGGGTGGATGGGACCTATCCAGTTATATTAAAGGAGGCAGCAAAGGAAGTAAGTAAACCCTTAGCCATAATTATGAGAGCTTCCTTGGACTCGGGGGAAGTACCCATGGACTGGAGATGTGCAAATGACCACAATTCACAAAGGAGGATAAAAGGGCGACACAAGTAATTATAGACCTGTTAGTTTAACTTCTTTTCCCAGAAAATTAATGGAGGCACTGGTTAAAGAAGCACTGCAGGATCATCTAGACAAGACTTCAGTTATAGCTCAGACACAGCATGGTTTTGTTAAGAGGAAGTCTTGCCTGACCAATTTGATTGGATACTATGATGCAGTCACAAAAGAACTGGATGCAGGGAATAACTTTGATATTATATACTTGGATCTTAGAAAGGCTTTTGATACTGTTGCACATGGAAGACTGCTGCACAAATTGGAGGCAAATTGCTGCTAGGGATAAAGGGGTGGTTGAGGGGGAGAAGACAGAGAGTGGTAATCAATGGACACTGCTCATCGTGGACTAATGTTATTAGTGGAGTCCCTCAGGGTTCAGTATTGGGTCCATTATTGTTTTCTGTATTTATAAATGATATTGATGATGGTATATCAAGCTTAATGTCCAAGTTTGCAGACGATACGAAGGTTGGCAGGGTTGTCAAGGACACTACTAACACTATGCTACTGAAACAGGATCTGGAAAGGCTGAGCGGATGGGCTGAGAGGTGTGGCAAATGAAGTTTAACATTGACAAATGTAAAGTACTACATATGGGAAACAGCAACCCCAGAGCAACGTATCAACTCTGTGGTACTACACTGACAGTGGTAGAGAATGAAAGGGACCTGGGGGTGGTTGTGCAGGCAGATATGAAGTTTTCTGAGCAGTGCAGACGGGCTCCAAGAGTAGCTCATGGTGTATTGTCGATGATATATAGGAATTTTTCTAGCAGGGATAAGGAGGTGATTATTCCCGTGAATAAGGCAATGGTCAGGCCACACCTAGAGTACTGTATACAGGTCTGGAGGCCTCATTTCAAGAAGGATGTAGAGATGCTGGAACGAGTACAGAGAAGGGCGACAAGATTGGTGAATGGAACAAAGGGGTGCTCTTACGAAGAAAGGCTTAAGTTTTGCAAATTTCAGTGTCTGGAGACTAGGCACCAGCGAGGTGATTTGATAGAGGTGTATAAAGCTTTGAATGGTTTGAGCATGCTCAATGCTGATGGGATTCTTCCTCTTGCTCAGAATAATCACCTGAGAGGGCATAAATTCAAATTCAGGAACGACAGATGTAGGATAGACGTGAAGAAATTTGCCTTTAGCCAGCGGGTGGTTGGTTGGTGGAACAGACTTCCATCCCTTGTCGTGGGGGTTGATAGCCTGAATAAGTTTAAGGCTCAGCTGGACAGGTATTGCGAACGAACAGAGGGCTGAAGTGGAAGTGGTTATTTTTTATTTATTTATTATTATTTTTTTTTGGCTGATGCTGCATAAGCTTGCTGTCTTGCATCAAATGCCTCTACTAATGCTAATGCTAATTAATTTCTATAATATCCAGTTTATTACTGACTATCAAAATGGATTGGTTAAACAAAATTTTCACTTTATAAAGCCACAGCATGTTAACTTCAGAATACCATTTCCATCTAGGTGCACCCCCCCTCACCGTATTTCTTGCTGCCATGAATTTCAATGATTAACGAGGTCAGAATGATGAGTTTGTAGTACCCACTTTCCTCTTAGAAATATCTTTAATGCATTGGCAATATGGCATTTCTCCAATTCAATCTCTCCTGAGCAATCAGTGACAACTTCATAATTAATCTTAATGTTTCAATGACTGTTACTAGATATATGCCATCGACTTCAGGTACCTGTAGAAAGTTTTTCTAACAATCTTCTGTGATTAAAATATTGCCAATTTCATATATAACAAAGAGAAACTAAAAATAATGATCGAAGAAAATACCCATTCAATTCATCAGCAATGTCAGCTCGGTTATCTAAGAATTTATCACACATCCATTATATGAGGTTCTGATCTGATTCTGTTTCCTTCTTTGTATTTATATACAGAGTGCTGTGGCTCGGAAAACTGAGGAGGGGGTGGTTATTCTCTAAATCATGGCCTCATGAAATGTACTACTTCTTTGATGGTTGCAGATCTATCTATGTGTGTGTTCGATATAGAGTGTGAGGCTATTAGGCATCACCTCAGCATTTTGATGGGTGTTTATGGGAGCTTTAAGAACAGGGTGGATGCCCTTGAAGGAATTAAGTTGGGTCCATCAAGGTCAGCTGCTTACCTCAAAGCTAGAGCTTGCACTTGCGAATCAGGCAACACAATGGCAACCACCAAAGCAGAATGCACTGGACCCACAGGATGCAACCATTTTTGGTGACTCTATTGTCAGGGAAATGGGAAATACATTGCACAAACAGGATAGGTGGAATAGGACCAGGGTATATCTGCCAGGGACAAAAGATATAATGTTGTAGAGCAGATATTTTAAGGACATGAAAGGTGATGTTGCTGTACACATTGGCACTAATGACAGTAAGAGTAGGAGATCTGAGGACTTAAACCAGTACAAAGCAATGTTAAGAAAAAGTCATGAGTTAGGGTTAAATTTGAAAGAGTCTGCATTTCTGCTCAGGCAGGATGGTGGGGGTGGGAGGGGGAGAGAGAGATTGTGCAAGCCTCACGGGGTAGAATTTTTCTCAGCATGATATGTGCTTGTTAATAGGAGCAACTGCTTCTACAGGGATGGAATACACTTAAATAGCTCTAGTAGTGCAAAAATGTGTGCTGATGCTGTCGACGCAGCATTGTTAAGTGGGTCAGAAAATTGCTAGCTTAAGGGAGGATTAAACAGACTAACAAGAATAGCCACAGACAGATGTGAAAGTGATTCTTGAACTGCTTCTATTGGAATATGCAGCAGCCCAGAAAGCAAGATACCAGGGATTCAAAGGCCTGCTGTGGTTCATGATGGAACAAGGAAATACATGGGCTGTATTAAAGTAACTAAGAATAGGCGAATACTAGGAGCACAGTAAATCAATTTGATGAATTTAAAGTGCTGGCCAAGTCATTTAAATGCAGACATTGTGGGGATATTAGAGACATGGTATCGTTCAAATATAAGGGATGCAGATGGGAAGTATGATGTATACAGAAAGGACATTTATTTATTGCAGTGAGCAGCCCCAGCCAAACCATGGCAACTCCATGTGTTTCTGTGTAGACACCATACAGATAAAAGACAATCAGTGCAGTAGTGAATGTGTATCATAGTGTAGTGTTGGATTATGTTGTTCATGTTGAGTGACTAGTGGACATGGCAAGCTAGTTTACATCCCTGACATGTGGAGCCAGTCTAGGAATCTATTATCTAGTACTGATGCTTACAAACCAAGCTGGTTAATCTTCTAATGATAAAAATGCTATAGTAGTGCGAAGAAAGGTACAGAAAGAAGAGAAAAGATGAAAGAAAACAAGAAGACTAGTCAGAAGGTGAAGGAAGAGAAAAACACAAAGACGCTCCTCACAGAGAGTCACATCCCAACAGAAGCATTAAAAAAAAAGTCTCTTTCCAACTGCCATGACATCTGAAACAATTCACATTAATTACTATGCACAGAATGAGATGAGGAATGATTTGAAGCTGAACAATTAGCACAGGTAGGCTACACCACACATTCAATCTTCTCAATTCTTTGTTCTCAATCTTCTACAGTCAGGCATTCATATCAGAAGTGATATGTATGCCTGATTGTAGAAGATTGAGAACAAATTTTTCTTCTGCAAATTCTTAAAGCATGAAGAATCACTGTTGATGTTCAAATCAAGAATGGTTGCTTTCTTAATATGCTGCTGTAGAAACCAGTCATTCAAGAAATCCACAAAAGTACTGCTAATATATGAGTGACCAACCCAAAAGTTCCAATCAATATCTGAAAAGTTGAAAAGGGAGTTTGGAACGAGATTATCTCCATGTGGGCTAAGTTTTTATGGTTCCAGCTAATAGCGAAGTTTTCTTAAATTTTTACCATTTTATTGACTTAATTGGCATATTAATTTATTTTCTAGAGTAACTTTATATTCCTAGTTATGATACTTAGTTTATTTTGAACTTAGATAGAAATTTTGTAAGTTATTACTTAGTATTGGTAAAACTTGTACCATTCAAAATTTGCTGCCATTGTTGTAGTATCAATAGGAATAGTGTAACGTATATCTCGAACTTGATAAAGTAAGTTATAACATGAAATTAAGTTATAACATACATTAAGTAAGTTATAATATTAAGTAAGTTATAACATACCACTGTAGTAGGAATCTGTTAGCTTACTATAGTATTGGCAATTAATCAATTAAATTTATAAATCCTTTTAATTTTTATTGTTAATTAAATTGTATTTAAAGGGAAATCATGCCAGAGACTAGAGCAGCAAAGCAACTTGCACAAAGTAGCAAAAGTGCTGTGGTTTGGGGGAGAACTGAAGAGAGCAATTCTCCAATGCATCAGAGTCTAAAAAAATGTGCAAAATGAGACATGTTTGTGGATTTCTCTCGAACAGGATATGATCTAGCTACAGAGGATGTCTTTGTGTGTGCTAGGCACAGAGATTGTGAAGAAATTAGGCGGAAACTCAGCATTCTGATGGGCATCTATGAGATGTTGAAGAGTCAGGTAAATGCCCTCGAAGGAATTAAAATGGGGGCCCATCAAGCTCTCAGCTGCTCAACTCAATGCCAGATCTCACTTTTGTGCACCAGGCAACACAGTGGCAATCTTCAGTGCAGGATGTGATGGTCCCACAGAAGCTAATTATTGTCGGTGACTCAATTGTCAGAGAAATGGGAAATATATTGTCCAAAAAGGATAGGTGAAATAGGACCAGGGTATATCTGCCAGGGACAAAAGTTGATGATGTTGCAGAGCGGATATCATCTTTTAAGGGCATAAAAAGTGATATCGTTGTACCTGTTGGCACTAATGTGTGTTATGGGGGTTTAACAGCACATAAGCTGCTGTGGCTATAATGCGTTGACACTAATGACATTAAGTGTAGGTGATCTGCGGATTTACTCAGCATGTACAGGTCAATGTTTAAAAAAAAGTTGCGAGTTGGAGTTAAATTTCAAAGTGTCAGCAATCCTGCCAGACACGATAGGAGAGAGTATATGATGAAAACCTTGTCAATCTACTTGGACCTGGAGAGACTGTGCAGGGCTCATTATTGTTATTATTATTAGCCATATGGTACAAGGAAGCCTGAGGCTTATGCTGCACCAGCCAAAAAAATTTCCCTGAGTTACCCTGAGAGAGAGAGAGAGAAGTAGAAAGGAATCACCAAGAAAGAGAAGAATGATGACATCCAGCTCAGGACCCTGGGTTTGCCAAGCCCATACTCACCAGATGTAAGCCCCCGGGGTTTTGGGGTAGAATTTTTCTCAGCATGGTCTGTGCTTGTTAACAGGAGAGACTGCTTCTACAGGAATGGGATACACTTAAATAGAAAAGGTGTAAGAATATTTGCTGATGCTACTGAGGCAATATTAGGCGGGTCAGAAAACTGCTAGTATGGGGGGGGGGATTCACAGACTAATAGGGTAACAGTAGCTGGAGATTTTAGGAGGTTCTGGGAGTCACGAAACAAGTAAATACATGGGCTGTGTTAGAGTAACTAAGAGTAAGAACAGGTGCATGTATACTTGCATGTACACCAATGCTAGGAGTAGAGTAAATAAATTTGATGAATTTGAAGTGCTGGTTAAGACATTCAAAGCACATACTGTTGGAATATCACAGATGTGGTGTCACTCAGATATAATGGATGGAGAATTGGAATTTGGGGAGTACAATGTGTACAGAAAGGATAGACAGGATAGGGTGGGAGGAGAGGTTATCTTGTTAGTTAAGAAACACATAAAGTATAAAGATGTGCATCCAGTTGACATAGATGGACAGTGCAATGTTGAGTGAGTCTGGTGTGACATAAGAACTAGGAAAGCAAAAATGAGGGTAGGAGTTGGTTATGGGCCTAATGACTGTGATGAGTACAATGAACAATTATACAGAAATGAGTGAGCCAGAAAATCAGACTGTCTTATAATAGGGGATTTTAACTTCCCAGATATAGACTGGAACTTATGGGTTGCGAACTCTCATACTAGCAAAGCTTTTGTGGATTTATTGGATGATTGTTTTCTACAGCAGCATGTTAGAGAGGCAACAAGAGAAACACTCTTGATCTGATTATCAGCATTGGTTATTCATGCATTAAGAATTTGGAGATAAAGGAACCACTAGGTGGCAGTGATCACAGTGTATTGATATGGGATTTACTTCAAAATGTAACTACCATCAGGGGTAAAGGGAAGGGTTTTTACTTGCGTAAATGTGATTACATTGGTCTCAGAGATTTTTTTAAGTTCTGTACATCAGTGTATCAGTGGAACCAACCGATGATATTACCAACAGCAAATTCTAAATGGGAAGCATTCAAGGAAGTAATTTTGGAAGCTACTAGGATTTTTGTTCCAACTAAGAAATACTGCTCTAGGTTTAGGGCCAAACGGATTTCAGATGAACTAATGAGACTCGTAGCAGAGAAGAAAATTGCATGGGATGTACATAAATTGTCAGGCGACACGAAGCCTATGGTATATATAAGTTAGTCTGTAATCAAATCACAAAGGAGGTTACGCAAGCGAGGGCAGATCATGAGAAATCTTTGGCACAGCATGCAAAGAAAAACAGCACAGACTTCTTTACTTATATAAACTCTAAAAGGAAGGGGATGAATCAGATCAGTCCACTTGATATCAATGGATTGACTATAGATGATCATTCTCAGATAGCTGCCAAACTAAATGAGTATTTTACATCTACATTCACACATGAGGAGTTATTCAAGGAAGAGAGGGCCAGTTGTTTATCAAACTCTAACTGGGATTTAAATGATTTTGTAATAACTGAGAGCAAAGTGGAGGAGAAACTGAAGTTAAACATAAGAAAGGCACCTGGGGTAGTTTGGATCTATCCAGTTATATTACTGTTATTTGGTTTTTTTTTAGGAGCATTAGCAACTAAGGCCATATTGCTCCGGGGATATGTGGTGGTCTCCAATTATATTAAAGGAGGTGGCAAAGAAAGTAAGCAAACCTTTAGCCATAATTATGGGTACATTCTTGGATTCAGGGGAAGTCCCGACAGACTGGAGTTATGCAAATTTATCTCTAATTCACAAAAGGGGATCAGAGGGTGACACAAGTAATTAAAGACCTGTTAGTTTGACTTCTGTTAAAGAAGTCAAAGATAAAAGTTAAAGAAGCACAGCAGAATCATCCAGACAAGACAGCACTAATAATTCAGACACAGCATGGGTTTGTTGGGGAAGTCTTTACTATGCCTTGGTCAGAAAAACTAGTGTACAAAAACCCATTTGGATTTAGTTGTAATGTTTGTGATCGTTTATGGTTTCAATTAGATTTGAAACCATTTCCAATGACTTCATATGAATTATTTCAAAATGAATTTCATTTACAAGAAGTGAGTACTTTCATGACATGTAATACATGTCATACTTCATTAAAAGAGGGACAGATACCAACTATTTCCACGTCAAATGGATTTATATATCCAACATATCCTACTCATTTGCCTCCAATGGATGTTGTAACTGAGCATTTGATATCAACTACAATTACCCTTTATGCAAATTCGTCATTTACGTTATGAACATGGGCAATATGGGATCATTGGACAAGTAATAAATGTACCAGTTAATGTAAATATGATGGTTCATCAACTACCTAGAGAATTAGTTGACGATTATGCCATTAATGTACATATAAAACGAAGACTCATACATAAATCATCATTTCTACAAGGATGTGTGTGCAGAAGAAAATAGTGAAATATGGTTACGGTATTTGATAAATTCACCTTTGTATAAATTCTACAGCATAAAACTGAGTGACGATTTCTTGGGGACAAATGATGATAGTGAACAGCAACATTCAGATGAAATTGTGGAACGTGTCAACAATGATGATGCACTATTGTTAATTCAACAACAAACATTATTATGGTCTGAAGATACACTGATGAGCCAAAACATTATGACCAGTGAGTCATTATGTAAATTGAAGCAACTGCAGGTGAACTACGGTGTGTGTGGGTTGAGACTTGGTAAAAAAAAAAAAAAAAAAACTGATACTGAGCTCTGTTAATCAGTGTTACTCTTGTTCTTCAAATAGGAAAGCCAACGGACTTAAGCGAGTTTGACAAAGGCCAAATTGTAATGGCCAGACAGCTGGGTCAGAGCATATCCGAAACGGCATGGCTGGTGGATACTAACCACGGCTGGCTCACGGCCAGCCGTGGTTAGTACCTACCGAAAGTGGTCCGAGGTGGGAAAACCCGTGAACCACCGGCAAGGTGTTGGACGACCCAGCTCATCGATGCTTGAGGTGAGTGAAAGCTCTCCTGGATGGTACATGGCAACAAAAGGGCAACTGTGGCACAATTTGCCGGTAATTGGAATGCTGGTAACAGGAGTAATGTGTCACAACACACAGTACATCGAACCCTGCTGGGAATGGGCTGCACAGCCACAAGCTTCTCTGAGTGCCCATGCTAATCACGGTTCACTGGCAACAGTGCCTACAATGGTCATACGAGCATTGAAACTGGAACTTGAATGATTGGAAGAAGGTCGTCTGGTCCGATGAATCATGTTTCGTGTTGCACCATATGGATGGCTGGGTAGGTGTGCATCATTTACCTGGGGAAGTGATGGCACCTGGATGCACTGTGGGACGAAAACAAGCCGGTGGTGGCAGTGTCATGTTTTGGGCAATGTTCTACTGGGATACCCTGGGTTCAGTCATCCATGTGCCGGGCACTCTAACGTCTACCACCTACCTAAACATCATTGCTGACCAGGTACACGCTTTCATAGCAACAGTCTTCCCCTCTGGTGGAGCCATCTTTCAGCAGGATAATGTGCCATGCCACACTGCCTGGATTGTTTGAGACTGGTTCACGGAACATGAGGAAGACTTCCAAGTATTGCCCTGGATTCTAAATTCCCCAGACATAAATCCCATCGAGCATCTGTGGTTTGTGTTGGAACATCAACTCCGATCTGTGGTGTCTCAACCATGGACCTTACAGGAGTTAAAGGATCTGCTGGTTACATGTTGGTACCAGATACCACAAGACACATTTAGAAATCTTGTAGCGTCCACGCCTTGCTGGGTATGAGCTGTTTTAGCTGCATGTGGACCAATATCATATTAGGTAGGTGGTCATAATGTTTTGGCTCATTGGTGCAAATATTTATGTATAGCACCAGGTCAGAAATTATCTCCAACAAGTTTCATATTTGATATATATGCAGAAGAACTTTCTTTTCCAGCTATATATTTGGGACATGCACAAGAAGTTAAAAATGGATTGAAAACTACTTCCTTTATGATGGCATCAAGTGAAATTCGTAGATCTGATTGTTGTGGAGTAACTTCCCAACGTTTGCTATATATGGAAATGAAAATTATGCAAATGTGTACCGAAAATTTGCAAATTGCATTTAAATCTACAAATGCTTTAGTTGCAGATGAAATCCATGAAGTGGTTGCACAAGATTTATGCCACGGATATCATTCTGAAGAACAATTAGCAAGTATGCAAAATAAAATTCATAAAATGTCAGTGACTGAAACTGCAGGACTTCCATACATTTTACCATTATTGAAAAGAAAACTGTACATGATTACTACAAATATAGATGTGGTCGATGGATTGGTAAACAGTGCAATCAGTACTTTAGTATATTTCGAATTTGAGGACGATGAAACAATTAAACGAGTATGGATCAAATTTCCTGAGTCAAAAATATGACATAACCTTCAATATCGTTATAAACAATATGTGAAAGATAAACATTTATCTGGTCAATCCGTACCTATTATAAAACAATTAACTACAATTCCATTCAAGAACAATAGGAAATTAACATGTAGACATACACAATTTCCTTTAGTATGTGCTTGTGCTTAGACTATACATAAATCTCAAGGAGGGACCTTCGACAAAGTTATAAATAATTATGAGAAAGATCATCAACAGCAACTTGTATACGTGGCATTATCTCGAGTGACCTCATTGCAAGGTTTTTATATTACAAATCCCTGCAATGATTTTGCATTTTACCATGGCAAAGTTACTAGTAATATAGAACTTCATGCTGAACTAGATCGCTTGAAAAATAATAAGCTACTGTCTCTACAGGATGAACTGCAAGATTTCATACAAAGTGGTATATCTATATCATCGATGAACATATAAAGTTTACGGACCCATGTTCGAGATATCGAAATGGACACAATCTTACAGCAATCCAAAATATTGATATTAAGTGAAACATGATAATGATGAACATATATTACTTAAACCATTCCAATGTGTGATTCAATTTAACAGGTCGGATGTTCGTAGTGGTGGTGTTGCAATATATCAACTTGAAGGTTCAACTATCATCAGTACATCACATATCTTTGCACAACATAATAGCAGCAATATGACAGTGGTATCAGATGAAATTGGAGACATTTGTGGATCTTTGTGCAAATTCAATAGTGAATCTATTTTCATCGTTGCCATATACATCACTCCAGGGGATGTTGTTAGATATAATTCAAAAATTCATAAACAAGAATTTGATGCTATATTCCACTGAAAGTGCAAAATTATTGGAAGAGCCACTGGATTGTATACCTATAATTCTCGCTGGTGATTTCAATCTAGAATTAAATTCTGAGGCACGAAAGAAGTTTTATAAATTTATGAAAGATGTCTTCAATTTAGATATTAAGTCAAATACTTTAGTAAATACTACACGTAACGGAATGACAATCGATGGAGCATTCACTCGGGAATTAAAATCATTTGAGTGTCAAAATTATATATCTTATTTCAGTTACCATACGCCAATAATTTTAGTGTTATTACAATATATTTTATACGAATTATTTCAATGTACACTAATAAAATTAAAAATTCTATTCATTGTATTTCACTATATTGAAATTATTTTTTCAATAAAAATAATGCAGCAATACTTTTTTTATTTATTTTGCTGTACCAGTTTCATAATGAGTTCCAGCAGTAAAGACGTTTTTGACGACCACTGCTGTAACATTATCAGTGACACTGTCAGTCTCAGAGTAGAGTGGCAGCAACTCATTATGTACCTGGTACATAATTTTTTTAATATATTATTATCTTATTGCCTCACCAATTTTACTTTTTTATTACCTTTATTACCTTACCAATTAACAAAATTAAATGATAAGTGAAAATCGGGAGAATATTTTCCACAAGTTGGCAAAATAAAAATAAATTTATGCCTACACACAGCTTAATTAATACTGTAATATGTACATACTAATCAAATGATATTTCTATTCACCATCTTTTTTTTTATGGGTTGTAAAATTCAAAACAGTAAAAATAATAAGCAATCAATAACAAAGAACACAGCATACACAAATTGCAACTAACACATACTGCAATAATTAAAGACAAACACCAGCCAAGGAATAAAAAAATTTTTACTATAAAAATAATGTGATACATTATCAGAAATATTACAATAAATTACGATAAAACGTTAAAAATATAGTTAAAAATATACCGAAGCAATAAAATTATCTAAAATAAACGGATTAAAAGCGATAAAACCTGAAGCTTTTGGAGACTGCTGTCTCCTTCTTCAACAGTATACTATTACTGCTATGACACATCCTTAAGTGTGCACAAGTGAGATTCAGAGTAACACGTTTATGAAGCTTAAAAAATAGGAATGAAGAGAAGATTCTGAAAATTTATGTTTTTGTTACGAATAAAGATTTCATGGAAGGGGGAAACACATTTCACCAAAATAACGTAAAAACCCACAGAATTCGAGCTATTGGTATTATCACAAATGCAACAGGATCGAGGTTACCACCCGTTTATAATAGATTGCACTATCGGAAAAGCCAGATAAACCAGAAACTGCTAATTGTTTTTATTGTTTTATGGTAGTGACCTCCAGAAAAGTGCTTTATAAAAATATCACAAAGGCATTCAAAACTGATTCTTATAACAGAACATATGATAACGATGAAAGTGTAGTGAATTTTAATGATTTGAATCGGTTTTTTGAAATTGGATTCTATAAAGCAGCTGATTCTACTAACCAGTGATCATGTTAACTGGTGTTTACTTATTTCACTTTAAAGTGGGCTTACGGTTGTCTCCAAATGGACCATGTGGTCTTTCCTCTCAGCCAATAGCAGGGTTTGTAAACGTGTTGGCTGCATGTTTTGTTTTTGCATCCTTTAGTTGAAGTGATTTTTCGTGTTGTGCTTATCTGACATAAACTTACTGTATTGTACATACAACATTGTGAAAACTAATAATATGTTCCCTAAAGAGTGCATTAAGATTCAACTTCAGAGGTCTTGGAATGAATTGCCAAAAAAACAATGTGTTACTGGGTTCACATTACAATATTTTCATGATACAATGGTGTCTCTGGAATGGAACATTTATTGTTCAATAAATCATTGACAGGACACCACGAGTTTCTTGGCCAGCTGTTTACACTGCTCAGAGAACTTCACATCTGCCTGTATTGTAACTGATCCTGTTCTTCCTGTACTGGTTTTAATTTAACCCCACAATGGTGCACAAATTATTTTGGGGTTACTATTCCCCCAAGTGTAACACCTTGCATTCTGCTACATGAAACTGTCACCCTCGGAAAGGGAAAATGAGAGTAGGAGTATGTTATAGGCCTAATGACTCTGATGAGTACAATGAACAGTTGTGCAGAGAAATAGAATGGCCATTAAATCAGAATATCTTGTAACGGGCCATTAAATCAGAATATCTTGTAATTTTTAACTTTCCAGATACTGACTGGACTTGCGAGTTGGTCACTCACATGCTAGCAAGGCATTTGGGAATTTGTTGGAGGATGTTTTTTACAGCAACATGTTCCAGGGGCAACCAGAGGGAGTAATACCTGTGTCTGATTACCAGCAGTGATTATTCATGCATTAAGAATTTGCAGATAAAGGAACCACTAGGTGACAGTGAACACAGCACAGTGTACTGATGTGGGATTTACTTAAAGATGTAACTACCATCAAAGGTAAAGGGAAGAGTTTTTGTTTTTGTAAAGATTACTACAGTGGTCTCAGACAGTTTTTAAATTCTATACAGTGGGATCAACTGATGATGTTACCAATGGTGAATTCTAAATGGGAAGCTTTCAGGGATTTAATCTTGGAGGCTACTAGGCTTTTCAAGGTGTAGGCCTAAATGGATGCCAGATGAATTAATGAGGCTCGTGGAAGAAAAGAAAAATGCATGGGATGCACATAAATTATCAGGTGCCACAGAAGCCTATGGCAGATATAAACTAGTCTGTAATCAAGTCACAAAGGTGGTTAGGCAGGCGAAGGCAGATTACGAGAAATCTTTGACAAAGGACGCAAAGAAAAACAGCAAAGAGTTCTTTACTTATGTAAACTCTAGAAGAAAGGGGATGAATCAGATTGGTGATCTGATTCATCCCCTCCATAGATGGTTTGACTATTGATGATCCTGCTCAAGTAGTAGATAAACTGAATGACTATTTTGCATCTAAATTCACATATGAGGAATTATTCAAGGAGGGGAATGCCAGAAGTTTATCAAAGTCTAACAGGGAGATATAAGTGATTTTGTAATAATTGAGAGCAAAGTGGAGGAGAAATTGTTGAAGTTAAACATAAAAAAGGCACTGGGGCAGATGGAATCTATCCAGTTATAATGAATGAGGCAGCAAGGGAAGTAAGCAAACCCTTAGACATAATTATAAGAGCATCCTTAGAGTCCTGGAAGATCCCCATAGACTGGAGATGTGCAAATGTATCCCCAATTCACAAAGGGGGTTCAAAGGGTTACACAAATAAATATAGACCTATTAGTTTAACTTCTGTTCCAGGGAAAATAATGGAATTACTGGTTAAAGAAGTGATACAGGATCACCTAGACAAGATGGCAGTAATAGATCAGACACAGCATGGGTTTGTTAAGAGGAAGTCTTGTCTGGCCAATCTGATTGGATACTAAGATGTGGTCACAAAGGAACTGGATGCAAAAAATAATTTTGATATCATATACTTGGATTTCAGGAAAGCTTTTGATACTGTTGCACATGGAAGACTGCTGCATATTTGATGCTTTCTTGCATCAAATGCCTCTACTAATGCTAATGCTAATAAATTGGAGAGCGGTATGGCATTAAGGGCAAGTTACTGCAGTGGATAAAGCGATGGTTGAGTGGGAGATGGCAGAGAGTGGTAATAAATGGACATTGCTCTACATGGACTAATGTTATTAGTGGAGTGCCCCAGGATTCAGTGCTGGGCCCATTGTTGTTTTGTGTATTTATCAATGATATTGATGAAGGTATATCAGGCTTAATGTCCAAGTTTTCAGATGATAAAAAGGTTGGCAGGGTTGTTAATGACAGTATGCTACTGCCACAGGATCTAGAAAAGTTAGGCAGATGGGCTGAGAAGTGACAAATGAAGTTTAACATTGACAAATGCAAAGTACACCATATGGGTAGCAGTAATCCAAGAGAATCATACTAACTGTGTGGTACTACACTACGGAGGTGGAGAATGAAAAAGATTTGGGGGGGGGTAATTGTGCAGTCAGCTATGAAGTTCTCTGAGCAGTGCAGACGGGCTGCCAGAGCAGGTCATGGAGTTTTGTTAATGATGTATAGGAATTTTGCTAGCAGAGAGGAGGTGATTATCCCCTTGTATAAGGCAATGGTCAGGCCACAAAGCTTGAGTACTGTATACAGGTCTGGAGGTCTCATTTTAGGAAGGATGTCAAGTTGCTAGAATGAGTACAGAGAAGGGCAACAAGATTGGTGAGAGAAACAAAGGGATGTGCTTGTGATGAAGGGCTTAAGTTCTACAAGTTGCAGCATCTGGAGGCTAGGCACCTGTGAGGTGATCTGATCGAGATTTATAAGGCCTTGACCGGTTTGAGCCATGTCAATGCTGTCGGGATACTTCTGCTTGCTCAGATTAAGAACATGATGGGGCATAGATTCAAATTGAGGAAAGACAGTTGTAGAATAGATGTGCAGAAGTTTGCCTTTAGCCAGTGGATAATTGATTGCTGGAACAGAGTTCCATCTCTTGTGGAAGTTGATAGCTTATATTAATTTAAGGCTGAACTAGACAAACATTTGGAGTGACTGGATGGGTGAAATGGGAAGGGTTTTTTTTTTTTTTTTTTTGGCTGATGCTGTATAAGCTTACTTTCTTGCATCATATGCCTCAGGTAATGCTAATGCTAATTTCTGATCATTCTCGAAACCTGTTCAAGTCATCCTGAAGGAGCACTGCTTAGCACTGATCATTAATGACTTTTCTAATCTTTACATCATCTACCTTTGGCACTTTCATTATGAATTTCTGCAACAACAGTCCAAGAACCAATTATTGGAGGACCCCACTTTTGATTTTACACCAATCTGAAGAATATCCATTAATCATAATCCTTCTGTCCTGGAATCCATCTTAGAATTTCTTCAGTAATCCCAACATGTTCCAGCTTATATGGTAATCTTTCAAGAGGGTCTGAATAAAATTCTTAGCTAAAATCCAAATAAACCATGTTGAAATTGTTTCCTACATCCAGCTTATGAACAACTGTGTCATACCAGCTTATCAGGTTAGTTAAACATAATTTTTCCTTAACAAAACCATGTTGTGTGTCATTTAAAATGCTATTTCTATCTAGATGTCCCTGGATTGCCCCTTACTCACTGCCTTTAAGATTTTTCCTACCACTGAAGTGAAGGGCGCCTCCGTAGCCAGGTGGGAAGGAGCAGCAGTGCGTAGCACACGCTTCTTGATTAGACCGGGGTTCGAGCCCGTCACCACCAAATACGGAGGATGCGGAAAGGTCATTCAGGGAATGACCACCGCATATCCCGGAGCAATATGGCTCCTAAAAAAAAAACCAAACCAAACCAAACCTACCACTGAAGTCAAACTAACCCACCTGTAATTACCGATTTCACTCTTTTACTTTTTATTTATCGGTGATATGTTGACACCTCTCCAATTCCAGGAACTTTCTCTCAAGCACAATGATGCCTTCATAATTAACTTTAATAGTTCAATATAGTCTGTGGCCACCTACGCCAAAGTTACTGTGTATATGCCATCAACTCCAGGAGAGCCTCCCATGCCTTTAGGCACAAAAAAATATTTTTCTAATAAACAGTCATCTGTAATTTCAAATTCACTAATTTTAACTGCCTCAGCCTTTCCTCAATATGAAGAGTCTTTCATCAGTAAAGATCTATGCAAAGTACCCTATTCAATTCATCAGCAACATCAGCTGGGTTATCTCAGACTTCCCCACACCCAGAACAACAAGGTCTAATCTGATTTGTTTCTTCTTTTTCTTCTTTGTATTCACATATATGAAACATTCACTGTCCTCATTCTTTACTCTTTTAGCCAGGACTTTCTCATACTCAGCCTTGGCTTCACTAACCTCATTTGTGGGACTTTTATAGATCAACTTGTAGCTGTTGTAGGCTTCAGTACTTTTCAAGAAGCATGATATTTTTAGGCACAGTCACTGTGCTTGGATACAGTGCTCCAAGTACAGTTTTGAGCCTCCTTGCTGCTTGTTTACATTGCATGGAGAACTTCATATCTGCCTGGATAATAACATACAAATTTCTCTCTTTCTCTATTCTCTTAATTCAACTCCTCATATATAAGGAGGAGATGAATTAAAGAATCGAAATCATTATTTTCAAAGTGTAAAAACATTTTGCAGCATCAAAAAATAGCTACTACTTTTCTGGCCATTCCCAAAATATATCCACATCATCTCTGCTAGTCATTAACCATTTTCCCAACATTAATAACATTTGAAAATCTTGGCATCACTTCCTGTAATCCTTTGTTAATGTCATTTGAGAAAATCAGAAACAACAGTTGTCTCAGCATCTTTTCTTTTTTTTTTTTTTTTTTAGTTGTTGGTGCATCGGCTTCTGTGGCCATAATGCACCTCCCAAAGTTTTTGCATTTTACTCTGATCCAAGCCCAAGGCGGGATTCAAACCCGCGATCTTTGGGTTCGAATCTCACCTTGGGATTCTAATATCTAACTATATTAGATATCTGCCTTCTGTTTCTGCAGCCAACCCACAATCCATCTCAGAATCATGGGTTGGCTGCAATATGCTAACCCTGATATTGTTGTTGTTATTGTTGTTATTTGGTTTTTAGGAGCATTAGCAACTAAGGCCATATTGCGCCGGGTATATGCGGTGGTCATTCCCTGACCTTTCCGCATCCTCCATGTTTGGTGGTCACGGGCTCGAACCCCGGTCTAATCAAGAAGCGTGTGCTATGCACTGCTGGTCCTGCTCACCTGGCTATGGAGGCGCCCCCTGATATTGACATGTTGTTGTTGTTATTTGGTTTTCAGGAGCATTAGCAACTAAGGCCATATTGCTCCGGGATATGCGGTGGTCATTCCCTGAATGACCTTTCCGCATCCTCTGTATTTGGTGGTGACGGGCTCGAACCCC
Source organism: Mastigoproctus giganteus (assembly GCF_048544385.1). Classification (NCBI taxonomy): domain Eukaryota; kingdom Metazoa; phylum Arthropoda; class Arachnida; order Uropygi; family Thelyphonidae; genus Mastigoproctus; species Mastigoproctus giganteus. The sequence continues at coordinate 177,514,822 of NC_143575.1, read as the reverse complement.
GGTCTAATCAAGAAGCGTGTGCTACGCACTGCTGCTCCTTCCCACCTGGCTACGGAGGCGCCGATATTGACATGCTCCAGTTTATGCAATAATCTCTTCTGTGAGGCAGAGTTAAATGCTTTGCTAAAGGCCAAATAGATAATGTCAAAATCATTTCCTGGATCGAACTCATGACTGACTCTCAAAACAGCTAATCATAGCTAAACATGATTTTTCTTTTAAAAATCATAATGTGTTTCCATCAGAATATTATTTCTACTAAGATTTCCTTATATTGAATTTTTATTCATCACTTTCACAATTTGTCCTACCAGTGAAATTAGACCAACCGTTCTGTATTTACTCACTTTGTTCGTAGAAGCACCTTTATGGATTGGCAATACATTGGCACTTGTCCAATCCAAAGGGACTTTTCCTCAGTTGAATGAAGCTCTCATAATTAATTAACTTGTTTTTTGTTTGATTTTCTATCCAAACAGATGACAGCTTCCATCTCTTCCAATCTTTGTGTCTTAATCTAATGGATTTTAATTACACTTTGAGTTGTTCCTGCTATGAAAGTTTTTATTTTCTCTGCATTCTTTGTAATTCTTGGCGTTTCCTCATTTAGGTCTGTAGCACATGCAATATCATATGGTCTTTCATTTCGCTCAAAGCGTTTCACAATTTCATATTTTTTCTCTATCGACAGAGGCGGACTGGCCATAAGCCTTACCAGGGAAACCCCAGTGGGCCGGAGGCCGGTGTGATTTTGGCCATAAACACTAGTATGAGGCCACTACAGATTTTCCCGGGTAAGAATTTTTGACCCAGTCCACCTCTGTTTATCGATATTGCTTTTCTTTTTCTCTCTGAATCTGCAGTGTCATCACCAGGACGCTTCCTTTTCACACCTTTTAAGTAAGTATTTTACTCATTTTTTGGGTTCAAAACGAGGAGGCAGGCTTGATACACATAAACAAAGCTGCGCATGTGTAGCAACTGAATAAACAACACCGTAAAGGCAGAGATACACTATTAACACTCACATTTTACTAAAGCACATTTCTAGGGGTTACTACCTAGTAACCCCTAAAACAATTTCCAGTTGTGTTTCTGCTAGTGGAATCTGTTATAAACTGGAGTAAACTCGATCTAATTGCATTTGTGATTATACCGATAGCTGGAATTGTGTTGGTTTTTACGTTATTATGGTGAAATGTGTTTCCCCTTCACTGATATAAAACACAAAACATTTTCAGAATCTTCTCTTCATTCCTATCATGTTGCATTCAGTTGGGGTGATTCCGTGTTCGATTGCCGTTTCTTGTAAACACAAAGGCGAATCATGCATAAGCGAATTCGGTTCGTGTTATATAAGATATCGTTCCCCTATTTATAAATTGTGTAAACATGTGTTATACGAGGACTGACTGTACTTGGATTTTTCAGGAAAGCTTTTGATATTATTGCACATGGAAAACTACAGTACAAATTGAGCAGTATAGCATTAAGGGCAAGTTGCTACAATGGATAAAAGGATGGTTGGGTGTGAGAAGACAGAGAGTGGTAATCAATGGACACTGCTCTTCGTGGACTAATGTTATTAGTGGCGTCCCCCAATGGGTTCAGTGTTGGGCTCATTGTTGTTTTGTATATTTATCAATGATATTGATGAAGGTATATCAAGCTTAATTTCAAAGTTTACAGATGATACAAAGGTTGGCAGGGTTGTTAATAACAGTAATGACAGTATGCTGCTGCAATAGGATCTGGAGAATTTGGGGCAGATGGGCTGAGAAGTAGCAACTGAAGTTTAACATTGGCAAATGCAAAGTACTGCATATGGATAGCAGTACTTTGGATTTGTCAGAGAAATGTATCAACTGGGTAGTGTTACACTCAGGATAGTGGAGAATGAAAGAGACCTGGGGGTAATTGTACAGTCAGACATGAAGTTTTCTGAGTAATGTAGACAGACTGCCAGAGTAGGTCATGGGGTCTTGTCAATGATATATACAGGAATTTTGCAAGCAGAGATAATGAGGTGATTATCCCCTTGTATAATGCAATGGTCAAGCCATACCTTGAGTACTGAGTACAGGTCTGGAAGCCTCATTTTAGGAAGGATGTAGAGTTGCTAGAACAAGTACAGAGAAGGGCAATGGAACTGGTGAGGGGAGCAAAGGGGTGCTCTTATGAAGGAAGGCTAAGTTCTGCAAGTTGCAGCATCTGGAGAATAGGCACCTGTGAGGAGACCTGATTGTGGTGTATAAGGCATTGAATAAATTGAGCAGGCTCGTTGCTGATGGGATTCTTCCTCTTGCTCAGATTACAAACCTGAGGGGGCATAAATTGAAACTGAGGAAAGACAGTTGTGAAATAGATGTGTGGAAAATTGCCTTTAGCCAGTGAGTAGTTGATTGCTGGAACAAACTTCCATTTGTCGTTGTGGAAATTGATAGCTTAAATAAATTCAAGGCAGAACTAGACAAACATTTGGAACAAATGGATGGGTGAAATGGGAAAGTTTTTTTTTTTGGCCGATGCTGTGTAAGCTTGCTTTCTTGCATCATATGCCTTTATTAATGCTAATACCTCACTCTTTTTCCTTTGCTTCCAGCTATCTTACATCAAACAGGTTCTGTGCCAGCATAAAGGAGTCCAGATTTTAATGGTAGGGCAGTGTATATTCTATAGTGAAAGTCATCATCGCCTATTCTTGGCGACAACAAGTTTCTGTTATCCCTATTTATGTGAGCAGTATTTGTCCTAACCACGAGTTCGAGTTAGGCCAAATTTTATTGATAACATTCCTGACATTGCTACATACACAACTTAGGCTAAGGGCCCTTGTGTTAGCTACTATCCAAATATATATTCATTGAAGGTATGTAAGTTCGTTGCCATAACATTACCTTTGCATTAATTTAAACCAGTATTATTGCAGCCCTGAATGCATCTTCTGAATATCAGTAGGTTCCCTGACTTTTTTTGAAGCCTCATACAAGAGACCTTGACATGTGCAAAGTGTTACTTTGACTCATATAATTAAAACCAAATTAGAGTTCCAATTGACATAAACATGCTCACAATAGAAAGAGATGCCCCATGATAACGCTGAATTAATCTTGGGTATATTAACAATCTTGAGTGCCAAATTATCAAAAGAATAAGTCCATCTTGTTAATTCTAGACAACAAAGGAAAAACAGTGAATAAACAACATTTACAGTTTATGATTTACATGTTTACTATTAGAGTCCACTGATATAACCAATGACTAATTCTTATAAATTACTAACAGTTTTTTTAAGACATCTGTTAACTTCAAATTTATGAGTATGTGAGTGGATGGAACAAAGAACAAATATACTATGATTACCTGGATAAGGATGAAGAAATGGGTTAATAACAGCTAGTGAATGAAGAGTATGGTTTGGAGAGCTCAATAATGCATTATTTTTACCATTCATATCACTAATTATGCTATCACCATGTTCATTGATCCAGAATAGTCTATCACTGTAGTATTCTAATGGACCACGTCTTAAAAAAAAAAAAAAAAAAAAGGTTATATTGTTAATCAAGTAACACATGTTAAATAAAACTACCAAAATATATAAACAAAATGTGAAATCAAACAAATAAGAAGATAGAATTTTATAAAATTTTCACTAATATTCAGAACTATCCTTTTATCCAAAATAAAAGTATAATGTTTGAAAATCGGCCATTTCAAGACCTAGAAATTTGTTGGTTTTTTAACAATAGAGCTAAACAAGGAAGAACTCCAAGTACATACACTTAAGTAAAAAATTCAGCTGAAGCATGTTCAGTGGACAGTGTGATTATACGATTATGTTATTATTTATTAACTGTATTAACTATATTATTTTATTCCTATTTATTCTTTAATCCACACTTACTGTTGGCTAAAATTTGAAAACTAGACACTTGTATTGGGAAACTCAGGCACAATGAAACAGCTGAGCAACTACCATATTATGAAAATGATTAAAAAAATCTCTTTGATAATGTTCCATTAAAAAAACAAAAGAAAGAAATGAAATATGGAACAGAACAGCTATGTTCTGTTCCATATTTCTTGATTGTGAACTTTTTATTTCCATATTTTAACCCACAACATATCCTGCACATATATTAGATATGTATTAGTCATATGATGTAAGAAGGCTCTAGGCCAGCGGTTCTCAAACTGTGTGTCATGGACAATGTAATAGTTTATGTAAGATTTCCATGGCAAATATGATTTTTTTACTATTAGATATCTACTACTAATTGATTTGTATTATTAATGTAAATAATTATGGAAAATATCTGGGGTATTTTTGACGAAGAGAATGCATCGTATTCCCTGACCGTATTCTTAGGATCTGGTTACTACAAGCAATTTGGTAGATGAACCTGCAATAAAATATTATATAAAATAGATAAAATATTTTTGAAGCATTTCAGCCTCCCAAAAAAGCTCTTCTAGCATCATAGCAAAGTGCAAGAAAGCTCATACGATTGCAGAACTTATTTTACCAGCAGCAATCAATATGATTTCTATAGTGATTGGAGAATCTGAAGCTAAACAACTCTTAAATGTGCTGTTGTCAGATGACACAATCAATCATTATACTGCTATGATGATTGATAGTATCATTATCAATTAATACAAGATATTGCTGAAGATATAAATGAACAATTAATTGAAAAATTAAAAGGCAACGAATTTGGCATTCAGCTGGATGAAGCAACTGATAGAAACAATGAAGCCCACAAGGGGCTCACATCTGGTGAGTATGAGCTTGGCACACCTAGGGTCCTGAGCTGGATATCATCATTCTTCTCTTTCTTGGTGATTCCCTTTTACTTCTGACTCTTGTTTTCTCCCTCTCTTTCTCTCAGAGTAATTCAGAAATGTTTTTTTTTTTTTGGCTGGTGCAACATAAGCCTCAGGCTTCCTTGCACTATACGGCTAATAATAATAATACTCACCATGCTCAACAGTAGCAAGTACAGATATAACCTCAAAGAAGGAAGGAAGAACCTGTATATCCTCACCCACCTGATGTACATGGATGACATCAAGCTCTATGTGGGAACCAAGAAGCACCCCCAGCAACTACCCCAGATTACCAAAGAATTCAGCAATGATACTAGACAAATGCAAGACCCACGGATTGCACCAGGGAAAATTAGTCAACCAAAACTACCAGCTGCACACTGGTAAAGATATCGAAGCCATGGCAGAGGGAGAGGCTTGTTATTGTTATTTGGTTTTTTTTAGGAGCATTAGCAACTAAGGCCATATTGCTCCGGGATATGCGGTGGTCATTCCCTGACCTTTCCGCATCCCCCGTATTTGGTGGTGACGGGCTCGAACCCCGGTCTAATCAAGAAGCGTGTAACTCGCACTGCTGCTCCTTCCCACCTGGCTACGGAGGCGCCTGAGGGAGAGGCCTACAAATACTTGACGATGATGCAGGCTCAGCAGTTACAGCACAAGGAAATTAAGGCCTGCCTGACTGAAAAATACCATCAAAGACTCAGAAGCCTGCTGAAAGCAAAGCTGAATGGAGGGAACACAGTTAAAGCCATAAACACCTATGCAGTCCCAGTGCTAACCTACACCTTCAGGGTCATAGATTGGACTAATAAAAAGCTGGAGGATATTATGAGAAAGACGAGGACAATGATGACCAAGAGCCGCCAACACCACATGAAATCTGCCAGGGAGAGACTGACAATTGCCCGGAAAGAAGGAGGAAGGGGCCTGATAGACCTCATTGAGCAACAGAAGACAGTGATAGTTAACCTGAAGGATTATTTCCAGAAACACGCAGCAGCACTCCAGCAGGCCATAAGGAAGATAGACAAGTGGTATACCCCACTCAACCTAAGCGAGGAGTTCTTCCCCCCAACCAAGAGACAAAATCGAAGCTGGTAAAATGGGTAGAGAAGACACTCCATGGCAGACAGTTAATCTTCATCAAGATCACATAGATAAAATTGCTTCCAATGCATGGCTCAAGAGCGGGATGCTATTCCCCGAGACTGAAGGATTCATGCTCGCCATCCAAGACCAGGTAATCAACACCAGGAACTATAGAAAATACATCGCCAAGGAGCCCGGAGTGTTTGAAGACACATGTTGACGATGCCACCTGGCCTCGGAAACGATCCAACACATCACTGCGGGATGCAAGGTGATCACCCAGACAGAGTACACTCATAGACATGACCAGATAGCCAGAATAATACATCAGAAGCTAGCAAGGAAATACTAGTTGATCAAAGAAAGTGTACCATACTACAAGTATGAACCTCAGGCAGTACTAGAGACCCCCAACCCCCAAACTGTACTGGGACTGTGCCATAATAATGGATAGGCAATCCCGCACAACAGACTGGACATAACCCTTGTGGACAAGAAGAAAAACACTACCTATCTGATTGACATAGTAGTACCCAACATTGGCAACCTGCAGAAAACCCATGGGGGAAAATCAGGAAGTATACAAACCTAAGGCAGGAGATCAAAGAGATGTGGCATATGCAACAAGTAATGATCATCATGTCAATCACAGATATGGTGCCAAAGACCCTACATAACAGTCTAGCAGCATAGCAAATTGCCTAGCAGCAATAGGTCTCCCAGCGAACACCTACAAGGAACTCCAGAAAGTCGCAATCCTGAACACCTGTAGGATAGTCAGAGAGTTCCTTAACCTATAGTAACACCCAACTTACAACAACCACCCTGTGTACCTGGTAGCAATACCCATCACGAGGTGGAACTTCCAATCAGGGAGAAATAATAGAAGAGCAATAATAATAATAATAATAATATCTTATGTATGATTTATAGCTGGAGATAAATTTGTTGAAGACCTATTGTTCTGCAAATATATTACTCACGGTATGAAAGCTGAGGATTTGTTTGAAATAATAAATACTTTCACAACTGAAAACAAAATTGATTGGACCAAATGTGTTGGCATTTGTTGTACAGATGGTGGTTATTCCATGTCAGGTTATCAGAGTGGATTACAAGCTTATATGTAAGAAAGAACCTAATGCAGTGTGGACACATTGCATTATTCACAGAGAAGCACTTGCATCTCAATATCTGAGGCAGACTCTAAATGAAGTTCTACAAACAATAATCAAAATAGTGAACTTTATTAAAACACATCCGCATATACACGGTCATTAAATGTAAGTACAGATAAAAAGTAAATGTTGAGAAAGAAATATGTGTTGCCATTTTGAAAATGACACCTAAGTTTGGTGAATTATGCAATAAAAAGCAAGCACATACATCACATTAGTGTTTTTTAAGAATAAAATAATATCTTGATTATTATTTCATGTATTAATAATTATTGTATTAACATATTAAAAATAAGAAATTGCACAATCATAGATGTTTTACTTCAAGGGAGGTGCCAGGAAAATTTTACAGGTCAAGGGAGGCGTGGGCTCAGAAAGTTCGAGAACCAATGCTCTAGACTTTTGCTGCACTGGCCAAAAAATAAATAAATAAAATAAAATAAAAATAATAAACCTCTTATCTGAATCCCTCCTCATATAGGTATCTATATGAGGAGTTTTTTGAATTTCCCCAACCTGTCAGCTTCAATTGCTCATGGAGGCAATTTATTCCAATAATTAACACTCACCTGCTAAAAGATTGCAATCCAGTCTAAACCTCTCCTACTATAATTTGAATTTATGGCTCCTAGTTCTGGAATCATCTATAACAGTAAAAATTTCACCCTCCTTCATTTTACTTTCACTTCTCAGAGCCTTACATACCTCAATCAAATATTCTCTACAGTATATAGTTTACAAGCTCTGCAGCTCTGAATATTCAAAGTCGTTTGTCATATGGACTCCCTTTTGCCGATCTCACCAGGAGTGTTTCCTATCTTTGGACCCTTTCAAGAAGCTTCATGGTTTTTTTTTTAAAGGTGCTATCTTCATAACTGGAATAGTGTTCATAGTGGCATTACAATTGCATTATATGGAGGTATTATGACCTCCTTATCTCTATAAGCAAGGGTTTGATAAATCACGGATATGACACCATGTGTACTGCTAGTCGCTTGTCTATACTGCTCAAAGAACTTCATGTTCAACAGTATCGTAACTTCCAAATGACTTCTTAACTCTACTGCTATTAGTTCAACCTCACCATGCAAGTTATTTTTGGGTTGCTATACCCAAAGTGTAAGACCGTGCATTTTGCTGCATTAAAGGATAGCTTCCACTTTTCTGACCATCTCTGAAGTCTATCTAAGTCATCTGAAGAAGTTGTACTTGGTACTGATCATTAACAACAATGCTAATTTTGATATCATCTGCAAATTTTGACATCATACTCTCTAACCTTTCATCAATGTCATTTAAGAAAATTGAAAACAAGAGTGGTCCCAGTACCGATCCTTGGAAACCTCCCCCTACATTAGTCTGTTCCACCATTCAACTGTCCTCTAAAGGTAAATTTACAGACAGCTATTCTACAACTGTCTTTCCTCAATTTGAAACTGTGCCCCCTCAGATTCTTAATCTGAGAAAGAGGAAGAATCCCATCAGCATTCAGCTTGCTCAACCCATTCAAGGCCTTATGCAACTCAATCAGATCACCTTGCAGGTGCCTACTCTCCAGGAACTGCAATTTGCAGAACTTAAGCCTTTCTTGGGAAGAGCACCCCTTTGTTCCCCTCACCAATCTTTTTGCCCTTCTTTGTACTCGTTCTAGCAACTCCACATCCTTCCTAAAATAAGGCCTCCAGACCTGTACACAGTACTCTAGGTGTGGCCTGACCATTGCCTTGTATAACGGGATAATCATCTCCCTATCCCTGTAACCAAAATTCCTATATATCATTGACAAGACTCCATGACCTGCCCTGGCAGCCTGTCTGCACTGCTCAGTGAACTTCATATTTGACTGCACAATTACCCCAACGTCTTTTTCACTTTCCACTTCCCTCAGTGCAGTACCACACAGTTGGTACATTTCTCTTTGGTTATTACTACCCATATGTAGTACTTTGCATTTGTCAATGTTAAAGTTCAGTTTCCACTTCTCAGCCCATTTGCCCAACTTATCTAGATCCAGTTGGAGTAGCATACTGTTTTTACTGTTGTTAACAACCATGCCATCCTTTGTATCATCTGCAAACTTGGACATTAAACCTGATATACCTTCATCAATATCATTGATTAATATACAAAACAACAATGGGCTTAACACCGAACCCTGGGGAACTCCACTAATTACATTTGTCCATGAAGAGCAGTGTCCATTGATTACCACTCTCTGTCATATCCCACTCTAGCATCCCTTTATTCATTGTAGCAACTTACCCTTAATGCCATATCTCTCCAACTTGTACGGCAGTCTTCATTTGCAACAGTATCAAAAGTTTTCATGAAATCCAAGTTATATGATATCAAAATTAGTTTTGGCATTCAATTCCTTTGTGACCACATCATAGTATCCAATCAAACTGGTCACACAAGACCTTACTTTAACAAACCCATGCTGCATCTTAACTATTACTGCAGTCTTGTCTAGATGATCCTGCAATGCTTCTTTAACCAGTGATTCCATTATTTTCCCCGGAAAACAAGTTAAACTAACAGGTCTATAGTTACTGTGTCACCTTTTAAATCCGCTTTGTGAATTGGTGATACATTTGCACACCTGCAGTCCATGGGGGACCACCTCTGAGGCCAAGGAAGATCTCATAATTATGGCTAAAGGTTTGCTTACTTCCTTTGCTGCCTCCTTTAATATAACTGGATAGATCCCATCTGCCCCAGGTGCCTTTTTTATGTTTAACTTCAACAATTTCTCCTCCACTCTGCTCTCAGTTATTACAAAATCACTTATCTCCCTGTTAGAGTTTGATAAACTTCTGGCACTCTTCTCATTGAATAACTCCTCATATGTGAATATAAATGCAAAATACTCTCCTCATATGTGAATATAGATGCAAAATACTCATACAGTTTATCAGCTACATGAGCACGATCATCAATAGTCAACCCATTTATGTTAAGTGGTCCAATTCATCCCTTTCCTTCTAGAGTTTACATAAGTAAAGAACTTTTTGCTGTCTTTCTTTGAATCCTTTGCCAAAGATTTCTTGTAATCTGCCTTGGCCTGCCTAACCTCCTTTGTGACTGGATTGCAGACTAGTTTATATCTGTCATAGGCTTCTGTGTCACCTGATAATTTATATTCATCCCATACATTTTTCTAATCTAAGTCTAAGTAAACAATGTCAAATTTATTTCCTACATCCAGATGTGAGATGTGAGTGGCTCTATCAAAATAGCTAACCAGTTGGGTTAAACATGATTTTCCCTTTACAAAACTATGTTGTGTTTCGTTCAGAATACCATTTCTGCCTAAATGATCCTGTAATGTACTCTTTATCAATGCCTCCATGATTTCCCTACACAGAAGTGGGTAACTACTGGTCAATAGTTAGCCCCATCTTTATGTAATAGCAATACAATGGCATTTCTCCAATCTAAGGGAATAACTTTCAAGTCTAGCGACCTCAAGATTAAACCTCAATGTTTCAATGCACTCTCTTGCCACATTCCTCAAAATTACTAGGTACATGCCATCAACTGCAGGAGCCTTATTCACCATGAGGCTTAAAAGTTTTTCTAATAAATAATCATCTGAAATTTCAATATAATTGATTTCATGCTTTAAAGCTTCACTTCACCACAAAAGGCCTTTCTTCTGTAAATATTGATGCAAATTTCTTGTTCAGTTCATCTACAATATCAGCAGGGTTATCTCTAACTTCCCCAAATCTATTATGCAATTATCGAACCTAATTTCCTTTCTTAGTATTTACACACACACAAGAAAAACTCCTTTTACCTGTTTTTAGTAATTCTAGTCAGCAATTTCTTATAATTTGCCTTTGCCAGCCTAATATTTTCTAAGGTATTGTTACAGATCAATTTTTAGCTGTTATAGGTTTCAGTACTTTTCATCACTCTGTAACTTTTCCAAGCCATCTTTTTCTGCTTTATTAAACTGGCTAGCTCATTATTCATCCATTTTGGCATCCTCCTTGTAACATATTTTCTTAATGGTATATATATATATATATATATATATATATATATATATATATATATATATATATATACACACACACACACATTCAAGACTTCTGTGACTACATCGTCAAGGAATACCACAATTCTAATGTATTTGCACTGTATGAGCTCTCTCCACTTGATAGAGGCTATGTAGCACCTTCAGCTGTTGTAATCTCCTTTCTTGAAATTAAAACCCATTACTTTGCCTTTAACAACTGCTAGCTCTCTCCTCATCATCCAACTTAGAACTCTATGATCATTCCAGGTTAATGATTCCTGTACTATTAGACCTATGATGTTCAAGTGAGATGATGACTAGAATATTTTATTCCCTAATACTTGTCTAACATGCTGGCACAAATAACAGTCATCTAGTTGATTTAAAAATTTTGTTCCCCATGGAGAGTTTCCCTCTCACTTACTGTTGTTGTTGTTTTGGTTTTTTTAGGAGCATTAGCAACTAAGGCCATATTGCTCCGGGAATATGCGGTGGTCATTCCCTGACCTTTCCGCATCCTCCGTATTTGGTGGTGACGGGCTTGAACCCCGGTCTAATCAAGAAGCGTGTGCTACACACTGTTGCTCCTTCCCACCTGGCTACGGAGGCGCCTCTCTCACTTACCCCAATCAATTAGGGAAAAATTGAAATCACCTAGAATAAGACTACACTTGCTTGCAACCTCCGCTCTAATTGTTGCTCCTTGTATTCTTATTGTTGCTCTAATTCAGGGCTTCCCAAAGTGTGCCCCATTGGTGGGTTGTTTTGAGAGGTGAGTATTGTTTTTAAAGAAATATGGACATGCCGTCCCATTAATCCAGGTATGAAACATATTTTATTTCAATCTTTGAGAATAAATGTATTAATTTATAGCTAAAGTTTATGTCAGATCTGTTTATTTGCACTTGTTCTGAAAGATGGGGTAGGGTGTGTGAAATGTAAGAAATGATTTAAAGGAAAGTAGGGCATAAAATTGTGGGAAAGAAGTTTAAGCTTGAATATTCCGTTCTGGGGCTCAAATTGTAACACACACACGAGAGAGAGAGAGAGAGAGAGAGAGAGAGAGAGACTGTCTAGAAATCTGAGCATCATTGACAATAAGCATAGGAGCAGTAGACTCCTTTTGCGAGATATAAGATGGGACTGAGTTTCAGAAAGATTGAAATTAAGTTACCTTTGCCTCACTGGAGAATTACCTGGAGATCAGAATTAAAGAAATCATTTGTGGATATTCAATAAATCTGAGAAATCTTGCCCTGCAAAAAACTTCTGTACATACAGAACAAAGTTTCTCAAACTAGAAGGTGGGATGCAATGTGCCATCATCATCATCAAAACTATGGACAGGATATAGTTAGGGAAGGACTATATCCTATATCCATAAAAATTAATTATAGTAATTACTTTTTATGGATAGAATTTTCAGTCAGTGGAAGAAGGTCATTAATACAAGAGGAAAAAAAGTGGGAGAAAGAACTGAACCTTGGAGAACACCAGAATTAGTAGAGAAGTTAAAAGCACAGAACTATCTCCAATCACCTACAGCGAATGATCATAAAGAAAACTGGATACTCAAATGCTAAAACACAGTCAGCAATCCATAAGATGGAAGCTTGTTTAGAAAATCTATATGCCAAACAAGATCAAAAGCATTAAATATATCAAGAGCAACTGTTTTAAGTTTCATCAAGCTTTTTTCCACTGAATTTGTGTACAGATGAGTAACATAAGCCAGTGGATTAACACTGACAGAATTCATATTTGTGATCACTGATCTGAAGGATGGGTTGAAGACAGTTTAGCAGCTGGCAGTTAATGGATTTCCCCATTACTTTTGAAAGAGTAGAAGTGAGTGTAGTATAGTGTTATTTGTAATGCGGCTCCGGGGGTTTCCCATAAGTGGGAAACCCCCGGAGCCGCATTACACATCTCTATGTAATGGAACGATAACTGGATGAGAGGATCTGTCATCCTTTTTAGGAACTGGCTAGATATGAACATATTTCTAAGCAGAAAGAAAAACACCATGGAATAAGAAAGTGTAAAAGGGCGACAGAGAACAAGAGTAAGTAAGTTCAGGAGCACAGGTTTTGAGAACAAGTGGAGAAATATCATCAGGAAATGGAGCTTTCTTGGCATCAAGACTGTCCATATGTTATATGGTAGGAATAAAAGTTAGTTGATAAAGAAATTGGCAAAAAAATAAGTAGCTGACTGATTATGGAGCATGCAACAACATGCTCTCCATTTATTTATGCATACATCTTTCCAGTTAAGTTAATATAGTTTACCACAGCATTTAATACAGTATGACAGTATAGAGTAATGAAAGTTTATTTGTTCACAAAAATATATTTTATTTTACTCTTTAAGTGCTGATACTAAGACTCCATGTAGGTTTATTAATTCCTGTGCTGTAAATCATTAGGAGTTGAAGAGCTGCTTCTGACCAATCTAATTATTTATTTAGAAATAAAAACTTTCACATCTCTATGTAATACTGTATTGGCTTGAGAACTTGGTCAGTGCAGCACTTGGTCAGTTAGCTGACAACAATCAACTATACATCATTTATTCTTAGTGATTCTGATTGATATTTAGGATTCAAAATTGAAAGCTGATGTCCATGTCACTATGTAGTACCATAACTTGTACATACTGTCAGTATAAATCTTAGCAGATAGAAGGTACTAATTTTGGCAACTTTTCTTACTGATGTTATTCCTTAAATAACATCAGTAAGAAAAATCATTTAGAATATCGAACAAGGTGCATGGCAATTTTTTTTTCCTAACACACTATGCTCTCTTAAGAGCATAATATTATGAGTGTATATCAGGCATAATGTCAAAGTTAATGACACTAAAGACAGTATGCTACTGTAACAGGATCTAGAAAAGTTAGGCAGATGGGCTGAGAAGTGGCAACTGAAGTTTAACATTGACAAATGCAAAGTACTACATATGGGTAGCAGTAACCCAAGAGAAACATACCAACTGTGTGGTACTACACTTAGGGTGGTAGAAAATTAAAAAGACCTGGGAGTAATTGTGCAGTCAGATATGAAATTTTCAGAGCAGTGCACACAAGCTGCCAGAGCAAGTCATGGGGTACTGTCAATGATATACAGGAATTTTGCTAGTAGGGAAAAAGAGGTGATTATCTCTTTGTATAAGGCAATGGTCAGGCCACACCTTGAGTACTGCATACAGGTCTGGGAGACCTCATTTTAGGAAGGATGTAGAGTTGCTTGAGCGAGTACAGAGAAGGGCAACACGATTGGTGAAGGGAACGAAGGGGTGGTCTTAGCAAGAAAGGCTTAAGTTCTGCAAACTGTAGTGTCTGGAGACTAGGCACCTGCAAGGTGATCTGATTGAAGTGTATAAGGCCTTGAATGGGTTGAGAAGGCCCAATTCTGATAGGATTCTTCCTCTTGCTCAGATTATGAACCTGAGGGGACATAAATTGAAATTGAGGAAAGACAGTTATAGAATAGATATGCAGAAATTTGCCATTAGCTAGTGGGTAGTTGATTGATGGAATAAACTTCCTTCTATTGTTGTGGAAGTTGGGTTGAATTTGAAAGTGTCTGCAATTCTGCCCAGACACGATAGGAGGGAGTATATGATGAGAGCCTTGTCGATCAATTCGGCCCTGGAAAGATTGTGCAAGGCTCAAGGGGTAGAATTTTTTTCAGCCTGGAATGTACTTGTTAACAGGAGAGATTGCTTCTACAGGGATGGGATACACTTAAATAGAAAGGGTGCAAGAATATTCGCTGATGCTATCGAGGCAGTGTTAGGTGGGTCGGAAAACTGCTAGCTTGGGGGGAGACAAAGACTAATGGATAAACAGTAGCCACTGGCAGAGGTGAAAGAGATTCTTGCACTGATTCTATTGGAATGAGCAGAAGCCTGAAAAACAAGATGCAGGATATTTCAGAGAGTGCTGGAAGTCATTGCGGTACATGTAAACACATGGGTTGTGTTAGGGTAGCTAAGAATAGAAACAGGTGCATGTATACTTGCGTGTACACCAATGCTAGGAGTTTAGTAAATAAATTTGATGAATTTGAGGTATTACTCAAAACATCAAAGGCAGATATTGTTGGGATATCAGAGACGTGGTGTCACACAGATATAAGGAATGCAGAACTGGAATTTGGGGAGTACAACATCTACAGAAAGGATAGACAGGATAGGAAGGGAGGAGGGGCTATGCTATTAGTTAAGAAACACATAAAATCCAAGGAAGTGAAGCCAGTCGACATTGCTGGACAGTGCAGTGTCGAGTCAGTTTGGTGTGACATAAGCATTGGGAGATCAAAATTGAGAGTAGGAGTGTGCTATAGGCCTAATGACTCTGATGAGTATAATAAGATACTGTACAGGGAAATAGAATGGGCCAGTAAATCAGAGAGTCTTATAATGGGGGATTTTAATTTCCCAGATATTGACTGGAATTTGTGGGTTGGTCACTCACACACTAGCAAGGCTTTTGTGGATTTATTGGATGATTGTTTTCTACACTAGCATGTTCGGGAGGCAACTAGAGGGAGTAATACTCTTGATCTGATTATCAGTAGTGATTCTTCATGCATTAGGAATCTGCAGATAAAGGAACCACTGGGTGGCAGTGATCACAGTGTGCTGAAGTGGGATTTACTCAAAGAGGTAACTACCATCAGAGGTAAAGGGAAGGGTTTTTGCTTTCGTAAAGGCAACTATGATGGTCTGAGACAGTATTTAAATTCTATACAGTGGGACCAACTGATGATGTTACCAACAGCAAATTCAAAATGGGAAGCATTCAAGGAACTAATCTTGGAAGCTACCAGGCTTTACATACCAACCAAGAAATATTGTTCAAGGTTCAGGCCTAAATGGTTGTCAGATGAACTAATGAGACATATGGCAGAGAAGAAAAATGCATGGGATACATACAAATTAATGGGTGACATGGAAGCCTATGATAGATATAAGTTGGTCTGTAACCAAGTCACAAAGGAGATTAGGCAGGCAAAGGCAGATTATGAGAAATCCTTGGCAAGTAAACATTGGCAGTGAGCTGGATTATTTTCTAATAACTGAGAGGAAAGTGGAGGAGAAATTGTTGAGGATTAACATAAAAAAGGCACCCGGTGTGGATGGGATCTCTCCAGTTATATTAAAGGAGGCAGCAAAGGAAGTAAGCAAACCCCTAGCCATAATTATATGAGCTTCTTTGGACTCAGGGGAGGTACCCATGGACTGGAGATGTGCAAATGTGACCCCTATTCACAAAGGAGGATCAAAGGTTGACACAAGTAATTATAGACCTGTTAGTTTAACTTCGGTTCCAGGAAAATTAATGGAGGCACTGGTTAAAGAAGCACTGCAGGATCATCTGGACAAGAATTCAGTTATAGCTCAGACACAGCATGGTTTTGTTAAGGGCAGGTCTTGTCTGACCAATTTGATTGGATACTATGATGTAGTCACAAAAGAACTGGATGCAGGGAATAACTTTGATATTATATATTTGGATCTTAGAAAGGCTTTTGATACTGTTGCGCATGGAAGACTGCTGCACAAATTGGAGAAGTGTGGCATTGGAGGCAAATTGCTGCTATGGATAAAGGGATGGTTGAGTGGCAGAAGACAGAGAGTGGTAATCAATGGACACTGCTCAACGTGGACTAATGTTATTAGTGGAGTTCCTCAGGGTTCAGCGTTGGGTCCATTGTTGTTTTCTGTATTTATAAATGATATTGATGATGGTGTATCAGGCTTAATGTCCAAGTTTGCAGACGATACCAAGGTTGGCAGGGTTGTTAAGGACACTACTGATACTATGCTGCTGCAACAGGATCTGGAAAGGTTGAGCAGATGGGCTGAGAGGTGGCAAATGAAGTTTAACATTGACAAATGTAAAGTACTACATATGGGAAACAGTAACCCCAGATCAACGTATCAACTCGTGGTACTATGCTGACAGTGGTAGAGAATGAAAAGGACCTGGGGGTAATTGTGCAGGCAGATATGAAGTTCTCTGAGCAGTGCAGACGAGCTGCAAGAGTAGCTCATGGTGTCTTGTCAATGATATACAGGAATTTTTCTAGCAGGGACAGGGATGTGATTATTCCCTTGTATAAGGCATTGGTCAGGCCACACCTTGAGTACTGTATACAGGTCTGGAGGCCTCATTTCAAGAAGGATGTAGAGCTGCTGGAACGAGTACAGAGAGGGCAACAAGATTAGTGAATGGAACAAAGGGTTGCTCTTACGAAGAAAGGCTTAAGTTTTGAAATTACAGAGCCTGGAGACTAGGCATCGGCGAGTTGATCTGATAGAGGTGTATAAGGCTTTGAATGGCTTGAGCATGCTCAATGCCGATGGGATTCTTCCTCTTGCTCAGAATAATCACCTGAGAGGGCATAAATTCAAATTGAGGAAGGATGGATGTCGGATAGATGTGCGGAAATTTGCCTTTAGCCAGCGGGCAGTTGGTTTGTGGAATAGACTCCCATCGCTTGTTGTTGAAGTTGATAGCCTAAACAAATTTAAGGCTCAGCTGGACAGGTATTTCGAACGAACGGAGGGGTGAAATGGGAGTAGTGGTTGTTTTTTTTTTTTTTTTTTTTGGCTGATGCTGAATAAGCTTGCTTTCTTGCATCATATGCCTCTACTAATGCTAATGCTAATGCTAAGTTGATAGCTTAAATAAATTCAAGGATGAACTGGACAAACAATTAAATTTTTTTTTTTGGCTGATGCTACATAAAGCTTGTTTCCTTGCATCACATGCCTCTACTATTACTATTACTACTATTTTTCAATATAATCAAATGTAGTTGCACTATGTTTCCATTACTTTGTTCTGTGTGGATTTCTCAAAAGCAAATTTTTCATTGTGAAATTTTAGGTAACCCAGTCACAATGCCATAATACTGTTGTGTAGAGTTAGGTTACAGAAATTGAATGAACGACAAAACAAATATAAACTAAAATTTTATTTTTAAACAACAGACAGCATTCCATTATCAATGAGAAATGAATATAGCCACGTCCAGACTTATGTAAGGGTTGCGTTCCGCAGAACTCTACATAAGTCAGATTTTCTCTAAATGCTTATGCAACACTTGCAACTATGCGCGCTGAATTTGATTGAAGCAAAAAAGAAAATGTTTGATAAACATGTAAATAGAATTATTTATTCAATTTTTTTATCTCATGGGCAGGAAAAATTACAAAATTAGAAAAATTTCAAAATTATAAAATTACAAAAAGACAGAGGAGACAGGCATAACATCAACAAGTTTTACCTTTCAAGCATTGTTGCCAGAATTAACTCTCCAACTGATGAGCACACCACTGCAGAAGTTGAGGGCTGTGGAGATTTAGAAGGATTTTTTTCCAACACATCACAAAATTTCTCTGCAGCTGCAGAATCTGCACTGGCGACTTCACCACATACTTTAATGTTTTGGAAACCAGTGCGATGCTTGACCCTATTAAACCACCTGCTGCTTGCCATGAACTTGGCTTGTAGTTCACCGTACGTATTCTTAATATCTTCATAAATACTTCTGGCTTTTGCTTGAAAGGCCACTGGACTCAGGGGCACTTGCTTCTGAATCTGATTTTCCATCCATATTATTAAGAGCTTTCCATCTTCGATATAGCACCCAAACAGTGTTTTGTGATCACTGTTGATCTTAAATGTGTTGATCCTTTAACACGTTCTTTTATATGTGCACTATCTCTCTTAAAATAGTATTAACTGTTGAAGCAGCGAGACCTAATTCCATGCAATAGATGACAAACTTTATCCTGCTTCGTACTTCTTAATTAATCATCTACATTTCTAAATCAATTTTGTTTAGTTTCCCAGCACTTGCACTTTTCATTGGTCCCTTTCCCTTTACCATCGTAATAAGTAAATAGGAATGAAGAGAAAGATTCTGAAAATTTATTTATGCTTTTTATATGATTGAAGATTTCAGTGAAGGGGGAACACATTTCACCATAATACCGTAACGTAAAAACCCACATAATTCCAGTTATTGGGATTATTGCAAATGTAATAAGATCGGGTTTACTACCCATTTATAATTAAATGCACTAACAGAAAAGCCCAATAAACTTGAAAGTGCAAATTGTTTTTATTGTTTTATGGTCATGACCTCCAGAAATGTGTTTTAAAAAAAATATCACAAAAGTGTTCAAAATTGATTCTTATAATGGAACGTATGATAACAATGAAAGTGTAGTGTAATTTCCATTATAAAAATGACCTTTTAGAGAGATAAATAGCTTAGTTATATAGTGAAAATTTCAATTTCCAAGGTCTTGGAACAAAAAAAAAAAAAAAAAAAAAGCAATGTGTTATTGGGTTCACATTACATTTTGATAATACCTCCATTTATTCCTACGGGATGCAAAATATGTTTCCAAGATTTTTTTTAAGTTTTCACCGACTGGCAAAAATTACGTAAAGTCGAATTTCTGTAAGTCGAGTATTACATAAGCCGGGGAGTGGCTGTATAATGTGGTATGGCTGTTTAGCTGTCAAGTGAATGCTCACCTGAAAGCATAGCATGTTATTTTAAAATAAAATTTTATTTTATCCCCGTTTAGCACTTTGGTCAATCTCTCTAGCCTGTTTCTTCAAATAGGCCTTGAGGTTAGGGAAAAATCCACTTATAATAACTGCAACAAAACACATCAACCTGATAAACAACACAATATTTAATAAAAATAAAAAATACTAAATACAAGTTAAAACCATAAAAAATGTATAATTAAAATAATATAAAATAAAATACAAAATATTGGTAAAATAAGAAAGTTAAAAGTATAAGGGCTATTCAATACACAATGCTCATAAATTTTTGTGATCAACTGTACTGCTTGCTATTTCCAGCTGAGCTGTGGAATTTAAGACAAAACAAGCTGCATCACATAACAGCTGTGCAGCTGACTCATGCAAATAATGTGACCTTGGCGGTCAGTGAAGTTTATGCTTGTTCAGTTTCACCTACATAACAATGGCCATGACATGCGAGGAACGGTATGCTGCTCTGAAATTTTGTTTCTATCTCAAGAAAAAATCAGTTGAAGCATAAGAAATGTTAAAAGAGGCTTATGGTGAATCTATGCTTCCCACAGTACAGTGATCACAGGTGGTTTTGAATGTTTAAAGATGGACATGATCAATCACAAAAATAGGTCATCCTGGATCGCCAACCACTACTGTTCCCACAGAAACCATAAACACTGCTTAAGTAATCATGAGAAAAGATCATCACATAACAGTAAGGTAACCGGCAGAAATGTTGAGAATATCAAATATCAGCAGGAAGCATGTATGATATACTCTGACCATTTGCATATGACACATGTTTGTGCATGCTGGGCCCCAAGACTACTTGCATCTGAGCAACGGCAAGTTTGCATGGTGGTTTGCTAGGAGCTGAAGTGGGTGGTGGTGGTGGTTAGCAAACATGGTGAGGTTTTGCACAAGGTGATAATGGAGGATGACATGGCTTCATTATTCTGACCCAACGAGAAGCGACAAAGCTCTGTTTGTAAGTCTATGTTATTGCGAACACCAAAAAAAGCAAAAGTTGTGGCTTCTGCAGAAAAAGCTATGGTCATCTCTTTTTTTGACATTTAAGGAATTTATCAGCATGTTGTGCCATGTCATATGACTATTACAGGACCTCACTACAGAACTATACTGTATACTTTGCAGGATCACACTTGACCCTGCAAAATGACTCCAACTGCATGCAGGTGGGTCGATGCTGCATCACGACAATGCAAGACCTCACATTGCTCATACTGTCGAGTACTTAGCCAGCATTAATGTCAAATGTGTTCCTCATTCGAGCTACGTAGGAGTCAATGCATTTCATTATTTGGGAGACTACTTTGAAAAGGACCATCAAAATATGGATGATTAATAAAGGTAAGTTATGAAAAAAAATTATGATCATTCTTTATTGAACAACTCTCGTAATAAAATTAAGGAGTTAAAAGCAATAAAATAAATATTGCACCACATCAAATTTGACCACTTCCTTTGTCAACAGTGACATTTATAATGATGATATATCTTTAAATAATACAGGAGGTTGTCTGTTTGTTTGTTATTTGGTTTTTAGGAGCATTAGCAACTAAGGCCATATTGCTCCGGAGGGATATGCAGTGGTCATTCCTTGACCTTTCTGCATCCTCCGTATTTGGTGGGCATGTGCTTGAACCCCGGTATAATCAAGAAAATACAGGAGGATCAAGCTCTGTATGTATTATTGAAGAATCACAGGATTATTCTCCACACATCCACAGGGTTGGGAAATGGTCTGGGAGCATGCTGGGTGAAATCTTTCATCCTATCAAAGGATCACAGTCTTAAACATGGTATAAATATAGACTCCTTAAACTCTATTCATGGCGTTGTGTTCCATAGAACAAATCTCAAAGCTCTCAAGCCATTTCTAGTGCAAACAATCAAGGATAATTGATAACTTTTTTCTCATATTTCTCATAATCTACAATATACAGGGTGTTTCAGTTAAACGTTTCAGAACTTCTAAGAGGGGTAAGGTACATCCTGACAACTCGAAATCATATAGCAATGTGGGGTCGGAAATGCTTTCCTGAAGCGGTGTTGTACACAGAAGCACCATAAAGAAAAGAGACCGTAAGTGAGAAATCGTTTTAATAATACATGAAAAGAAGCAAAAGGTACATGGATTAAAGTAAGTGTTCGAAGTTTCTTCCACGGGCTACAATGCACGCCTCACATCTCCGATGCATGGACATCCGAACATTCTGGAATACTCCAGGCGAATTTCGAATTTCTTCGGCAGCTACTGCGATTCTTGCAACCAGCTCCTCAGCATTGTCAACAGGGGTGTCATAAACTAGCAATTTCATATGACCCCAGAAATAAAAATCAAGACATGATAGGTCGGGTGACCGAGCAGTCCAACGCACGGGACCACCACGTCCGATCCACTGTTGACCAAATGTGACATCCAGGTAGTTACGAACATCTCCGCTATAATGGGCAGGGGCTCCATCGTGTTGGAACCACATTGTCTGTTGCGTCGATGCAAAAATCTGTTCATCTCTCAAAAGTTGTGGCAATACTTGCTGCAGAAAGATCAAGTAGATAGGTCCGGTTAGACGACACGGTAACAGGTAAGGTCCGATGAGGTGATCTCCCATAATACTGGCCCATACATTGACCGAAAATCGAATCTGTGCTGCACGACGTCGTATTGCATGCGGGTTCTCGACCGCCCAGATATGGTCGTTATGCGTGTTGAAAATTCCTTCCCTTGTGAAGGAATTTTCACGGTCATATGAAATCGCTAGTTTATGACACCCCTGTTGACAATGCTGAGGAGCTGGTTGCAAGAATCGCAGTAGCTGCCGAAGAAATTCGAAATTCGCCTGGAGTATTCCAGAATGTTCGGATGTCCATGCGTCGGAGATGTGAGGCGTGCATTGTAGCCCGTGGAAGAAACTTCGAACACTTACTTTAATCCATGTACCTTTTGCTTCTTTTCATGTATTATTAAAACGATTTCTCACTTACGGTCTCTTTTCTTTATGGTGCTTCTGTGTACAACACCGCTTCAGGAAAGCATTTCCGACCCCACATTGCTATATGATTTCGAGTTGTCAGGATGTACCCTACCCCTCTTAGAAGTTCTGAAACGTTTAACTGAAACACCCTGTATAGTACTCTAACACTCCTCCCATGTAATCTTTAAATCTATGTGCTGACTTCCTTATATAAAACTCTCACAATATGGACATTTGATATTATACATACAGTTTTTACTTGTATCTTTGAAAGGTACAGGATCTTTCATCCTTAACACAAATGCATGTAGCCCCAACCCAAAATTCAACACACACAGTGTTTGATGGGTTAGTAATATCTCTAAGGTCCATTATTTTGCTAAGCCTTGATAATAAGGCATATATATGCAGCAATGAGTGTGAATCCTTTCCTTCTTTCGGACTCCCCACCCCACCAAACACACTTGTCCTAAATCTTCCTGCAGTACCCAACTTTTGGTTATTCACTGTGATATGTATATAACCTTCTACAGTCTGTCAATGGAGGTTGCAGTGGGACCAAGCCCTGTACAATAGAATCCTAATTGTGTTATTCTTAGTGTTGGCTTGAGCTGTACTATAATGTATGTATTGTCCTTGACTACAGATTTCTTATAAACTTTTGTCTTCCCTTCAGGACCATATCTACAAACCAGAAGTTAAACAAAGTTTGCATCAGTTTCTTGAAATTTTCCAATGGCGGAAATAGCCATGGGTATTGAAATGGCAGCAGGAAAGCTGCTGGAAGTCATTGCTAATGAAGAATGGACTAGAACTTTGTAGTTTGGGGCTAGGCCTGAGTGGCTCCTTCTAATCTCACCATAATTCAGAGGAAGGCATGTAGGGAGTTGAGAGAAGATGACAGCATTATTATTCTACCATCAGACAAAGGAAGGTTAATAATGATCCTCAAAAAAGTGGATCATTGCAATGACTTGGTACTGCTAAATTATAGAGCAACTTATATGGTGACTTGCAGAAATTCCTTGGTGGGATAAGAATAATACATAAACAAAGTCCAGCAGTGTTGGCTGGATGCAGAGAAAATTTCTAAGGACACATAATGGATGCTGCATGCCATGGATTATCAGTTGTGCAAATTTTATGGCCTATCAAAAGTTCACAAGACAGGGATTCCACTTAGATCAATTGTGTCATTAGCCTAGAAATTTTCCTGGGCAGCCCTACTTAGGAATTTGCCAACTACTTAACCAAGTTAATATATCCCACTGTAGGGCAATCCAGTTTTACCATTAAGAGCAGTAAACACTTTGTTGATTTTGTCTGCTCTCAAGTATTTTAGGACTGAGTAATAGTGTCCTTTGATGTGATATCTCTCTTTACATGCATCCCCAATGAACATGGAGTGAGGTATGTGCAAATAGCATCAAAAAGAGATGCCATGTTGAGGGACAGGAGCTAGTCGAGTGTAAGAATATCTGCAGGCGTGTAGTGCTGTGTCTCCCTAGCACCTATATTACATCAGGATGTTACGTATAGCAGGTTCAAGGTGTAGCTATAGGTAACAATATGCTATTGTCACTAATTTAGTCATGAAAGAGTTGCAATCCAGGATTTTTAGGATGTTGTCCTCTTCCCCCATGTGTGCATTGAAATGCTATGTTGACAATACATTTGCATCATAGAGAGGAGAAGGTCCCAATTTTTTTTCGTTCATTTGGTTTACTTTGGAGGTGGAGAGTAACCATTTTCTTAGTTTGTAGTGAAGACAATGTTTATGGGAAGCCATGTGTCAGGGGCAATACATATTATACATTATACACATTGTACACATTATAGCAAAAGCCAACTACAATACACATTACAGCACAAGCCAAAACAGATAAGAATAGCACAATTATGGCCTTACTGGATAGGAATTGGTTAATCAAATGGATATCAGAGATGTGTGCAGCTGCTGGTACAGAGGTTACATAAGGTTGTCAAGGGTATGTCTTCCTGAGCTTATCCAGGATACATTTGATCTTTATGTGGAACCATATACAAGATCAAATGTCCAGATTCTGGAGTGCTGTGTGTATGGAGAAACTCCACTGGGAAGATGCATGTTAAAGCACTAGAGATAGCTGATTACAGGAAATCTATTGTAGCTGAGTAAATTTGGGTAGAAAATCACCAAATTTTTTGAGGAAACAATTATCACTGATTATCTGCATTGATACAAATAATCAGTGATAATTGTACAAGAGCTTACAGATATATTCTTCAGAACATAAACACCATAAACAGAGCTAAGGGACCCCATGTTTGAGACTGTGATCCTTGAAGTGGATGAACAGTTTAAATAACATTGAATATTTTTAAATAACAGCAGGATCACTCCTATGATCCTGTGTTATTTAAGGATGTACCATCACCATAACAAAGGAGGTGGTCATCACTGAAAGCTTCAAAATGTTTTGATATTTAGTTCCATAATTTTATTACTTTTAACTTTATAATTTTATCAGTACAATGTATTGTATTTTATTTTATATTATTTTAAATGCACATTTTTTGGATAGTTTTATTTTGTATTTAGTATTTTATATTTTTATTTAATATTCTATCATTTATTGGGTGGTGCATTTCATTGCAATTATTATTATGACTCCTTAACCGAACTGTGCAAAACATTATCATTACAATTAGGGTTAGGTTAATAACATTTTAACAAAAAAAAAAGCTCATAATCAAGAAATGCATGTTGGGACATGGCCATCAGTTTTCAATTGTGATTACTACAAAACAGTAAGGACTAATAAGAGGTGAACATTATATATCTGGATTGTTAGCAAACTGATCGATCACACTAAGTGCATGGGAAGGTTCTTTCATAACATAACGAAAAGTTGTTTGGTTGTCAATACAAAACACACGAGCTGAACATATAGTGGTTCAGAAGCAAACTGCTGAATGAATTTTCAGATGCATTAAGTTAAATATTATTTAACTGTAACTTAAATATAAGCACATTAGGAGAACTTGTCATTCAATAGCATTACTCAGAGAACAGTTCTGCACTACCCTGAGGGTTGAGATCCAAATCTTAAAATATGTATGGGGTTTTGGACAGCTATAATTTGGACATTCTACCTATATGATAAAGGCTATTATTGTAAATGAATTAAAATCCTGAAGTTTTACTTCACAGATAATTTAGTATTATTGTTAGTAGTAGTAATGGCAAATGGTGTAAGGAAGCAAGTTTATACTGCATCAGACAAAAAAAAAAAAAAAAACACACATAATATCCACCTCGTTTGTCCATCCCTTCTAATAATATGTCTTATTCTTCCTTAAATTTATCCAAGCTATCTACTTCCACAGCCAAGGATACAGAGATGACAGTTAGTTCCAACAGTCAAAAGTGAATTTAGGTTTATGTTTTGTGTGTGTGTGTGTGTGTGTGTGTGTGTGCGTGCGTGCACGCACGCACACACGCACACATTCTATGAGAAAGAGTTAGAATACCATCATCATTATTAAGTTTACTCCATAGATTTAAAGCCTTAAATAATTTAATCAGTCCTAGTTGCAAGTGCCTAGTTACCAAGCACTTAAAATTACAGCACTAGGGGAAAAAAACACTAAGCATTTGCATGGAGAACTCATTCTAGACCTGTATGCAGCACTCAAGTATGGCTTAACTAATGCCTTATACAATGGGATAAAGCATTATTTCCTTTTCCCTGCTAGAAAATTCTTGTATACCACTGACAGATCACAATGACTTGTTCTTTCAGCCTGTCTGCAACGTTCAGAGTACATGTTGAATTGTATAATTACCCTGAGGTCTCTTTTGTTCTCCACCACATTGAGTGTGGTACCACCTAATATATCAATATCACTGCTGCCCATATACAGCACCATGCATTTACCAATATTAAATCTAAAATGCCATTTCTCAGCCCCTCTGCCTAACTTTTCTAGGTCCTGCTGCAGTAGTCTTGATTCCTGTCATTAATCACCCAGCCAACCTTATGTATCATCTGCAAATTTAGATAATAAGCTCTACAGGGATGGGATACACTTAAATAGAAAGGGTGCAAGAATATTTGCTGATGCTATTGATGCAGAGTTAGGTGTGTCGGAAAACTGCTAGCTTGGGGGGGGATACACAGACTAATAGATTAACAGTAGCTGCTGGCAGAGGTGAAAGTGTTTCTTACACTGCTTCTATTGAAATGCAATTGAGCAGCAGCCTGGAAAGCAAGGCAATGGAGATTTCCAAGTCAGCTGGGAGTCATAGTGGAACAAGTAAATATATGGGCTGTGTTAGGGTAACTAAGGGTAGAAACAGGTGCATGTATACTTGCATGTACACCAATGCTAGGAGTATAGTTAATAAATTCGGTGAGCTGGAAGTGCTAGTCAAGACATCAAAGGCAGATACTGTTGGGATATCAGAGAAATGGTGTCACACAGACATAAGCAGTGCAGAATTGGAATTTGGGGAGTACAGTGTGTACAGAAAGGATAGACAGGACAGGAAGGGAGGAGGGGTTATGCTGTTAGTTAAGAAACACATAAAATCTAAGGAAGAGCATCAAATTGATGTTCGTGGACAATGCAATGTTGAGTCTGTTTGGTGTGACATAAGCACTGGAAAAGGAAAAATGACAGTAGGAGTGTGTTATAGGCCTAATAAATCTGATGTGTATAATGAGCAATTGTGCAGAGAAATAGAGTGGGCCAGTAAATCAGAGTGCCTTATAATGGGGGATTTTAATTTCCCAGAGATTGACGGGAATTTGTGGGTTGGTCTGGTCACTCACACACTAGCAAGGCTTTTGTGGATTTATTGGATGATTGTTTTCTACACTAGCATGTTCGGGAGGCAACTAGAGGGAGTAATACTCTTGATCTGATTATCAGTAGTGATTCTTCATGCATTAGGAATCTGCAGATAAAGGAACCACTGGGTGGCAGTGATCACAGTGTGCTGAAGTGGGATTTACTCAAAGAGGTAACTACCATCAGAGGTAAAGGGAAGGGTTTTTGCTTTCGTAAAGGCGACTATGATGGTCTGAGACAGTATTTAAATTCTATACAGTGGGACCAACTGATGATGTTACCAACAGCAAATTCAAAATGGGAAGCATTCAAGGAACTAATCTTGGAAGCTACCAGGCTTTACATACCAACCAAGAAATATTGTTCAAGGTTCAGGCCTAAATGGTTGTCAGATGAACTAATGAGACATATGGCAGAGAAGAAAAATGCATGGGATACATACAAATTAATGGGTGACATGGAAGCCTATGATAGATATAAGTTGGTCTGTAACCAAGTCACAAAGGAGGTTAGGCAGGGCAAAGGCAGACTACGAGAAATCTTTGGCAAAGGATGCAAAGACAAACAGCAAAGAGTTCTTTACCTATGTAAACTCTAGAATGAAGGGGATGAATTAGATTGGTACACTTGATATCGATGGTTCGACTGTTGATGATCCTGCTCAGGTAGCTAACAAACTAAATGAATATTTTGCATCTACATTCACACATGAGGAGTTATTCAGGGAATGGAATGCCAGAGGTGTATTAAACTCTGGCAGTAAGCTACATAATCTTGTAATAATTGAGAGTAAATTGGAGGAGAAATTGTTGAAGATAAACATAAGAAAGGCACCTGGGGTGGATGGAATCTATCCAGTTATATTAAAGGAGGTGGCAAAGGAAGTAAGTAAACCCTTAGCCATAATTATGAGAGCTTCCCTGGACTCAGGAGAGGTATTCATGGACTGGAGATGTGCAAATGTGACCCCAATCCACAAAGGATAATCAAAGGGAGACAGAGGTAAATACAGACCTGTTGGTTTAACTTCTGTTCCAGGGAAATTAATGGAGGCACTGGTTAAAGAAGCATTGCAAGATCATCTAGACAAGACTTCAGTTATAGCTTGGACACAGCATGGTTTTGTTAAGGGGAAGTCTTGTCTGACTAATTTGATTGGATACTATGATGTAGTCACAAAGGAGCTGGATGCAAAGAATAACTTTGGTATCATATATTTGGATCTTAGAAATGCCTTTGATACTGTTGTACATGGAAGACTGCTGTACAAATTGGAGCAGTATAGCATTGGAGGCAAATTGCTGCTATGGATAAAGGGATAGTTGAGTGGGAGAAGACAGAGAGTGGTAATCAATGGGCACTGCTCTTCATGGACTAATGCTTTTAGTGGAGTCCCTCAGGGTTCAGTATTGGATCCATTGTTGTTTTCTGTATTTATAAATGATATTGATGATGGTATATCAGGCTTAATGTCCAAATTTGCAGATGATACGAAGGTTGGCAGGGTTGTTAATGACAGTATGCTGCTGCAACAGGATCGAGAAAAGTTGAGCAGATGGGCTGAGAGGTAGCAAATGAAGTTTAACATTGACAAATGTAAAGTACTACATATGAGAAGGAGTAACCCCAGAATAACGTATAAACTCTGTGATACTACACTGACAGTGGTACAGAATGAAAAGGACCTGGGGGTAATTGTGCAAGCAGATATGAGTTTTCTGAGCAGTGCTGACTTTCTGCAAGAGTAGCTCATGGTGTCTTGTCAATGATATACAGGAATTTTTCTAGCAGGGATAAGGAGGTGATTATCCCCTTGTATAAGACAATGGTCACACCACACCTTGAGTATACTGTATACAGGTCTGGAGGCCTCATTTTAAGAAGGATGTAGAGCTGTTGGAATGAGTACAGAGAAGGGCAACAAGATTAGTGAATGGAACAAAGGGTTGCTCTTATGAAGAAAGGCTTAAGTTTTGCAAATTACAGTGTCTGGAGACTAGGCACCTGCGAGGTGATCTGATTTAGGTCTATAAAGCCTTGAATGGTTTGAGCATGCTCTATGTTGATGGGACTCTTCCTCTGGCTCAGAATAATCACCTAAGAGGGCATAAATTCAAATTGAGGAAAGACGGTTGTAGGACAGATGTGCGGAAGTTTGCCTTTAGCCAGCAGGTGGTTGACTGGTGGAACAAACTTCCATCTGTCGTTGTAGAAGTTTTATAGCTTAAATACTTTTAAGGCAGAACTTGACAAACATTTGGAGTGAGTGGATGGGTGACATAAGGGGTTTTTTGTTTTGTTTTTTCTTTTTTTGGTTGATGCTATATAAGCTTGCTTTCTTGCATCATGCGCCTTTGCTAATGCTAATGCTAATATGCTTATTATTATATTAATTTTCATCAATATTGTTAACAAATAATATAAGCAGTAAGGGGCCGAACACTGAACTCTGCAGGACTCCACTAATAACATTAATCCAAGAAAAGCAGTGCCCATTATAATCACTCCCCTGTGTTCTGTTTCGACCATCTCTTTATCCAGAGCAGTAATGTCCCTAATGCCACACTGCTCCAGTTTGTAAGAAACACATGTGGTTTGATTTAGGTTTTTATGGTGTAAAGGCGACTAAGGCCATGATGTACCAAGTCCACACACATGTGGAAGTGTCCAAATCTTTCCTGAAATCTGAATATATATATGATGTCAAATTAGTTTTTTGCATCCAGCTCCTTTGTTACTGCATCATGGTAGCTAATCAGATTGGTCAGACCTGATCCCCTTAACAAATCCATAGTGCGATTTCTGTATAATTTCATCCTGTTAAGATGATACCCAATACTTCTTTAAAAACTCCATTAATTTTCCTGGAACAGAAGTGAAACATACAGGTCTATAACTCATCATGTCACTTTATGATCCCTTCCCTTCGTAAAAAAGAAACATATTTGCATGCCTACAACTTATAGGAACATCCCCAAAATCCAAGGATACCTCTCATAATTATGATCGTGGGATTGCTTACCAGTTTTGCTGCTTTTTTTAATTTAACTGGATAAATCCCATTAGCCCTAGATGTCTTATTTACTTTTATCTCAGCAATTTCTCTTTCATTTTTGTCTCAGTTATAACAAAATAATTTAGCTCCCAGTTATAACTTGGTGTAGTTCTGGTATTCCCTTCCCTAAAAACTTCATCTTGCATGAATGTAGATGCAAAATATTTATTTAGTTGTCCACAACACAAACAGGATCATCAATAGTTATTTCCTACCCCTTATCCTTGACATTAGTTATATCTTTAAAGTATATGCCACATATACTTTAAAGGTGGAGTGATATTATGACCATTCCCACTTAGTGGTTCCTTTTTATGGATATTCTTAATACACGAAGGGTACAGGGTTGTTTCTGATAATCATACAAAGAGTAATACTTTCTCTTTTTGCATCTCTAGCATGCTGGTGTAGGAAACAGTCATCCAATAAATCCAAAAAATTTTTGTTATTGTGTGAGTGACCAATTCACAAGGTTCAGTTAATATTTGAAAGTTAAAGTCTGCCATTTTAAGCCATTTCTGATCTACTTTCCTAATCTGCCTGCCTGCCTGCCTGTGTAGCTGTTAATTATATTTATCACAGTCATTTGGCCTATAACGTGGTGCATTATGGCCTTAGTAGCCCTTGCACTAATAAATCCAACAAACAACTGTCATGTTAGTTTTTCCACTGCTTTTGTTACACCAAACTGACTCAACAATGCATTAGCCACTCACATCATCTGTGTGTACTGCTTTAGTTCCTATGCACTTCTTAACCAAGGACATTACTCCTATTTCCTCTCCTTATTTGTCCTTCTTGTATGTAAATGTGTGAGAGAAAGATATAACTTGACTTGTTCTTTGTTAGCCCCGCCTGAATATATGTGCAAAAAAAAGTGTGTTTGTGTACATGTAAGTGTAACAGTTGTGTGACTGACTGAGTACAAGTGACATGCTTTCTTCACTGAAAAGGCCCCCCCCCCCAGCTTACTCATGCCATGCTATTCCCTTTTGGTGGCATGGCAGGCAACTGCTGACACTGGTCAGTGTGGGATTATCAATGCACAAATAGCCTGATAGCAATCACAACCCTCCCATGGTGTCTGACCCTATAACTGTATCCCCAATATCCAGGAATTGCCCAAATCCTCTCTGCCCACCTTCCACTCCAAACTTTTTGCCTGGTCAGCTCTACTACCCTAATACTTTCACTGCTCTTAACAGTCCCTTTATGGAGGATGGGTTGACTCTACAGGGGTGCACCCTCTATCCCCCTTAACTTCTGAATTCCTGGTGTAAGCCTTTCTGCCATCCAGCTCTTTTATCTTCACTGATACTCCATCAATTCCACTATCACTGTCATGCACCTTTCCAACAAAAACTTATGATTTTTTTTTTTTTTTTTCAGGGGTCCTCTATGGAAAGTTCAGGGGATGCCAGAGTTTGCCCAGTCAGAGAACTCGAGGCCTACTACTTGGCCTGGTACCTCGTACCTGGTACAGTAACTTGATGTCAGTGGTGTTCCATGGGTCCCTAGGCTAAGAGGCCAAGTGAACAACATAACACTACGCTACCTATATGCAATAAGGATTTTCTCTCTCTCTAAACCTATCACTCACTATCTGTGATTTACAGGGTATTGTATTTAATTCAAGAAAACTGATAGTGTAGTTGTGAGAAATCACTGATGCTGCAGTGGTTTCTCACATGGTTGCAGAGAAGACATATCTAGAGCTATCACTTGACAGTGCCTCACATTATGCAAATAATTTATGCCAGGTTGCGACCACATCACTTCATTCCCGTTTTTTGGCTTGTTCAGTGGGATAGCACAATTTCCAGTACTCAGATTAATCAAGAATACAAAGGAGGATTATAAGTAACCTTACCACAGAAGACTTCGGCTCCGCAAATTGCAGCACTTGGAAACTAAGCAATTTAAGGTTTTAAATTGATTGAGTACATTTGATGATGGTATTCTTATTCTATTTTGGACAACACATACATGCACGCAAGGAGATGTAAACTTAAATTGTAAAAGGACAGCAGCAATATAGATGTGCAAAAATTTGATTTCTGGTGGAGAATAACTGATTGCTGGAAAAGTACATAGTTTGAATAAATTTAAAGAAGAATTAGACATATTATTAGAGTAGATGGACATATGAGGTGGGTGGTGTTTTGTTTCTTTTTTTTTTGCTGATGATGTATAAGCTTCCTTCCTTTTCCTTGCATCATTTGCCACTACTAATAAAAATAATACAAAATGAAAGAAAACCGTTTAGAAAAGAAAAAAAAAACTTTCTTTCAGTTAAGGGTGTTTTAAATATTTAAACTACCTTTACTTAAAATAACTTTTTTTTTTTTTTGAAACTGGCAAAGCTGAAATATTTCAAGGCAGGACATTGAATTTAAAATTTAAATTAGAATTAAAAAGTGGTAATGAATAACTAAAGCATTCCTTCACTCTAAAAAGAAGCATAAGACTGTGTAGGGCTAAATTCATCATGTTGTACCTTTTTTAAGTGTTGAATTCTGTCCTCTGTGTAGCAAGTGAAGTCTTGTGTTTTCTTTAAAACTATTTCTACTTCTGTAAAACACGTATAATGCCCTCCGCACAATATATTTTTAAAATCAATCATGCTATATTTGAAGACTTAAAATTGGTTTGTTTATAATTCAAAATTTCATTAGGAATATGTTGTGTGACTGACAACACTACTAAATTTTTTTTTCTTCAAAATAAGAGCTAAAGATCATATAGCTAAAGATAACAAAGATAATATAGATATAAATGCTGTTCAAGGTTTAGCCCTAAATGGATGGCAGATGAACTCGTGGCAGAGATGAAAAATGAAACTCGTGGCAGAGAAGAAAAATGCATGGGATACATATAAATTATCAAGTAATGCAGAAGACTATGGTAGATATAAGCTTGATTTGTAATCAAGTCACAAAGGGGGTTAGGCAAGCTAAGGCAGATTATGAGAAATCTTTGGCAAAGGAGGCAAATTAAAACAGCAAAACTTATTTTCTTATGTAAACTCTAGAAGGAAGTATATGAATCAGATTGGTCCACTTGACATAGACGGATCAATTGCTGATTAACCTGCTGAGGCAGCTGACAAACTGAATGAGTATTCTGCATCTACATTCACAAATGAGTAATTCTATATGGAAGTGGAGAACAGAAGCTTATTCAACTCTAACAAGGAGCTAAATGATTTTGTAATAACTAAGAGAAAAGTGGAGGAGAAATTGTTGAAATTTAAACATAAGAAAGGCACCTGGTGTGGATGGGATCTATCCAGTTATATTAAAGAAGACAGCAAAGAAAGGAAGCAAACCCTTAGCCACAATTACAAGAGCATCCTTGGAGTAAAAGGAAGATACCACAGACTGGAACTGCAAATGTATCCCCAATTCACATAGGGGGGGATCAAAGTTGTTGTTGTTGTTATTTGGTTTTTAGGAGCATTAGCAACTAAGGCCATATTGCTCCGGTGCGGTGGTCATTCCCTGACCTTTCCGCATCCTCCGTATTTGGTGGTGACGGGCTCGAACCCCGGTCTAATCAAGAAGCGTGTGCTACGCACTGCTGCTCCTTCCCACCTGGCTACAGAGGCGCCGGGGGTCAAAGGGTGACATGAGTAATTACAGACCAGTTAATTTAACTTCTGTTCTGGGGAAAATAATGGAATCGCTGGTTAAAGATGCATTGCAGGATCATCTAGTAGTAGTAGTAGTAGTAGTGGTGGCACATGATGCAAGAAAGCAAGTGTAGGAGCTTATGCAGCATCAGCCAAAAAAAAAAAAAAAAAAAAAAAAAAAAAATCACACCATTCCCTCCAAATGCCTGTCCAGTTCCTCCTTAAATTTATTTAACCTATCAACTTCTACAACGACAGATGGAAGTTTGTTCCAGCAATTAACCACCCGCTGGCTAAAGGCAAATTTCCACACATCTATTCTACATCTGTCCTTTCTTAATTTGAACTTATGACCCCGTAGGTTGGTAATCTGAACAAGTGGAAGGATCCCATCAGAATTCAGCGTGCTCAACCCATTCAAGGCCTTATAGACCTCAATCAGATCACCGCACAGGTGCCTAGTCTCCAGCCACTGCAATTTGCAGAACTTAAGCCTCTCTTGGTAAGAGAATCCCTTCATTCCCCTCACCAATCGTGTTGCTCTTCTCTGTACATGCTCAAGCAAATCTACATCCTTCCTAAAATGAGGCCTCCAGACCTGTACGCAGTACTCCAGGCGTGGCCTGACCTGCCTTATACAGAGGGACAATCACCTCCTTTTCCCTGCTAGCAAAATTCCTATATATCATTGACAAAACCCCATGACCCGCCCTAGCAGCCTGTCTGCACTGCTCAGAAAACTTCATATCTGACTGCACAATTACTCCCAGGTCTTTTTCATTTTCTACCACCTTAAGTGTAGTACCACACAGTTGGTACGTTTCTCTGGGGTTACTTCTACCCATATGCAGTACTTTGCATTTGTCAAGGTTGAACTTCGGTTGCCACTTCTTAGCCCATCTGCCCAAATTATCTAGATCCTGTTGCAGTAGCACACTGCCATTACTGTCATTAACAACCCTGCCAACCTTTGTGTCATCTGCAAACTTCGACATTAAGCCTGATATACCTTCATCAATATCATTGATAAATACAGAAAACAACAGTGGACCCAACACCGAACCCTGTGGGACTCCACTAATAACATTAGTCCACGAAGAGCAGCACCCATTGATTACCACCCTCTGTCTTCTCCCACGAAACCATCCTTTTATCCATTGTAGCAACTTACCCTTAATACCATTCTGCTCCAATTTGTACAGTAGTCTTCCATGCGCAACAGTGTCAAAAGCTTTCCTGAAATCCAAGTATATGATATCAAAATTATTTTTTGCATCCAGTTCCTTTGTGACCACATCATAATAACCAATCAAATTTGTCAGACAAGACTTTCCCTTAACAAACCCATGCTGTGTTTGAATTATTGCTGCAGTCTTGTCTAGATGATCCTGCAATGCATCTTTAACCAGCGACTCCATTATTTTACCCGGAACAGAAGTTAAACTAACTGGTCTGTAATTACTCGTGTCACCCTTCGATCCACCTTTGTGAATTGGGGACACATTTGCACATCTCCAGTCCGTGGGAACCTCCCCTGAGTCCAAGGATGCTCTCATAATTATGGCTAAGGGTTTGCTTAGTTGCTTTGCCGCCTCCTTTAAAATAACTGGATAGATCCCATCCACCCCAGGTGCCTTTCTTATGTTTAACTTCAACAATTTCTCCTCCACTTTGCTCTCAGTTATTACAAAATCATTAAGCACACTGCTACAATTTGATAACCTTCTTCCATTTTCAAATTGTAATAATTCCTCACGTGTGAATGTAGATGCAAAATACTCATTCAGTTTGTTTGCTATCTGAGCAGGATCATCAACAGTCGAACCATCGATGTCAAGTGGACCAATCATATTCATCCCCTTCCTTTTAGAGTTTATATAAGTAAAGAAATCCTTGCTGTTTTTCTTAGCATCTTTTGCCAAAGATTTCTCGTAATCCGCCTTCGCCTGCCGAACCTCCTTTGTGACCTGATTACAGACTAGCTTATATCTGCCACAGGCTTCTGCGTCACCTGATAATTTATATGCATTCCATGCATTTTTCTTCTCTGTCACGAGTCTCATTAGTTCATTTGATAACCATTTAGGCCTAAACCTTGAACGATATTTCTTAATCGGTATATAAAGTCTAGTAGCTTCCACGATTAATTCTTTGAATGCTTCCCACTTAGAATTTACTGTTTGTTACATCGTCAGTTGATCCCACTGTACAGAATTTAAAAACTGTCTGAGACCACTGTACTCCCCTTCACGGAAGCAAAAACCCTTTCCTTTACTCCTGACGGTAGTTACCTCTTTGAGTAAATCCCACTTCAGCACACTGTGATCACTGCCACCTAGTGGTTCCTTTATCTGCAAATTCTTAATACACGAATGATCACTGCTGATAACCAGATCAAGAGTGTTACTTTCTCTGGTTGCCTCTCGAACATGCTGCTGCAGAAAACAATCATCCAATAAATCCACAAAAGTCTGACTAGTGTGTGAGTGACCAACCCACAAGTTCCAGTCAATATCTGGGAAGTTAAAATCCCCCATTATAAGACATTCTGATTTACTGGCCCACTCTATTTCTCTGTACAATTATTCATTGTACTCATTCAAGTCATTAGTCCTATAACGCACTCCTATCTAGACAAGATTGCAGTAATAATTCAGATACACCATGGATTTGTTAAGGGAAATTCTTGTCTAACAAATTTGATTGGATACTATGATGTGGTTACAAAGGAACTGGTTTATTTATTTATTTATTTTTTTTTAGGAGCATTAGCAACTAAGGCTATATTGCTCCGGGGATATGCGGTGGTCATTTGCTGACCTTTCCACATCCTCCGTATTTGGTGGTGACGGGCTCGAACCCCTGTCTAATCAAGAAGCGTGTGCTACGCACTGCTGCTCCTTCCCACCTGGCTACGGAGGCGCCCAAAGGAACTAGATGCAAAAAATTATTTTGATATACTTGGATTTCAGGAAAGCTTTTGATACCGTTGCACATGGAAGAACACTACTGTACAAATTGGAGCAGAATGGTATTAAGGGTAAGTTGCTACAATGGATAAAAGGATGGTTGAGTGGGAAAAGACAGAGGGTGGTAATCAATGGGCGCTGCTCTTCGTGGACTATTGTTATTAGTGGTGTCCCACAGGGTTCAGTGTTGGCCCAGTTTTCTTTTGTATATTTATCAACAATACTGATGAAGGTATATCAGCCTTAATGTTGACATTTGCAAATAATACAAAGGTTGACAGGGTTGTTAATGACAGTAATTTATTAAAAGTTGGGCAGATGGGCTGAGAAGTGGCAAATGAAGTTTAACATTGACAAATGCAAAGTACTGTATATGGGTTGAAGTAAACCAAGGTAAACATACCAACTGTGTGGTACTGCACTTAGGGTGGTGGAAAATGAAAAAGACCTGGGAGTATCTGTGCAGTTAGATATGAAGTTTTCTAACCAGTGCAGACAGGCTGCCACAGCAGGTCATGGGATATTGTCAATGATATACAAGAACTTTGCTAGCATGGATGAGGAGGTGATTATCCCATTGTGTAAGGCAATGGTCAAGCCACATCTTGAGTACTGTGTACAGGTCTAGATGCCTCATTTTAGGAAGGATGTAGAGTTGCTTGAGCAAGTACAGAGAAGGGCAACAAGATTGGTGAGGGTAACAAAGGGTCTTCTTATCAGGAAAGGCATAAGTTCTGCAAATTGCAGCATCTGGAGACTAGGCACTTGCGAGGTAATCTGATTGAGATGCATAAGGCCTTGAATGGGTTGAATAGGCACAATTCTGATGGGATTTTTTTTTTTTTTTGCTTAGCTTACGAATGTAAGTGGGCATAAATTCAAATTAAGGAAAGACAGTTGTAGAGTATATGTGCAGAAATTTGCCTGTAGCCAGCGTGTAGTTGATTGTTGGAACAAACTTCCATCTGTCATTGTGGAAGTTGATAGCTTAAATAAATTCAAGGAGGAACTGGAAAAACGTTTAGAGGGAATGGATGTGTGAAATGGGTTTTTTTTTTTTTTTGGTTGATGCTACATAAGCTTGCTTTGTTGCATCAAATGCCTCTACTTCTACTACTAGTCTGTAGAGGAAAGTTCTTAGGCTTTTACACATATAAATATATAAAAGATAGGATTAGTATTTAGTTAAATGTTCACTGAAATTTCCTGGTTTGAATTATAATAATTTTAACTTACATATTATTTTCTGATAGAGATCCAGCAACCTTCACAGATACCTTAATATCAGCAGAATTCAGAGACACAAGTGATGCTTCATACAAAACTGAACCTTCATAGCTTCTTACCATCCAAAATACTGACTGTCTGTCAAAGTTCAATGTTAATCCCATGACTGTAGAAATAGAAGCACTGTTTAAAGCAACTCATGACTAAAATATATTTTATAAATTATTCTTAATAAAAATGTATTTTAAAAAAGCAATTTACTTAATTCAATGCTGCTTTCTTTTGAGGATATATGCAGAATATGAAGCAAGTTATTCAATGCATTTAGGTAAATTTTGAGGGTAATAAACTGATTTTTATGTTTTAGAAAGTTAGATTCTTTTTAGCTTGTTTTCCAAGATCTTCACCATATACCCCTGATCTCCAAGAAGTACATCCTTGCCTTTCACAATATGCAAACAGAATGAGGAAAAATTCTAATACAACTTGTGTAGTGTGTAACCCTATGACATTCACACTACACAAGCTGAAAAACAGGCATATATTATTTCAACAAAAAGGTAAATGACTCAGTATATGTATGATGTGAGTCAAGTGCTTTCACCTAATGAGAAAATTATTAAAAGTAATAAGTAATTCACATACAAATATAGACAAAAAATACAATACCAATTATAAACAGAATAACTGCCAGGGGCTAGCACCATTCAGTATATCTTAACCATAACTGGAAGCGCTACACTGCTTGACAAAATTAACAGAACAAAAGTTTTTCATGAATATTTTATTGTGAACAATGTCACCGATGGTGAATATTTGATATAATAGGTATCCTGGCATACAAATATCGTGTATCCAATGGAAATAGAGCTATCTCTTTACAGAGCCTCGCATTATACAAATAATTCATGCCTATAAAAACACAGGTTGTGACCATATCACTTCATTCCCGTTTTTTGGCTTGCTCAGTGGGATAGGAAAATTTCCAGTACTCAGGGTGGCAAGTCATCGTCATTTAGATGATTCTTTGAGATGGATGGCTGTTGGATGACTTGAAGCAGGGTAGTCATAGGCAGAGGTGGTACGTTGGCTTAACGTCATCTTGGAACTATGGAAGTTTCAGGAGACAAGAACCATTACAAGAAGAGCTGGACAAAGTTGCCAGAGGGCTATGTCAACCAGAACAGAGCACTATCTGGCTCTAACAGCAAGATGGAACCCTATGATGTCCTGTGATCAACTGTCCCTCGAGGTTGCTGTAGCCATAGGAGAAAACATTTCCAACAGGACTGTTAAGAAGGCTCAATTCCAGTGAACTCTATCCAAGGAAGCCTGTGGTTTGTAAGCCATTAACCCCAAACCACTGCAGAATTCATCGAAAGTGGTGCCACAAACATGTGACTTGGAGCCCTGACAAATGGGGTACAGATCTGTTCTCCGATGAGTCCCATTTTAGCCTACAAACAGATTCAGGATGTTAAGACAATCTGAAGACAATGAGGAATGCAATACTATCCTTCCAACATCGGAGAAAGAGACACATGGTGGAGGCAATGTTCTTGTGTGGGGCAGAATAATGATCAATGGCTGCACTCCTCGTGATGTTTTTTTTTACAGATACCATAACTGTGCGGAGGTACTGAGAACAGATCCTCGATCCCTACATGTGACTTTTTAGGAATGCGGTTGGCCCAGATCTTCTTTGCATGCATGAGAATGCTACTGTGCATAGAGCTTAAGTGGTGGAGGAATATCTCGAAATTGAAGAAATCCAACGACTGCCGTTGCCAGCATAATCACCAGACTTAAATCCAATTGAACGTGTGTGGGAATACCCTGGGATGTTGCATTGTATGCCAACAGACAACTCCTTGGTCAAGTTATTGGTGAACTAAGGTCTACGCTGGTGGAAGAATGGGATTTGTTGCCATGCCGGTATTACAGACACCCTTATATTGAGCATGTGATCATATGGTGGGGATCATATGACGTAGTGATGTCATGTGATCATATTTTTGAGCATCTTGTATAGACTTCTGTAACATGACTTTTTTGGTAATTCTTATACAACCCCTATAAATGTTCCTTACCTGTCTGAAGTTTCTCATTATCTCCTCATTTCATTATTATTCTGTGGTATGTAAGGAAGCCAGTAGTTTATATCCCATTAACCCCAAACCACTGCAGAGTACTGACAGAGTAATGGTATTCTACCATACCAAATTTTTCCCCACTTCATCACAAGCTGAATGAGTTACACCATGTTTTTTGTTAATTTTGTTCAGCAGTGTAGTTATGGTTTAGATATCTTGGCCTAGCTACAACAAGATGAATTGCTGTTGCAAGGCCAAGAGGTAGGATATATATGGTATGCCACACAGATTTCTCTGTGACATACCATTCATAAGAATTCAACAGAATTCTCCAGGAACAATCTTCAGTACACCAAGACTAACTTTTGTTTGGTCCTTAGGTGGATTGATTTCATAAACAGGTGCCCTTTATGAATTTTCTGTAAAACTACAGAACTTTACGTTTACTCAGTGGGTTCCTTTAAACTGTGTTCAAAATTTATGCTCAGCAGCAGTAATAGTACTAATAGCAATAGTATTAGCGACATAGTGCAAGGAAGCCACAGGCTTTTTCTGCACTGGCAAAAAAAAAAAAAAAAAATCCCATCCAAGTAGATAAGAAAACACAAATTATATGCTTCCCTCCTCACACAGGTAAGTATGAGGAAGGGGGTTGCCAAGCTCTGTGGCCCACATGATTGAAGCATTTCCTCATACGGTCGTCCTGCTGCCAATCTCACCAAAACTCATCTTTGGACCCTTTCAAGAACCTTGAAGTCTTTTTTTCAGATGAGGTCTACATACTTGAACACAGTATTATATTTGTATACAGTGGAATTATGACCTCTCTAACTCTACAGAATAGGGTTTGCTAAATCATCAAGAGGGTATCATGGGCATTTCTGGCTGCCTGTTTACACTGATTAGAAAACTTCATATCTGCTTGTATTGTAACTCCCATATCCCTTTCCTCCTCTACTGTTTTAAATTTATTCCCATCAAATGTATAATTTATTTGTGGGTTGCTATTCCCCAAGTGTAAGACTTTGCATTTAGCAGCATTAAACATAGCTGCAACTTCTCTGACCATCTTTGAAGTCTATTCAAGTCATCCTGAAGGAGTGCTGCTTGGGTACTGATCATTAACAATTCTGGCTTCCTTGCATCATATTGCTAATTTTTTTTTTTTTTTTTTTTTTTTTTTTTGATTTGGTAGTTGTTGGCGCATCGGCTTCTGTGGCCATATTGCACCTCCAAAGGTTTTTGCAGTACAGTGATCCAAGCCCGAGGCGGGAATCGAACCCGCGACCTTTGATATTGCTAATAATAATAATAATAATATAAGCACGTTCTGCAAGAGTTGCAGTCATTCCTTGCTTGTGTCAGGATAGCGAGCTGCATGCAGGTTGATGCCACGAAGAAAGAGTGCTATCGTTGCTTTACGTGAGGAAGGATGTTCTTCCCGTCATATTACTTATAGAGTGTGTTGTAATCAGTCGTCAGGCAAGTGGATTTCTTTCCAACCTCAGGAATACTGGTTCTGCTGATAGGAAAAAAGGAACAACCGGACACAAACAAGTCTCTATTCCAAAACAGGACTGCGTTTTGAAGCACTTGTATACCTGAAAGTAACAGCTGATGCAATATTACATCATCACCTACGTGTGTCAATCTTATCTGATGCAATCTGCAAGAAATATTCCCATATACTTATGTTATTCGGACAACAATTACAATTTTAAGGGGTGATGCACTTTCTTTGAACACCAGTGTGTGTGTGTATATGTGTGTGTATACACACACACTGAATAGAATAACAAGAGAGTGGAAATAAGAAGTCAGAAAATTGAGGAAGTAATCTAGTGCAGTCAAAGGCAGCAAATGCTAAACATATGCAGAGCAGAGACAATAAATCAAAGAAAAAAAAAAAAAAGATAAAAAGAGGGAGATGGAAAATGATGGAGGGGGAATAGAAGGTAACATAAAATATATGTATAAGGATATAAATAATTTAAAAAATTGACAAAGTGAGGCTGTATTATTTACGTGACGAAATTTTTGAAATCGTCTGCTTATATTACGCTTTATGACCTTATTTCACATTTTTTACTCTAGGCTTGTACATTATGTATAATAGTTTATGATTACATTTGTATGATGACTTTATGTGATGTATGCATCCCCCCCCCCTTGTTTACAGTTGTTTCTAGTTTTGAAAACTTTTTATCAGGAGGTGACGCTGTCATAGAACTTTATATTTGTATCTCATTGGAATTCATTATTTAGTTTTGGTTTTGTTTTATCCTGTGTACAGTTGTGTAGCCACCTTTTCCTTGGGTATCTCTACAATGCAAGTTATTTTTTCCATTCTTTTACATGTTTTTTACTCTTAGAAATTTCTAGGCTCTGATTTAAAACTTATTTCCAGGTGCCAATACTGTTTAGTTTAATATATCTAAATTTTCAGTTTTTC
This sequence comes from Mastigoproctus giganteus, assembly GCF_048544385.1. Classification (NCBI taxonomy): domain Eukaryota; kingdom Metazoa; phylum Arthropoda; class Arachnida; order Uropygi; family Thelyphonidae; genus Mastigoproctus; species Mastigoproctus giganteus. The sequence continues at coordinate 177,471,850 of NC_143575.1, read as the reverse complement.
TGCAAGTTGTTGCTTGAAATCCTTTTAATAATTGTAAAAAAAAAAATTATTTTCATTTTCATTTATTTTAGTTACAAATTTTTATTCTCATTTTTATTTATATTTATGCTTTTTACCCTTTGCCTTGTGGTTTACATCAGAAATGAAGACACATGTTGCTATTTTGCTTGCAATCCTGGCTGTTGATACCTGATAAGAGTGGTTTTGTAAGTTGTGTGGCAACATTCTTATTTTGTCAATTTTGTAATTATTTAATTGATTTCATAATTATTTATCTCTTATTATACATATTTTTTTCTGTTACCTTCTATCCTCCCTCTATCACTTTCTGTGTGTGTGTGTATGAGGCGCTACCCAAAAGTTCCTGAAATTTGAATGTTGCACGAGAACCATGTCTAGTATGGACTTGTGGCACTAGGTAACACTGCATGCATCCTTTGTGAATCAGTGTGCCACATGGCATCAGGCTGGATAGAGTCATTGAATAATTATGTGCAGTTCTTTGGCGGCGTGTTTCACATAGTTTGCGATGGCTGATGTGAGAGAGCAACGTGCTTGCATCAAGTTTTGTTTCCTTCTTATCGAAAGAGAAACCCATAAGAAGTTGAAACACGCTTTAGATGACAATGCTTTAGGCCAGATGTAGACCTACCACTGGTTTAACAGTTTTAAAAACGGTCGAATGTCGGTTGATGACGACGATCACTCTGGGCATCCATCATTCAGCACCACTCCAGAAAATGTCACAGACATTCAGGTGGCGATCCTTGAAGACCGTAGGCAGACCATCCATGCAATTTGTGGCATTGTAGGACTATCATATGGCATGTGTCAGATGAGTTGAACATGAGAAGGATTGTGGCTAAGTTCATGCCATGGTTACTACTGAGTGAAGACCAAAAGCAGCATCGAATGGAAGTTAGCAGATATCTTCAAGGACGGGCCAAGAGTGATCAAAACTTCCTTTCTATGGTCGTCACTGGTGACGAGAGTTGGCTATATGGGTATGACCCAGAAACCAAGCAACAAGAGCCCATCTTTACCCTGGACCGAAAAAAACCCGGCAAGTGAGGAGTAATGTCAAGTTCATTCTGATCAGTTTTTTGGACATTTATGGGATTATTCATAAGGAATTCATTCCTTCTGTCCAGACCATCAACGAAAAATTCTACTGCAACGTCCTGAGGTGGTTAAGAGACGCCGTCAGGAGGAAATGTCCAGAGAAGTGGTGCACAAAGAACTGGATCCTTGACAACAAGCCGGCCTACACATCTCTCACTGTGGTGCAGTTTTTGGCATCCAGTAACATGACAATCATCCCCCACTCCCCCCTTATTTCCAGACATAGCCCACTGCAACTTCTTCCTCTTTCCAAGAATGAAAATCAAGCTGAAGGTCAAAGATTTGACAAAGTATATCCAAACTGAATCGCAACATAGAAGATATCCAAACCGAAAGTCGGAGAGTTCCTCGACCAACAGTAACACCAGACATAACAACAACAGCCCTGTGTACTTGGTAGCAATACCCATCACGAGGTGGAACCTCCAATCGGGGAGAAATAATATAGGAGCAATAATAATAATAATAATAATATGTGCCAAATGAGACACATTAACAAACAATTACCATAGAAAGTGCCCCATATAAAAAGGCTGAAAATACCAAAATTGTCCCATATAGGGAGGTTGAAAACACCTGTTGAAGTGTCCACATATAATTTGTAATATTTCTGGCCAGGACCCAAGTCTGAGTATCATAACAAGATGTGACCCTTTTAGATGTTCATTAAGGGAGGTTTCACCATATATAAATATATATATATATATATACAGTAGAACCAGTAAGAAATTCCCACATAAGAAGTTTTCCCCTGAACTAGGTTTGGTTTCTTAAGTTCCAATTTCAACTCTATACATTGTAATGTATTATTTTCCCGCATAAGAAGTTTCCCGGGTAAACATTTTTACCCCATAAAAAGTTTGTGATAAAGAATACCACAGTGTATTATTGTAACGATGTTTTCCCATTTAATATGTTTTTTAAATATAGAAATTATTTATTTTTAATATTAAACAATATAAACATTTGGTAATCGAACAAATTAGTTCCAAGCATCATTTTAGTTCGTAGTAAACCACCGAAGTAGATGAATTGGCATATTTTTTGATATACATGTATCTCACGTTGTGAATGCTTTCACAACGTGAGATACATGACTGACGGAATTTACTGTTGGTAACTGACGATGTTACCAACAGTAAATTCTAAGCGGGAAGCATTCAAGGAATTAATCGTGGATGCTACTAAAAGTTTCATACCTATTAAGAAATATTGTTCAAGGTTTCGGCCTAAATAGTTGTCAAATGAACTAATGAGACTCGTAACAGAGAAGAAAAATGCATGGGATGCATATAAATTATCAAGTGACTCAGAAGCCTATGGCAGATATAAGTTAATCTGTAATCAGGTCACAAAGGAGGTTCGGCAGGCGAAGGCAGATTATGAGAAATCCTTGGCAAAAGATGCTAAGAAAAACAGCAAGGATTTCTTTACTTTTTTAAACTCTAAAAGGAAGGGGATGAATCTGATTGGTCCACTTGACATCGATGGTTCGATTGTTGATGATCCTGCTCAGATAGCAAACAAACTGAATGAGTATTTTGCATCTACATTCACACATGAGGAATTATTAAGGTTTGAAAATGGCAAAAAGGTTATCAAATTGTAGCAGGATACTTAATGATTTTGTAATAATTGAAAGCAAAGTGGAAGAGAAACTGTTGAAGTTAAACGTAAGAAAAGCACCTGAGGTGGATGGGATCTATCCAGTTATATTAAAGGAGGCGGCAAAGCAACTAAGCAAACCCTTAGCCATAATTATGAGAGCATCCTTGGACTCGGGAGGTTCCCACGGACTGGAGATGTGCAAATGTATCCCCAATTCACAAAGGAGGATCGAAGGGTGACACGAGTAATTACAGACCAGTTAGTTTAACTTCTGTTCCGGGTAAAATAATGGAGTCGCTGGTTAAAGATGCATTGCAGGATCATCTAGACAAGACTGCAGCAATAATTCAGACACAGCATGGGTTTGTTAAGGGAAAGTCTTGTCTGACAAATCTGATAGGATATTATGATGTGGTTACAAAGGAACTGGATGCAAAAAATAATTTTGATATCATATATTTGGATTTCAGGAAAGCTTTTGACATTGTTGCGCATGGAAGACTATTGTACAAATTGGAGCAGAATGGTATTAAGGGTAAGTTGCTACAATGGATAAAAGGATGGTTAAGTGGGAGAAGACAGAGGGTGGTAATCAATGGGTGCTGCTCTTCTTGGACTAATGTTATTAGTGGAGTCCCACAGGGTTCGGTGTTGGGTCCACTGTTGTTTTGTATATTTATCAATGATATTGATGAAGGTATATCAGGCTTAGTGTCGAAGTTTGCAGATGATACAAAGGTTGGCAGGGTTGTTAATGACAGTAATGGCAGTGTGCTACTGCAACAGGATCTAGATAATTTGGGCAGATGGGCTAAGAAGTGGCAACTGAAGTTTAACCTTGACAAATGCAAAGTACTGCACATGGGTAGAAGTAACCCCAGAGAAACGTACCAACTGCGTGGTACTACACTGAAGGTGGTAGAAAATGAAAAAGACCTGGGAGTAATTGTGCAGTCAGATATGAAGTTTTCTGAGCAATGCAGACAGGCTGCCAGGGCAGGTCATGGGGTTTTGTCAATGATATATAGGAATTTTGCTAGCAGGGAAAAGGAGGTGATTATCCCTCTGTGTAAGGCAATGGTCAGGCCACGCCTTGAGTACTGCGTACAGGTCTGGAGGCCTCATTTTAGGAAGGATGTAGATTTACTTGAGCGTGTACAGAGAAGGGCAACAAGATTGGTGAGGGGAATGAAGGGATCCTCTTATCAAGAGAGGCTGAAGTTCTGCAAATTGCAGTGGCTGGAGACTAGGCACCTGCGCGGTGATCTGATTGAGGTGTATAAGGCCTTGAATGGGTTCAGCACGCTGAATTCTGATGGGATCTTTCCACTTGTTCAGATTACGAACCTAAGGGGGCATAAATTCAAATTAAGAAAGGACAGATGTAGAATAGATGTGCGGAAATTTGCCTTTAGCCAGCGGGTGGTTAATTGCTGGAACAAACTTCCATCTGTCGTTGTGGAAGTTGATAGGTTGAATAAATTTAAGGAGGAACTGGACAGGATTTGGAGGGAATGGTGTGATTTTTTTTTTTTTTTTTGGCTGATGCTGCATAAGCTCATACATTTGCTTTCTTGCATCACATGCCACTACTACTACTACAGTGAGTTGCTCTGATATTGCACTACCTCCAATAAGCAACACTTCCCCAATGGATTCTCGGCAGAAGCCACCACCTATGAGAATTCTGCGTGCCAAAAAAATTTGTATTCATGCCATTTTGGTCATGTGTGCCATGGGTTTGCCACCCTTGTTTAAGGTATGTTGAAACTCCAAAGGAGCTCATTCTTCCAACTTGGTAATGAGTTTAATGAACAGAATGTTAAGCAATTAGAAATCCTCAGTTTAAAAATGTTTCCCATAGGTAGAGTAAAATATTTATAAATTCCGAAATAGTACTTAAAAATCATCTTTAACTTATGTATGAGTATCTTTTCATTTCATTTGTGTAGTTAATATTTCATACCCTTTGGTCATTTTCCCTTCTAAGAAGTTTTCTCACGTAAGAAGTTCTAAACCTCCAGTCCCTTGGAAAAGTTATCCGAGTTCTACTATATATATATATATATATATATATCCCCCCCCCCATTTTGGTTTGTTTGTTAACAAAAAAAAAAGGCTGTGAAATTTTCAAACTAGAAACTTAGAAACTAGATTGTTGGCACTCTGTTGCTGCTGACCCAGTTAAAAACAATGTATGCAAGGCATTACATTCCAGGCATTAGATTTTCATTACTGAAATTAACTTAATTTTTTATTTTATGTGTTTATTAGAAGTAAAAAGTGAATACTTATCTTGTTACCAGATAATAATTAATTGATTAACTAAAAATATATAAAAATAATTGTTTTCACATCACTGCACACATCTCACAACATAATATTCACTCCATATTTTATAGTACTTTGCAATTAAAGCACATAATATGGAATTGAGCTTTGTGATTTAATAAATTAAACAATCACAGTATGCTGTCAATACTCCCATAATGCAGTTTAGTTATTTCTTCTGGATTTTAATAACAATTTAAATAACATGTATTTAACATTTCTGCTATGATTAATATAAGCAAACAGTAATAATTCATGATTTATGTATTTAATAAACTGATAACAAAAACAACTTTCTCAAACTGCAATGGATACTATTGGATACTATAATGTGGTCACAAAGGAACTGGATGCAAAAAATAATTTTGATATCATATACTTGGATTTCAGGAAAGCTTTTTATACTGTTGCACATGGAAGACTCCTATAAAAATTATAGGACATTGCACAGGGAAAACTCCTATATGGAATTAAGGGCAAGTTGCTACAATGGATAAAGGGATGGTTGAGTGGTAATAAATGGACACTGCTTTACGTAGACTGATGTTATTAGTAGAGTCCCCCAGGGTTCGGTGCTGGGCCCATTGTTGTTTTGTTAATGATACCGATTTATTAATGATACCGATGAAGGTATATCAGGCGTAATGTCCAAGTATGCAGATAATACAAAGAAGTGGAGGAAAGTGATGCAAGAAAGCATATTTGTCTGAGTTTTATAAATTTTGGAATGGTCTGACAAATTTTTCTAAAAGAACTTAAATATAAAATTTCATTTAAATCTGTCTAGTGCTTTAGCTACAATATATGATATAAGGTAAGCCTATGTGATATGTACACAAAAAAAAAATAATAATAATAAAAGTTAAATAAAAAAAAATAATTGCTGGATTTCTATTTGTTTGATTTCCAGCAATCTTAGATGGGAACCGAGCCTTCTCTCCAAATGACTACATCATAAAAGAGGATTTTCTCCACTGATGTTTTAATTCTGAACATTTAGAGTAACCATAAAATGTCTCACAATTCATATTAAAGTTTATATCTCAATCCAAAAAATCCCAAGCAACAGATCATTGTGGCATGGAAAAATTTTACATGCCTTGTGCCTAATACTTAGCGTAATACAGGGCAAGTCAAAATTATGTATACAGACCTTAACAATCGATAATTCTTGAATTATATGGCAGATTTTTATTATTTCTTTTATCAGATTGGCTGAAACCCATAGAAATGAAGAACAGACAATTAAGTTTTGATGAGAGAAAGGACATTCCTGACTGGTAGTGGAAATTTTAAAATGTCATAGAGGTTCAGCACGCATGAGAAAGCCAATGTGGAACACTGGTGCCTACTCATCTAACAATAACCTATCTGCATGATAAATTTGAGGAACAAGGAGCTGTACTCAATATCAATAAGACTAGTGGTGAGAGGAAACGGACATCAAGAAGTGAAAATATTGAAGCTGTCATGAATGCATTTGAATGTTCCTTACAGAAGTCAAGACAATATTCATGAGAACTGCAAATGGGTCAATTGAGCATTATGAGAATCTTAAAAGAATGTAAATTTCAAGCCTTTTAGACTTCAACTACTAAATGCAATATAGAAAGATGATCCAGACTGATGAACAGATTTTGTGAGTAGTAATGTCATAAAAGTAAATGAGTAGTAATGTAATGGTGAAATCTTTTCTTTAGAGGATAGAATTGTATGGTCAGACAAAACCGAGTTCAAACTAAATGGACATTTGAATCATCAAAAGTGTGTTTACTGGACTAATAAAAATCCTCACCCACCTCACCTTGCAAAATGATGTTAATCTGCCAGGGATAACTGTGTGAATGAGAATCACTTCTCAGGGATTATCACACCTTTCAGATTCAATAGCACTGTTACTGGGCAGAGTTATGTTGAAATGTTAAGGAATTATGCAGTACTCAATATCAGAAGGATGTTTCAGATATGATAGTGTTTTTTCAACAGGACGATGGCAACACTCAAACCCCAAAAATATTGGAAGATCTGAGGATGGCAATACAACACGAAATACGCAGAATTTCAATGACTTATGCATTGTTGTATGTAGGGGGTGTTGAAAAAGAGATGTTTATCCATGCAGCATGCATGGATAAACATAGAAAAAAACTTATTTAAGATATTCAAAATATCCTTTTCCAGCACAGAGAAGGTTATTTTGAACATCTTAAATAAGTTTTTTTCTTTTAAATAGAAGCCAAACATGTAATTCAGTTGTTAAAATGTATTTAAATTTATTATAAAATTCACAAATTATTGGATTGTTAAAGCATTTACAAAATTTCCACTCGTCATTTTATTTTATTTATATTTTGTATTTTAATAAATGTGTTTTATCTACTGACCAGTGCCATACTAAACCAGCTCCATCTCAGGAGTTGTTCCAAACAAAGTTTCCTGGAATAGTTTGCAATGGCATTAATAAATTGCAAAAAATTATCTATATACAGTAAACAGTCAATATTTGTGGATTAAATATTCACAGTTTAGATTACTTGAAGGTTATGTCTTTTGTTTTTCATATCTATCTGACATCTGCAGCTTTGATCCTTGCAGATAGTTTCTCTTATGTTACATTTCTAGCATATATACATACTTGTTAGTTATGCCACAATGTTGTAGAGAGATTCTGATCAACAGACCAATGGATCAGAATCTTATCACAACATTTAAGCCATATTAGTATTAGCAATGGCCACATGGAGCAAGGAAGCTTATGGCTTATGCCGCACTAGCCAAAAAAACAAAAATAAAATAAATAATAATAATAAGAAGAAAATAAAATAACAAAAAATAAATAAAATAATAAGGATTAAATTAAATAATAATAATAAGAAGAAAATTTTAAAAAATAATAATAATAATTAATAAAAGAAAAGGAAAGAGACAACTTATGCATTTCCCTCCTCCTGTAGGCAATTAAACAGCTGACCTTTGAATTTCCCCAAACTGTCATCCTCTACCACCCATGTAGGTAATTTATTCCAGTAATTTATAACTTTCTGGCTAAAATAAAACTTCCTGCAATCCAGTCTAAACATCATCAAATTATAGTTCCTTGTTCTAGAATCATTTATAACCATGAAAATTCCATCCTCATTCATTTTACTTATGCCTCTCAGAGCCTTAAACACCTCATTCTCAATCAAGTCTCCTTTAAGGTACCTAGTTTCCAAGCTCTGCAACCCACATATTCAAAAGTCTTTTTTCATATGGATGACCTTTTGCCGATCTCACCAGGCATGTTACCCGTCTTTTGGACCCTTTCAAGAAGCACAATGTCTTTCTTTAGGTGCAGTCTCCATACTTGAACACAGTATTCCAAATGTGGTCTAACAATAGTCTTATATAATGGGATTATGACGTCCTTATCTCTACTAACAATTGTTTGATAAATCATTGACAGAACACCATGGGCCTGCCTTGCAATCAGTCTACAATGCTCGGAGAACTTCATATCCGACCGTATTGTAATACTCAAGTCCCTACCTCCACTACCGGCTTTAGTTCAACTCTGACAAGTCCATAAGTTATTTTGGGGTTATGGTTCCCCAGGTGCAATACCTTACACTTTGCTAGATTAAAGCATAGCTGCCAAAGATTATTTAGGTCATTCTGAAGAAGCTCTCCTTGGCAGTGATCATTAACTACTTACCAATCTTTACATCATCTGCAAATTTAGACACCACGCTCTCTATCCCTTCACTGATGTCATTTATGAAAATCAAAAACAACAGTCCTAATACTGATCCTTGGGGAACCCCACTTCTTACATCAACCCAATCTGAGGAATAACCATTTATCACAACCCTCTGCCTCCTGCCCTGAAGCCATCCAGCTATTCATCTAAGGATTTTTCCTGTGATTCCAATCTGTTCCAACTTATAAAGTAACCGCTCATGTGAGACTGAGTCAAATGCTTTGCTGAAATCCAAATAAACAATGTTGAAATTATTCCCTAAGTCCAGCTCTTGAGTGATCCTGTCAAAATAGCTAACCAGATTAGTTAAACACAAATTTCCCTTTACAAAACCATGCTGAGTATCCTTCAGAATTCCATTTCTATCTAAGTCATAGTGAATTCCACTCTTCATCATAGTCTCCATGATTTTCTCTACTACTTGAGTTAGACTAACCGGCCGGTAATTTCCCACTTCACTCTTAGATCCGACCTTATGTACTGGAGATGCTTCAACTTTGGGCTAATGTGATAGATTAGTTCACCGAGCATGTTATCATAGAGAGAATCCTACACAGTTCCTATGGTGAGTATTTTTACCATTTTTCTTGCAGGGTTGTCAAGAAATATCAGACTGAAGTTAGAAATGTTGCTATGATGCTTCTTGCTATAGCAACATAAGTAGCAAGGTGACAGCATGTTTTTCTGAGGAGACTGTTTTTATTTCTTGAATTGCTGACTGGGAATGGCACCCACACATTAATATCAGCATGGGAAGACAAGTTGTATGACAATTTCCAGTAAAGTATGACTTATTTCACCACTCTCTGCAAAAACTTATGGAACTACTTCTTGTTTACTTCTTATGCTGTGGTTGTCTTCTACAAAAAAGTGCTGCCATATTGGATTTTTGACAGTTTGAGAACTTTGAGCGCTTATAACTTCTGACCTTCTTGATGGAAAATTATCGTCTTGGTGTCTACTGGAGCCCCTAATAATCCCTTTTCCTAAGAGAAACTTCATATCCCAACTCCTTTTAGAATTTTTTATTTATGCTGATCGCTATTCCTTCTCCATTGAAACATATGCGGTATCTCTGTGAACTCACTGCTCCGAAATGCCTCGACAAAAAATTATTCCAGGCAACTCATCTTGATCAGCATCATCCAAAGACCCATTAGAAAAATTGTCAGCCAATTTGGACTATTATTTCAGAGGTTATTGACATTTCAGTGGAGAGACAATGTAGTTGCATTGTCTCTACACTGATTGTCTATTAGAAGTTAATTTTTACTGAATGCGAACATTCATCTTGATTTCTGAAAGAAAGGTCTACCCCTTTTTCGACATAAAGGATTGGTATTAATATTTGCAGTTTTGACTGTAAAATCCCCTAAGAACTGAGGATTTGCTGTACTTCATTCTGCATTAGCATTAGCAATGGTAAATGATGCAACTAAGCAAGCTTATACAGCATCAGAAAAAAAAAAAAAAAAAGACCTCTCCCATTTCACCTGTTTATTCCCTCCAATAGCTTGTCTGGTTCTTCATTGAATTTATCTCAACTTCCACAACAACAGATGAAAGTGTGTTCCAAAAATCAACCACCCATTGGGTAAAGGCAAACTTCCGTACATTTATACTGCAACTGTCCTTCCTCAATTTGAATTTGTGCCCCCTCATGTGTGTGTGGTCTGAGGAGGAAGAATACCATCAGTGCTGCACTTGCTCAATCCATTCAAAGCCTTAAACACCTCAATTAAATCACCTTGCAGGTGCCTAGTTACCAGAAATTGCATTTTGCAGAACTGAAGCCTTTCTTGGTAAGAGCAAACCTTTGTTCTGCTCAACAATCTCATTGCCCTTCTTTGTACTTTTTTTAGCATTAGCAAAGGCACATGATGCAAGAAAGCAAGCTTATATAGCATCAGCCATCCACTCGCTCCAAATGTTTGTCAAGTTCTGCATTGAATGTATTTAAGCTATCAACTTCTAACGATAGATGGAAGTTTGTTCCGCCAATCAACCACCTGCTGGCTAAATGAAAACTTCCACACATCTATCCTACAACCGTCTTTCCTCAATTTGAATTTATGCCTTCTCAGGTGATTATTCTGAGCCAGAGGAAGAATCACATCAACATTGCGCATGCTCAAACCATTCAAGGCTTTATACACCTCAATCAGATCACCTTGCAGGTGCCTAGTCTCCAGACACTGTAATTTGCAAAACTTAAGTCTTTCTTCGCAAGAGTAACCTTTTGTTCCATTCACTAATCTTGTTGTCCTTCTCTATACTCATTCCAACAGCTCTACATCCTTCCTAAAATGAGGCCTCCAGATCTGTATACAGTACTCAAGATGTGGTCTGACCCATTACCTTATACAAGGGGATAATCACTTCCTTATCCCTGCTAGAAAAATTTCTGTATATCATTGACAAGACACCATGAGCTACTCTTGCAGACCATCTGCACTGCTCAGAAAACTTCATATCTGCCTGCACAATTACCCCCAGGTCCTTTTCATTCTCTACCACTGTCAGTGTGGTACCACAGAATTGATACGTTACTCTGGGATTACTGCTTCTCATATGTAGTACTTTACATTTGTCAATGTTAAACTTCATTTGCCACCTCTAACCCCATCTGCTCAACTTTTCTAGATCCTGTTGCAGCAGTGTACTGTCATTAGTGTCATTAACAACCCTGCCAACCTTCGTATCGTCTGCAGACTTGGACATTAAGCCTGATATACCATTATCAATATCATTTATAAATACAGAAAACAACAATGGACCCAACACTGAACCCTGAGGGACTCCACTAACAATATTAGTCCACAAAGAGCAGTGTCCATTGATTACCACTCTCTGTCTTCTCCCACTCAACCATCCCTTTATCCATAGCAGCAATTTGCCTCCAATGTCACACTGCTCTAATTTGTGCAGCAGTCTTCCATGTGCAACAGTATCAAAGGCTTTTCTAAGGTCCAAATATATGATATGAACTTGTTCCAGCAGCTCCGTGTCCTTCCTAAAATGGGGCCTCCAGACCTGCAGGTAGTACTCAAGATATGGCCTTACCACTGCCTTATACAATGGGATAATCACCTCCTTATCCCTGCTAGTGAAATTCCTGTATATCATTGACTAAACTCCAAGAGCTCTCCTGGCAGCCTATCTGTACTGCTTAGAGAACTTCATATCTGACTGCACAATTAACCCCAGGTCTTTCTCATTTTCCACTATCCTGAGAGTAGTACCACACAGTTGATACGTTACTCTGGGGTTACTGCTACTCATATGCAGTACTTTGTATTTATCAAAGTTAAACTTCAATTGTCATTTCTCAGCCCAGCTTTTCTAGATCCCATTGCAGTAGCATGAAACTAGAAAAGTCGTTACTGTCATTAACCATCCTGCCAAACTTTGTATCATCTGCAAACTTGGATATTAAGCATGATACGCCTTCATCAATATCATTAATAAAAAAAAAAAAAAAAAGAACAATGGGCTCAACACTGAACCTTGGGAGACTTGAATAATAACATTAGTCCAAGAAGAGCAATGTCCATTGATTACCACTCTCTGTCTTCTCGAACTCAACTATCCCTTTACCCATAGCAACAACTTGCCCTTAATGTCACACTGCTCTAATCTTTATAGCAGACTTTTATGTGCAACAGTATCAAAAGCTTTCTCGAAATCCAAGTAATGATATAAAAATTATTTTATGCATCCAGTTTTTTGTGACCACATCACAGTAACCAATTAAATTGGTTAAACAACATTTCCCCTTAACAAACCCATGCTGAAGTCTTGCGGCCTTGTCTAGATGATCCAGAATTACTTCTTTTACCATTTAATTGTAAGAATGATCATAAAATTGCTGATGTATAGAATATATATATTAACATCTCAATCTTCCACAGCCTAATCCCATCTATTTGAAGTTAGCTTTCTGAGTCCTATGCCATGTCTTCTTCATCTTGGATCAAGTCAACTCTAACTCTGCACTCCTCCATATTCCTTTCTGATTGTGATCTATGAACCATCTTCTTTTCTTGAATTTGTGCATGTTTATATACAGAACCTTTCCTATATTTTGTACCACTGGCTAGTATTAATGGCCAGCTGTTTTTGGAGGACACCCCAGCATTAATTGAAAGAGCCATCACTGATATGGTGAAAGTTTTATGACTGGTTGCCTCCCTGATGTCACACCTCCTTATTTTTCATCTGGGCTTGAGACCAGCATTGGAAGAGTTTATATATACAAATTAATATAAAAAATAATAATAACCATGGATCGTTGTACTCCCCTCAGTATTGCCAGAGAAATATACAAATATAGAAACAAAATTGAAAGCAATTTTGTTTCTAAATTTGTAACTCTGAAAAAAAAAAAAGAAAGTAGGATAACAAAATTACAAAGACATCATCAAATTAATAACTTAATAGACACTGTTTAATGTGCTACTACACTGCAATAATATATTAATAATCATTTATATATTAAAGCTAAAGGCAGCAAATGACCATAATGTTTTTAATGGTCATCAACACTATGACAATGTATGTTCTCATAGGGCACACCAAACCTGAAATCTCCTGAAAACATACATTTGTGAGGTTCATAACCACCATGTAGTCCAGACCTTGTTTCCATTCCTATTTCCAACTGTTGAGTAGGTTAACAAAATATCTTCCTGGTTTCTTCCACTGAGGATGGAAGATGGACATCTTCCTTTCTTAGATCTTCTAACCTCCAAATCTTTACACAAATGTGAGGAGCATTTACTGGAGAAATCCATAAACTACCAACTCTTAAAACTATCTTGAAATCTTCCATCTGATTAATGACCGCCAATATGGATTATGTCAACATCAATCAACTGATGTGTTGGCTTATATTACAGTTTTTTTTTTTTTTTTTTTTTTGATTTGGTAGTTGTTGGCACATCGGCTTCTGTGGCCATATTGCACCTCCCAAGGTTTTTGCAGTACTTTGATCCAAGCCCGAGGCGGGAATCGAACCCGCGACCTTTGGGTTGCCGGGCAGGTACTTTACCCACTCGGCTAGCCCGGTCGGCTATATTACAGTGTGGCACTGGAAACAAGATTGATGTTATGAGATGAATGCTAGAAGTGAACGCATCTACTAGAAGTGAACATGAAATGAAAAAGTGATGGTTCCTTGAGCACAGAAGTCAAGGTCAGCGGAAATTGCCACCATTTCAGAATGTAGTGCGAGCTGAACTGCATGTCTCTACTGTGTCAGTGTTGTGGAAGGACAATGGAACAAAGAGCAAAAATCAAGTTTTGTGTTCAATTGGGCAAAAGTGCTATGGAAACATTTCAAATGATGAAGCAAGTCTATGGAGAGAAATGCCTATCTAATGCTTGTGTGTTCAAGTGGCATAAACATTTCACCTATGGAAGAGAATCACTATAAGATGACAAACATCCAGGCACAGCAAAATGGTTTGAATGTCGGAGTTGATTGAAAAGGTGCAGGAAATGATTACCAATGACTGATGCACAATGCTCTGAATGATTTCAGAAGGTCTGTGCTTTAATGAGAACACCATTAGAACCCAGGATTTAAAGAAAACACAAGTCTGTGCATGGTTTGTTCCGCATTTGTTAACAGATGGTCAACAGGCGTGGGTTGAACAATGCAGAGAACTTATTGAGGCCACTGAAAGAAAATCCAACTTTCTGAATTCGATCATTATGGGTGACGAGATGTGGTGTTTTTGGTACAACACTGCAATGAAGTGATAAAAGTGCAGAGCAGAAGTCAGCAAACTCTTAGAAAGCCAAAAAGTCATAACTTTCTATAATAGCAAGGGATTGTGCACAAACAGTTGTGTCCAATGGACAAAGTGTTACTGCTGCCTACTATTTGAATATACTGCAACATTTGTTGCAGAGAATCTGTCGTATGTAGCCTCAGTATGGAGAAGGTGGCAGTTGGTTCCTCTTGCATGACAACACACCAAGCCACAAAGCTATGATGATCATATTTAACTCTGCTCACCAGTCCCTGAAAACCCCAGTGGGGTACTGGTTGTTGTTGTTATGGAGATTTAATGGCACATAAGCTGCTACGGCTATAATGTGACCTATTCATTTATTATATAAAGAGATGAGAAATTTACATAAAGTCAGAAAGAATTCTGAAATCAGAACTGATTAAAAAGCCCGGTTTGCATGAGGAAGTTAAAAAATTCATAAATATTTGCCTTATCATCAATGAGATTTTCAAGAGTTATTGGTTTATGAAGATTAACCAGTGATAGCAAGGTTGAAGTTCTGTCTTGTTTATAGTAAAGGCAGTCAATGAGAATGTTTCACAGTCACAGTTATAGAACAATGCGGACATTGTGGTGGATCATTTCCAGTGAGCAAATGTAGGTGGGTCAGATGGGTGTGACCTATTCTTGCTCTTGAAAGGACTACTTCTTGTATGGACACTGGAGCGCCAAAATTTCGGATCCTGTTTAAACTGAAAGAGCTTATTATTAGTCTGAGAGTGCCAGAGGGCTGTCCATTCTGATAGGCATGCAGCATTAATGATCAATGTATAATCTGATGCTGGAACACGGATATTGGTTAAATCAAGGGTGGATGGATTTTTTGCAGCTTGATCGGCCAGTTCGTTGCCCAAAATATCAGAATGGGCCAGAATCCAACAGAAAGTGACCCGCTGATAGTGTTTTTCAATCTGCAGTAATAATCTTCTAATTTCATTTATAACAGGGTGAACTTTATCTGAGGAATAACACAATGCCTTGATTGAGCTGAGGGAATCGGTATAAATAACAGCTTTTAAAGAACAGTCAGAACAGAGATTTTCTATGGCTAGTTTAACTGCATATAATTCCGCTGAGAATATACTGAAATCAGATGGGATGGAAATAATGATATTCGGACACACTGCGGCTGCTGCAACGTTTGAATTAGATTTAGATCCATCTGTATAAATTGGGGAAAAAGCAATATATCATGAAGTGTGAACTGCATGAAGTTGTTTGACAGTGGATGCTAGTAAAACATTCTTTCCCCATTGGCAGAGTTGACCGTCATAGGGCTGTATAGGAGGAGGATCCCATGGTGGTTGAATGCAAGTTTCTATTTGTTGTACAGAATGGATGGAAACATTCCAAACCTGCATCAGTTCAAGAAGGCGAAGACCAGCTGGCTTTATTATGCTAGGTTTATTTCTGTAAAGATTTTCTAACGGTGGATTGAATAGGCATGACTGAATGAGATGTGATGCACAACTTTGTACCTTAACAGCATACTTCAGTAATAGTGCACGGGGTACTGGGGTTTTCAGGGACTGGTGAGAGTCATCAAGGAACAAATAAATACATGGGTTGTGTTAAGGTAACTAAGATTAAGATGATAGATGGCTCTCTGTCTTCTACCTTCTCTACTAATGGTGGTTAGTCAGGTTACCCCAAGTTTCAGTTCCTTCTCCTACTCTTTTCCTCTTCTATATCAATGACCTTCTTCCACTAATGGGAAATCCTATCCATAGTTTTGCCAGTGACAGTACCCTACACTCCACCTTCCCAATTGAGAAGTTGTGTCTTGTACAAACAGCTTCATCTTCTCAAATATCCTCCAGAAAGTCCCTAAAATGCTCATCTCCACGTAATTCTTCAGAGGGGCAAGGAAAACTCCTTAACTTTAATCCTTCTAAAACTCAGTCCTGTCTTATTTTTTGCAAAAAGGAGTCTACTGCTCCTCAGCTCAGTTTTTATGGCACTCAGATTTCTAGAAGAATCACGCATTTTTATTATGGAATACCCTTAACTTCTTATTTTATCTCTTTTGTGGCATAAGCACATAACAAATGGTGCTTCCTCTGCATCCAAAATATTGGGTTTTCATTTTTTTATCTCAGCATTACTTTTCTATTAAATAACTACTCACTCTGTACAAATCTCAAATCTGCCCTACCATGGAATATTGTTCTAGGATGTGACTGATCATAACCTAGAACAGGCTGCTCATAGCCAGCCAAAAACAATTAAGGTCTCATAGAATAGCCTCCAAAATGATTCATTTTAGCCTATAATTAGGCCATCCATATCTGAACAGGAAAAGTGGATCTCACCACTACGTCAAGAGTACAGAAACAAAGGCATACTCAGTGATAGAACCATATTGATATTTTTAAAAACAGAATTAGATTATGGTACATGTACTAAAGACAGACCCTTCAGTTCAATGTAAACCATTTGTTCAGTCTGAATTGGTTTGTAAGTGCATGCAGAGATAGTAAGTAAATGAAAATCTTTTAAAATTTGATCCTTTCTAATTTTATACTTTAATTGATAGTATTTCGGGCATATTGAGTAGAAACATAATGCACAGAATTTCCCAAAATTTAAATTAAATTAAGATTTAATATAATGAGTTAATAAAACCTAACTCAATTATATAATCTTGATTTTCATTAATAATTTTTACTATTTTCACAGACATTGAAGAAGTGAAATTTTATGGGTATTTTATGGGTATTTTATGGGTATGGGTATATGCAACTGCATATACTATGTATACAAAACCATGTACTAAAACATGTATTTACTGTGGAATTAAAGTCATTACATCTAAAGTAATAAAGGGTTAAGGGTGTTGCCTGTTATGGGAGCTTCTTACTCCCTTCTACTAAGGCTTAAACAGACTGAGAAAGACCTACTGGCCATAGAGACTCTGGGAAGGTGCTACTGTAATAGTGGTGCCTTGTCAATTTGGAGTATAAGCACAGACAATTGTGAATTTATTGGTTTTTGAAATCTTAAAATGGCCTTGACACAAAGGCGATTTGAAGTTGATTTGATTAATATTTTGAAGGAGCCAACTCACTATATTCTGAATTTTTTACCATTAGCAGTGGCAAATGATGCAAGAAAAAAAGGATATACAGCATTAGCCAAAAAAAGACACTGCCACCTCCCATTTTATCTATTCATTCCCTCCAATAGTTTGTCTAGTTCTTCCTTGAATTTATTTAAGCTATTAACTTCCACAATAACAGATGGAAGTTGTTCCAGCAATCAACTACTCGCTGGCTACAGGCAACTTCTGCACATCTATTCTGCAACTGCCCTTCAATTTGAATTTGTGTCCCCTCATGTGTCTGAGTAAGAGGAAGAATCCCATCAGCAATGAGTTTGCTCAATCCAATTCAAAGCCTTAAACACCTCAATAAGATCACCTCACAGGTGCCTAGTCTCCAAATGCTGCAATTTGCAGAATTGAAGCCTTTCTTCTTTTCAGAGCAAGTCACTCCAACATTGCTTTCACTTCTTGCTATGTGACTATAGTCTCAGAATCTGCACTGCAGACGCAAAAGAAGACAGCTTCAGACCATAATGTGGTAATACCATAGTACTTTGTCAGTAGGCTTTTCTTCAATGTGTTTAATCCTCAGAGAAGGAAGCAAGGATGCTTTAAATTCCTGTTTTTTTTATGCAGTTTTGTGTACTCTCCTTATTTAGTTAGTTAATTATACCACAAGGAAGGTACAAAACACTTAGATGAGTTAGTCTGAATTGTGTGATGCAAAGTGTACTGCATTTAAGTGCCAAATATGTATTATTTACCTCCCTCTGCTTCATAAAGTGACAAAATTGAGATGATGATATGGATAAAAACTAATCGGGCCCCAGACATATCAATAATAGTATGCAGTGACTTTGACAAGGCAGCTCCTCGACATACCAAAGCACTTGTGGAACTCACCAATAGTCTGAACAAGCTCAGCCTCAAAAGACTTGAACCACCACCTATTAGAGACAACCAAACCATGGACACAATTTTCCAAAGTTTGGACCTGCAGATTATGCCAAATGTCATTAATAACTTTGACCACCAGCCACTATCTGTTGACTTCACTTTGCCAACAGAGGAAGAATCCCAAAGCTATGAGAGAAAAAAAATTATAACTAAGAAATTGATATTTTTTTTGAATTTCATTAAAAAAAGCCTGAAGTTATCTTAGAACACTTAAAAGTTTATAACTGGGAAGATTTAAAAAAAAAAATCCATAGAGGATATTACCAAGGAATTGACTAGCCAACTGGAGAAGACAATATAAAATAAGCTTCTAAGATTTTCAGAATATCCTGCAGATCTAACATTTAGTTTAACTATAAACCAAAATCATCTTCAAGAAGAAATAATAATTATTTAGAAAATGGAAGAAGACACAAAAGAAATTACATCTGGAAGAATATAAGAAGGGAGAGCTATCTTCCTGAAGATAAGGAAAAAGACACATCATGAGACTACACTGAAGCAGTGTAGACAGGATAAGTAAGCTTCTAAGATTTTCAGAATATCCTGCAGATCTAACATTTGGTTTAACTATAAACCAAAATCATCTTCAAGAAGAAATAATAATTATTTAGAAAATGGAAGAAGACACAAAATAAATTACATCTGGAAGAATATAAGAAGGGAGAGCTATCTTCCTGAAGATAAGGAAAAAGACACATCATGAGACTACACTGAAGCAGTGTAGACAGGATAATGATTGCACCATGCACACAAAAGGAACTTTTAAAGTTCCTTTTGTGTGCATGGAGGAACTTTTAAAGAATGGGTAAAATTATATACATAGAATTACCATGTCTCCCAGAAAAGAAACTAAAACCCCAGCAGAAACATTTTTAGAATAAGCAATATGTTTATTTTTTGTTTATGCTATTTCCCATTTTTACATCCCATATGGAATTCACATGTTTTGTAGATGATCTAAAATTCTTTATAGAATCGGATGATCAGAGAAGATCAACATTATAAATAAAAATGTTGTAATATAGAACAATGACTTTGTACAGTACTCGGCATCTGCTGGCCTAAGTCTAAACATTGAGAAAATAGTATAGCTAACAATAATGAAAAAGAAAATAGTAATATACAAGTTTCCACACTGATCATGGAAATGTGGATCAACACAGGATGAGAATTTAACATTCCATCACAACTTCGTACAAATAAAGAGGAAAACATTTTGCCAGTATTGTGGAAGATACATCAGGAGATTACAAGCATTACTGATATAAAGGTAATCTGCCAATAAATCAAGAGCTGGCTTCTACTTATCCCCCTATAAGGGTCTGAAATATGGTCAATGGCACCTGAGAGCTATAAGGCAGAGGTATATTCTGAGGAATACTAGATTTTTAAATGGCTGAACCGATCTGTGGCCTCCCACTTACCATCTCAAGACCAACACTTCTTGCAAGCCTTGATCTGGAAGCATATGGTAACAGTAAAAAATATCATGACACTTCAGTCTTCTCCCCAGAAAATTTTGAAAGCCGTGTGGCATTATGAAGTAGCTGGGTGGGGAAGTATAATACTTCTCAATATTATAAAATTTTCTGTTATTTATAAATGTGACTTAAGAGATCCAGAGCAAAAATTAATTGCTTAATTTAACATTATATGCTCCTGTCACATCGAACTAGATCACACAATATGTTCCAATTAATATTGATTGAGATCAGTGAGCAGTACTATATGGTACCACGAGAATCTCTTAAATTTTAGCTGGGCAGTCAGTTAAATTCACTGGGAGGTGAGCCCATTTGATAGGTCCTGGGGAGAACACTGTACAGGAAAATTAACAGGAAAGAAAGTTGGATGCACTCAGAATAAATAAACATTTGTTGAATTTGTTGAATTACTTGCCATTTCATCTCTCCTTTCAAACCTCACTGTTATAAAAGGAATGTTCCCAGCTAATACTTGAGAAGTCAAGGATATGGGGGTTGATCTCTATATGTACAGAGAAGGCAAGAAATATAGAAGAGAAATTCAGGAAACACATGTTTTGGACTTGAAAACTGTTGAATGATTTGAAATTCTCCAGCCTTAATGAACATTTGAACAAATGAACTAACAGCAAGGCCAATAGATCAAGATGACTTTGTAAATTTAAATGATCCATACCAACCATTTTATTGTAATTTTACCTTTACTTATTTATTTGTTGTAATTTTACCTTTACTTATTTATTTATTGTAATTTTACCTTTACTTATTTATTTATTGTAATTTTACCTTTACTTATTTATTTATTGTAATTTTACATTTCACTGTAATTCTATTGTGATAATAGAATGATCATCCCTACTAGCAAAGCACTGTTCAGGGGCAAAACCATTTGGTTAAATTGAATAAATAAAAAAATACAGTATGCTTTGCTTTGTACATATTTCTTAGGAAATAAAATACATATTTGTTCTATCACAATATTAACAGTACTAAATACTAATTTATATGTACTAATTTTAATATAAAATTTATAATAATGTATAATAATAAATAAATTCTAATAAGTAAAAATTTTTTTTAACTTTAAGGCTAAAATTGTTCTGATGAGAAAAGCACTAAATATATGAAACAAAAGGAGCAACAGAAGATATACATCAGTATTACTAGACTGATTCAATAATAGTGCCATTGTTATCAGAAGGCACACATACCTTTTGATGCTACTTCTTCTTCCAAACACTGATTAAATCAGAGAGAAACACCAGAATCCTAGCAGAAAAAATGAGATATTAAGTGCAATAAGCAGAAATGTATGATAAATTTCAAATTTATCATACATTTATAGATCTTTTGTCAATTATGATTATTTCCTTAGAAGTGAACAAAGTTACTTCAGCATTCCTTCCATCCAAGATTATCATATCAGAAAAGGCCAGTGAATGTTTCATTTGCAGAGTTCTGACTGAGATTTGCAAGTATGTGCCAATAAAACTTATACTATAAAGTTAAGTATTCAATCTGCATTCAAGTACTCGAGTGAACCCAACATAATAGGCACTGCCTCCCAGTTGACATGGTATGCATCAATTCAAATGTTGAATTTATTTAGCTTCATCATAGGAATAAGGGATAAAAGGACTGATTAAAGTTCAGTTTGAAGCACATCTGTAGACAATTATGAATTTACTGGCTTTTGAAAACTTAAAATGGTCTTGATACAAAAGTGGTTTGAAATTGACTTGAAATTTATTACTTTTTTAAGGGGACAACACCAGTATGTCCATACTGTTTTTAAAGTGAAATTGCAATACTGCCTTCACTCCTTTTATATGATTATCATTCCATCATTTTCATTGCAAACACAATACAAGATGGCTTCATACCCTGTTACTTCAGGTATGGAACGCAGCACTGTATATACATATCAAATGTCTGGTAAAACAGAATGTGCAATTCCAAGTGAAATTCTACCAGGTTATGTTCAGAGTATGATTAAGAGATCCTGTCATACACAAATATGTGTGGTGCAAGAAGTTTTCAGGAGTTTATAAGATAGCTGACAACCAGCTTATATTCAGCCGAATACTTTCACTGGTACAAACATTCATCATATCAAGGAAACAACTGAGGAAAATAGGCACATTATAATGTACACATTGTAATGTACCTGTGCATAAGTATTAGAAGTGTGGAAATGAACAATTTTTGATGTTTCAAAAAAAGCATGTGCACACAAGGCTGACAAAGATGCTAACATTCAACTATAAGATGCAGTATATTTTTGTATTGAATATCTATAATAGTTTGAATTGCAGAAAGAGATAAATTTCCAAAGCAAATACTAACCTGTGACAAAAAATGGGTGGCTGACTTCACTCCTGAATCAATGTAGTTCATAATGGGATGTCATCATTAAAACTCCCCATCATTCAAAAATTCAAGACACAGCAATGAGTAGGCAAGGTGAAGGCTAATGTCTTCTGCAATCCAGGAGTAACCCATGTCAATTTTCTTTCAAAGGTTTAGGAATTAATACACAATATTAGAGTAACCTACTGAGCAATGGCGAGTCAGTAATTCACAAAAAAGGGCACAGGAAATGGCCAAAGCAGATCATTATAATGCATCACAACTTTGACAACAATGGCAACAGCAAACTTGAAATCGTAAATCATGACCCATCCTTTTTATAGCACAAAGCTGGACCTATGGTGATTTTCACTTGTTTGGGCCAATGAAAGAGCACCTTGACACATTCAAAAATTTCAAAAATGATAAAGATCCCAAGTGCAGATCTGAAAATGATAAAGATCCCAAGTGCAGATCTGAAAATGATAAAGATCCCAAGAGATTCCAAATTCCAAAAGTGATAAAGATCCTAAAATGGCTTCTGATCATACAAAAATAGCCTTCACTTTTGTGTGTTGTTGACACCAGCACTTTGTCATGGTGATGGAACGGATGTACAGGGAAAATAACTTGAAAAGGAGTTAGAACATTGACACTTTAAAAAGTACGTTTTTTGTAATAAAAAAAAAAAAAAAAATCCAGCACAACCTTGAATCACCTTCATAATTTGTGTATCTACATTAACATTAAATGTTTATATATACTCTTTATCTTTCTCAGACCTTCCTAAGGGATTATTCTTTGTACATGAATGGTTTTGAAACTTTCCAGTTTAAAAGATTAAAGTTATCTATCACATTCACTTGAGTGGTGCTATAAGCATAAGGTAATGTTGATGGAAAGGTCATGAGTTAGGATTATATTTGAAAATGTCTGCAATTCTATCTAGACACAGTAGAAGGGAGAATGTGATAAGAAGTATGCCAATCAGGCCCAGGAGAGACTGTGCAAGGCTCATGGGATTGAATTTTTCACAGCATGACCTGTGCTTGCTAACAGAAAAGACTGTTTTTAAAGGGTGGGATATACTTAAATATAAGGGGTGCAAGAATCTTTGCTGAAGCTATTGAGGCAGTGTTAGGTAGGGTTGGAAAACTTTGTTTGGGGGTACACAGCATGGATTTATTAAGGGAAGAGTTTGTTTGAACAATCTGATCAGTTACTATGATGTAGTAACAAAGGAATGAAAAATATAATTTTGATATAACATACTTAGATTTCAGCAAAGCTTTGGATACATTCCACATGAAAGTCTGCTACACAAATTGGAGCAGTGTGGCATTGTGGGCAAGTTACTGTTATTGATAAAAGGATGGTTGAGTGGTTGAAAGAAGAGAGTAGCTATTAATGGGCACTGATCTTCTTGGACTAAAAGGACTTAGGGTTAAGCACTGGGCCCTTTATTATTTTTAATATTTATAAATAATACTGATAAAGACATATCAAGTTTAATGTCAGAGTTTGCAGATGATACGAAAGTTGGTAGTTAGTGACAGAAATCAGGGTATAATTCTGCAACAAAACCCTAGAAACATTAGCCAGATGGGCTGAGGAATGGCAATTGAGGTTTAACATTGAAAAATGCAACTTCTTGCATATGGGGAAGCAATAATCCCAGAACAAGATATCAAATGGGTGATATTGCACTCAAGGTAGTGGAGAAAGAAAAAGATCTAAGGGTAATTGTACAGTCTAACATGAATTTTTCTGAACACTCTAGACAGGCTACTAGGAAAGTTCATGGGGTTCTGTCAATGATATATAAGAATTTTGCCAGCAAGGCAGTCCCTGCTGGCAAAATTCCTGTCCCATTGTATAAAGCAATGTTTAGGCTGCATTTTGAGTACTGCATACAGATATGGAAGCTTAATTTTATGAATGCCTTGTATCAGTTGGAATGTGTGAAGAGAAGAGCAAGATTAGACAGAGACAACCTTTCTATATATATTTCTGTGCGCTGTATTCTAAATTAGCATCTGAAATTCCTCCACTACCTTCCAAACTAGTCTGAAGATGTGGTGCTACCAGTAAGCTTCCATTCACTCTCCAACTCCAAACTAAAAGAACTGTTTTCCTCTTCCTTATTTATTCCTTCTGTTCTTTTTCTGTTTCTAACATTCTTTCAGTATGTTAGAAAAATTATAATCTACAGAAATTCAATTCTGATGTCAACAAGTATCTTTTGTCTTTTCAGCCTTCTAACCCATGTTTGGTACTAAGTTTGTTTTGTTGTGTTTGTTGTTTGGAGCATTAGCAACTAAGGCCATATTGCTCCGGGAATATGCGGTGGTCATTCCCTGACCTTTCCGCATCCTCCGTATTTGGTGGTGACGGGCTCGAACCCCGGTCTAATCAAGAAGCATGTTGCTCCTTCCCACCTGGCTATGGAGGTGCCCTGGTACTAAGTACTATAGGTTCTAATACATTTTGTGTTTGGAAACTTCATTAAAAAAAAAATAAATAAAATAAAGAAGTGCCATTACCATATAAGACTTCAATTCTGAAAACTGCAGCATCTGGAAATTAGGCACCTGCAACGAAACCTCATTGAAGTGTGTAAGAGCTAACTGAGTAAATTAAATGTGGATGGCATCCTAAATCTTGCTCAGATGACACACATAAGAGGCCAAAATTTAAATTTAAAAACAATAGTTGTGGGACAGAATGTGTGAATCTTATTTTCAGAGAGAAAGTAATTGTTGGAATAAACCTCCATCTGGTGTTGTGGGGGTGTATAGCTTTAATAATTTCAAACTCTCCATCGCCACAACATCAGACAGATTAGACAAATTATTAGATGGGATGGAAAGGTGGGTAGTGTTTTTTTTTTTTTTTTTGTTCTTTTGGCTGATCCTGTATACTTACTTGCATCATTTGCCACTAATAGTATTAATAGTTACACACACATTTAAATGTTGTATGTGGAATCTGCAATTTTAACCAGTAGGACTGGTTAGACTAGCAAACAGATAGCTATTCAGTAATTATGGGTGTATGGCCAATTTTATTCTGTTCTGCTCTCTCTCGCTCCCAATCTTAAGGTCAAAGTGAACTGCTCCTCATATCATATCATATTTATTGAAACATCCAAAAAGGCTTAGTGCTATGATGATGAATATGAGATTAGCAGAATCCTTTTAAAATTTAATGAATTGGGTAAAGGTCTCCACACCACATAGGTACTTCTCCAAAGGGCCACTAATATCCTGGAATCCATGGAAAAGTCATACATTTTTAATGAATTTGTTAGAACTTAAAAACTTGGTAAGCATTGTTAAAGAAGTTGGCAAATGTTGTCAATCAATGTTATTAACAGTTGTGGCATCTAAGGTTCATTCCTACACATTTTTAACAGAAATCAGTACTCCAATGAAATTAATCTGTCAATTGGTTTTTTTTTTTTTTTTTTGATAGGGAGGTAGTCCAGAGGAGATTGAAAGTGTTTTGAATTCTAATTTTAATTGTGTTTAGCAAACAAAGGGGGAGGTTCACAACCAATTTAGATAAAGAAGCCATTTGGTACTGTTAAAATGTTACAGGTTTGATATGAAAACATTCTTTATAGATATTTTTTTTCTGCTGAGTATGCTCTCTTCCTTTGTGGTTTAATCATTATCAGATGAAGAAGCAGAAAACATATGTGCTAGAAATGCCGTCTTATATAACAAGCTAGTTATTACTCTGCAGTAAATTAAATAACAAGCTAGTTATTTAATCTTGTGCAGAGTGATAATCTCAAGTGGGGTGGGATGAGGCTTTTTCAAGATGTTTCAAAAGTACAGAATGAAATGTACTTAAGAAAAAATAGAAAAATACTTAAGAGTCCATAAGAAAAAATATAAACATGTGTTCAATTTTGAAAAGTTACAGTTACGGGTGTTTGAATTTACGAAAAAAAAAAAAAAAAGTCACGAATTAAAAAAAAATAATACAAAATAAATAAGAATAAACAGACATGTATTCAGTATGAATAAACACTTTACTATTTATATACTGCTTAGTTTAATTTATTTTATTATTTTTATTATTTTTTTACCATTCTTTAAAATTCAAACAGCAATTGAACATGTTTATATGACTTTCCCCCAATATTTTTTTCTCTACATACTTTTGAAACATCTTGTGTGTGTGCATATGTGTAAAATTTAGCAGTTAAAAAGTTCAAAGCACCTCCAACAAATAATTGATTAGCTACCATGAGGTGCTATATATTGTGTGAAGAGTAACTAGAATAATAGTCCTAAATTTAATAGGTGAATCAACAGTAAAAATATTGAAGATATTTTCATCACTCTTGATTCATGTTAACAGATTTAGGTCTATTATTCTAGTTACTAGCCACACTATACACAGCACTTCAGAGTAGCAATTCCCTTGGATCAATCAGACTGGTTAACAAAATGAAATATTTTTTTTTTTCATCAAAGATGTAAATACACATTTCTAAATCAGTTTTGTATGCTGATTTTAAATGTTTTCAGCTTTTTTTTCTAGTACATTTAGTTTCCGTAATATTACTGCTGATAATATCAGTACAAGTTAATTAAGATGATACACTACAAAACACGGGTAGCTTGGTTACAATTACATTTAATCACTTTTACAGTTTCAACCCAACACACTTTATATACATGTTAAAGCTACAGTACACTACCGTAAAAGAGATATATGCACAATTTAAAACATTGTGAAGGTGATTTCCTTTGGTACACTTTCACAGAGGCTCACAGTAAAACAACCAGACTAATAACATACATTAGTTCCAGAAACCTTGGTAGTGATTTTCCATTGATTTAATGTCTTCATTAAATCATTCCCACCATTTGTCACTGGCCATGCTGACGTTTTCAGGAAAGAAGTATATGTGAATGCAATAAATGAAGTTTCAGCAACAAACAACATTCCATTTCTTTATATGCATCAAGCAGTTTCAGAACTCCAATTTTGTATGCAGAAGATCTATGACTATCCAAAACATTTCCACAAAGCCAACCTGCCATGCTTTTAGTTCAAATATACTGAGGCATTTTTCAAAGCTTTCACATCCTGCAGTAGTTCTCTGATTTGAGGCCCAAAAAAGATTCCCCTCTTTCACTTTCACAGCACTGATCCTTGAAAATTTCTCACTTAAATAATGAAAGCCTCCTGAATTCAACTTCCACTTTTGCAAAACTCTTCATGATTCCAAGTTCATGTGGATAGGTTAAAGGAAAATCTTCATTGGAACATACTGCACAATATTTGTTCCTGGTTCATATGTGCTCCTTTGAGGGCACATAGGAAGTTTGGTAAAGGCAAACTTCTGCACATCTATCCTACAACAGTCATGTCTAATGTAATGGTCTGCAGTAGGAACAGCTGTCATATAGACATATGAAACAACAATATTTTGTGAACCCTCTTTGCATATCTATTAACATACCAACGACTTTAAAATCACTGCAGATATTCCACTGATGAGTGGTGTATTGAAGTGCTTCAGGTTGTGTCTTCATCTTCATATCATTGTACAGCTCTCTTTCAGTTGAACAGAATAAGGATGGATGACTTTAAGTTTCCATTATGCAAGAGAAACTTCACTGTAAAGAGTAATGAAGCGAGGCCATTCAGATTTAATTTGTACTTGTAACAATTCCCTAAAAACTCCACTCATATCATGTTGGTAGCAGAGCAGACTGTTCACTGTAAAAAATATTGCTAAAACTTGGTTTAGTTTTTAACGTGAGACACTTTGACATTCTTCTTAAACAAGTGTTTCTGCTTTAGTCTCAAGTTGAAAAATGCAGCTTTATCCCTGGAGTGGGATAGCATTAGCATTAGCAAAGGCACATGATGCAAGAAAGCAAGCTTATATAGCATCAGCCAAAAAGAGAAAAAAAAAAAAAACCCTTATGTCACCCATCCACTCTCTCCAAATGTTTGTCAAGTTCTGCCTTGAATCCATTTAAGCTATTAACTTCTACAACGACAAATGGAAGTTTGTTCCACCAATCAACCACCCGCTGGCTAAAGACAAACTTCCGCACATCTATCCTACAACCGTCTTTCCTCAATTTGAATTTATGCCCTCTCAGGCAATTATTCTAAGCAAGAGGAAGAATCCCATCCGCATTGAGCATGTTCAAACCATTCAAGGCTTTATACACCTCAATCAGATCATCTCGCAGGTGCCTAGTCTCCAGACACTGTAATCTGCAAAACTTAAGCCTTTCTTCATAAGAGCAATCCTTTGTTCCATTCACTAATCTTGTTGCCCTTCTCTGTACTCGTTCCAACAGCTCTACATCCTTCTTAAAATGAGGCCTCCAGATCTGTATACAGTACTCGAGGTGTGGCTTGACCATTGCCTAATACAAGGGGATAACCACCTCCTTATCCCTGCTAGAAAAATTCCTGTATATCATTGACAAGACACCATGAGCTACTCTTGCAGACCATCTGCACTGCTCAGAAAACTTCATATCTGCCTGCACAATTCCCCCAGGTCCTTTTCATTCTCTACCACTGTCAGAGTGGTACCATAGAGTTGATATGTTACTCTGGGATTACTGCTTTCCAATATGCTGTACTTTACATTTATCAATGTTAAACAAACTTCAGTTGGCACCTCTCAGCCCATCTGCTCAACTTTTCTAGATCCTGTTGCAGCAGTGTACTGTCATTAGTGTCATTAACAACCCTGCCAACCTTTGTATCGTCTGCAAACTTGGACATTAAGCTTGATATGCCATCATTAATATCATTTATAAATACAGAAAACAACAATTGACCCAACAGTGAACTCTGAGGGACTCCACTAATAACATTAGTCCACGAAGAACAGTGTCCATTGATTACCACTCTCTGTCTTCTCCCACTCAACCATCCCTTTATCCATAGCTGCAATTTGCCTCCAATGCCAAACTGCTCCAATTTGTGCAGCAGTCTTCCATATGAAACAGTATCAAAAGCTTTTCTAAGATCCAAATATATGATATCAAAGTTATTCTTTGCATCCAGTTTCTTTGTGACTACATCATAGTATCCAATCAAATTAGTCAGACAAGACTTCCCCTTAAGAAACACATGCTGTGTTCGAGCTATAACTCAAGTCTTGTCTAGATGATCCTGCAATGCTTCTTTAACCAGTGCCTCCATTAATTTCCCTGGAACAGAAGTTAAACTAACAGGTCTGTAATTACCTGTGTCTCCCTTTGATCCTCCTTTGTGGATTGGAGCTTTATCTCTGGAGTTTGCTAGCATTAGTATTAGCAAAGGCACATGATGCAAGAAAGCAAGCTTATATATCATCAGCCAGAAAAATAAAACCTGCTTTGTGGATTGGAGCTTTATCTCTGGAGTGGGCTAGATCTCTAATGTCATTCAACTTATTTTGGGTAAACAGCTCTGGCTCCAGTTTTTAGGTCTCCACCAATCATGCCTTCATTGTATTCCATTTTGTCTCCTAAAGAATCTAGTCAATGCTGTGGAGGTTCCAGAATTGGCATACTGTCATCATGAGGAATTGGTTTTATATTACTCTTCACTGAGACTCCAGTTACATTCACACTACAGAGATAATAATCACTACCGCAATCTTTTGGCTCTTCCCATAACACGGATATAACAAACATTGACATTTTCCATTTGTTCAACTAGTAATTTTGAACACACAATATATTATGTGGTGCCCATGCCTTATTTTCATCAAGAGAACAGCCAAAGTGTAACTGATAAATTTTCTGAATATCTATCTGTCATGATTGTATGCTATTATGATTTCGTTAGGATAGAGTCACACATAGTAGAATAATTTATTGGCATGATTTTTAGACTTTCAAAGCAGGAAAACAAATGTGTTTCAGTAATTCACCAGATCTTACCTAAAACAATTCATAATTAAACATTAAATTATGAAATAACAAGGATATGGATATATTCAAATAATTACATAACTATGAATATATAAACAATAAAAATAAATAAATCAATAATTACATTTATGTTGGTTGGCTGAATAGGTTTGTAAATGGTATAATAAGGCTCATCACAAAAAATTAATATGCTAGATGAATTCAATGGCAGATTTGGAATCAGTGTCCAAAGTATCTAGTACACATATTTTTCCATTGAAAAATACTTGTTGACTTGTATTATTTGTTGAAGGCATTTTGAATTTAATTAATTTTTAACTATTAATAATGTCTATTTTAACATCAATTTTACATGCCTATATTATCCAGAGTACTATTCTATTTGTGATTTTTCAGTGTTTTACCAGGATCCCATCTTATGGAAATTGAGTTGCAATCCCAGTATGTCTGAGTACTATTGTCAGATATTCTAACCCTTGTCTTTTATGTTTTTTGATTTTTATTCATAATTTTGATATTCCGTAATCTATTAGAGTGAGATGCTCTTTCTATCTTATTTCTACCATTTATGTTGTCTATCACAGCATTTGCTTATAACGTCCCTCCCATTCTTCTTCTTATTCTGTTTCTTGTAAAGAATGTGATTGGCTCTGATTTCTATATAACTGTATAGTCTGCTATCTTTTTTTTTGGACTAACTGTTATTCTGTTAGTAAGCTGCTAAACAGTAGCAAGTAGTGTAATATACTCCTAAACCTGGCTGGTACTGAACCAATCTACAGGCATAGCTATAACTGGCAGTACCAACCAGAAACAACCAGCAACTGGGGATACATTTGCACATCTCCAGTCCACGGAAACCTCCCCCTGAATCTAAGGATGCTCTCATAATTATGGCTAAGGGTTTGCTTACTTCCCTTGCTGCCTTCTTCAATATAACTGGATAGATTCCATCAGGCCCCAGGCGCCTTTCTTATGTTTAACTTCAACAATTTCTCCTCCACTTTGCTCTCCATTATTACAAAATCATTTAGTTCCCTGATAGATTTTATTAAACTTTTGTTCTCCGCTTCCTTACAGAATTCCTCACATGTGAATGTAGATGCAAAATAATCCTTCAGTTTGTCAGCTATCTGAGCAGGATCATCAACAATTGAACCACCAACATCAAGTGATTCATCCCCTTCCTTCTGGAGTTTACATAAGTAAAGAAGTCTTTGTTGTTGTTTTTTTTTGCATCCTTTGCCAAGGATTTCTCGTAAGCAACCTTCGCTTGCCTAACCTCCTTTGTGACTTGATTACAGACTAGCTTATATCTGCCATAGGCTTCGGTGTCACTTGCTAATTTACATGCATCCCACGCTTTCTTCTCTGTCACAAGCCTCATTAGTTCATCTAATCACAAGCCTCATTAGTTCATTAGACTGTTATATGATACAACATATATCTCGAACTAGATGGCATAAGGTTTAACATAAAACTAGACAGCGAAACACGTAGCACTATATTAGAAATCTGTTAGCTAGTATAGTATAGTATTATCAATTAATCAGTAAAATTTATTAATGTTATTAAATTTCATTGTCAATTAAATTGTACTTAAATGGAATCATGACCCAGAATAGAGCAGCAAAGCAGTGCTCACAGATCAGCCAGAGTGTTGTGGCTCGGGGGAGAACCAAAGGGGGCGATTCTCCAATGCATCACAGTCTAAAAAAATGGTTAAATTTTAAATGTTTGTGGACCTGTCTAGAACAGAATATGATCTAGCCAGGGAGGATATCTTTCTGTGTGCTAGGTTCAGAGCCTGTGAGGAAATTAGGTGCCAACTCGGCGTTCTGATGGGCATCTATTAGAGTTGAGGTTTAGGGTAAATGACATCAAGGAAATTAATAAGAGGAGGCCCATCAAGCTCTCAGCAGCCTAACTCAATGCCAGAGCTCACTCCTGTGCATCATTGTAAGGAAGATGGGGAATATAATATGCAAAAAGGGTAGGTGGAACAGGATAAGGGCATGTCTGACAGGGGCAAAAGTTCATGACAATGTAGAGCAGATATCATCTTATAAGGGAACAAAAGGTGATATTGTTATACACGTTAGGACTAATGACCTTAAAAATGAGAGATCTGCAGATTTAATTAACAAGTACAGGTCAATGTTCAACAAAAGTCGCAAGCTAGGTTAAATTTGAAAGTGTCTGCAATTCTGGACAGACACAATACGAGGGGTGCCTCCATAGCCAGGTGAGCAGGAGCAGCAGTGCGTAGCTAATGCTCCTAAAAGCCAAAAAAAACAAACAAACGATAGGAGGGAGTATACGTTGAGAGCCTTGTCAATCAATTCGGCCCTGGAGAGATTGTGCAAGGCTTATTGGGTAAAATTTTTTTCAGCGTGATCTCTGCTTGCTAACAGGAAAGACTGTTTCTACAGGGATGGGACACACTTAAATAGAAATGGTGCATGAATATTTGCTGATGCCATTAAGGCAGTGTTAGGTGGGTCAGAAAACTGCTAGCTTGGGGGATTAACAGACGAAAAGATTAACAGTTGCCACAGGCAGAGGCAAAAGGGATTCTTGCACTGCTTCTATTGTAATGAACAGCAGCCTAGAGAGCAAGTTGCTGGGGATTTCAAGAGCTGCTGGGAGTCATCTGGAACAAGTAAATACGGGCTGTGTTAGGGTAACTAAGAGTAAGAACAGGTGCAGGTATACTTGCATGTACACCGATGCTAGAAGTATAGTAAATAAATTTGACGAATATGAAGTGCTGATCAAGACATCAAAGGTAGATATTGTTTGGATATCAGAGACATGATGTCACACAGATATAAGCAGTACAGAATTGGAATTTGGGGAGGAGTACAATGTGTACAGAAAGGATAGATAGGGTAGGAAGGGAGGAGGGGTTATGCTGTTAGTTAAGAAATACATAAAATCTAAGGAAGTGCATCCAGTTGACATGGGTGAACACTGAAATGTTGAGTCAGTTTGATGTGACATAAGCACTGGGAAAGGAAAATAAGAGTAGGAGTGTGTTATAGGCCTAATGACTCCAATGAGTACAATGAACAATTGTGCAGAGAAATAGAGTGGGCCAGTAAATCGGAATGTCTTGTAATGGAGGATTTTAACTTTCCAGATAATGACTGGAATTTAACTTGTGGGTTGGTCACTCACACATTAGCACATTTTTGTGGATTTATTGGATGACTGTTTCTGCAGCAACATATTCGAGAGCCATCCAGAGGGGGTAATATTCTTGATCTGATTATCAGCAGTGATGACTCATGCATTAGGAATTTGAAGATAAAAGTACCACAAATTGACAGTGATCACCTGATGTGGGATTTACTTAAAGATGTAACTACCATCAAGGGTAAAGGGAAGGGTTTTTGTTTTTGTAAAGGTGACTACAGTGGTCTCGGGCAGTTTTTGAATTCTGCAATTCTGCCCAGACACGATAGGAGAGAGTATATGATGAGAGCCCTGTCGATCAATTCGGCCCTGGAAAGACTGTGCGAGGCTCAAGGGGTAGAATTTTTTTAAGCCTGGTCTGTACTTGTTAACAGGAGAGACTGCTTCTACAGGGATGGGATACACTTAAATAGAAAGGGTGCAAGAATGTTTGCTGATGCTATCGAGGCAGTGTTAGGTGGGTCGGAAAACTGCTAGATTGGGAGGATACAAGGACTAATAGATTAACAGTAGCCACTGGCAGAGGTGAAAGTGATTCTTGCACTACTTCTATTGGAATGAGCAGCAGCCTGGAAAATAAGATGCAGAATATTTCAGAGACTGATGGGAATCATTGGGGTACAAGTAAACACATGGGTTGTGTTAGGGTAGCTAAGAAAAAGAACAGGTGTATGTATACTTGCGTGTACACCAATGCTAGGAGTTTAGTAAATAAATTTGATGAATTTGAGGTATTACTCAAAACATCAAAGACAGATATTGTGGGGATTTCAGAGACGTGGTGTCACACAGATATAAGGAATGCAGAACTGGAATTGGGGGAGTACAATGTCTACAGAAAGGATAGACAGGATAGGAAGGGAGGAGGGGTTATGCTATTAGTTAAGAAATACATAAAATCCAAGGAAGTGAAGCCAGTCGACATTGCTGGACAGTGCAGTGTCGAGTCAGTTTGGTGTGACATAAGCATTGGGAGATCAAAATTGAGAGTAGGAGTATACTATAGGCCTAATGACTCTGATGAGTATAATAAGAAACTGTACAGGGAAATAGAGTGGGCCAATAAATCAGAGAGTCTAATGGGGGATTTTAATTTCCCAGATATTGACTGGAATTTGGGGGCTGGTCACTCACACACTAGCAAGGTTTTTGTGGATTTATTGGATGATTGTTTTCTACATCAGCATGTTCGGGAGGCAACTAGAGGGAGTAATACTCTTGATTTGATTATCAGTAGTGATTCTTCATGCATTAAGAATCTGCAGGTAAATGAACCAATAGGTGGCAGTGATCACAGTGTGCTGAAGTGGGATTTACTCAAAGAGGTAACTACCATTAGGGGTAAAGGGAAGGGTTATTGCTTTCGTAAAGGCGACTACAATGGACTGAGGCAGTATTTAAATTCTATACAGTGGGACCAACTGATGATGTTACCAACAGCAAATTCAAAATGGGAAGCATTCAAAGAACTTATCTTGGAAGCTACTAAGTCGGCTTTACATACCAACTAAGAAATATTGTTCAAGGTTTAGGCCTAAGTGGATGTCAGATGAACTAATGAGACATATGGCAGAGAAGAAAAAAAAAAATAATGGGATACATACAAATTAACATGTGACACAGAAGCCTATGATAGATACAAGTTGATCTATAACCAAGTTACAAAGGAGGTTAGGCAGGCAAAGGCAAATTATGAGAAATCTTTGGCAAGGGATGCAAAGAAAAACAGCAAAGAGTTCTTTACTTATGTAAACTCTAGAAGGAAGGGGATGAATCAGATTGGACCACTTGATATCGATGGGTCAACTGTTGATGATCCTGCTCAGGTAGCTAACAAACTAAATGAATATAGGAATTTTTCTAGCAGGGATAGATAGGGTAGGATAAGGAGGTGATAAGGAGGTGATTATTCCCTTGAAAGGCAATGGTCAGGCCACACCTAGAGTACTGTATACAGGTCTGGAGGCCTCATTTCAAGAAGGATGTAGAGATGCTGGAACGAGTACAGAGAAGGGCAACAAGATTAGTGAATGGAACAAAGGGGTGCTCTTATGAAGAAAGGCTTAAGTTTTGCAAATTACAGTGTCTGGAGACTAGGCACCAGTGAGGTGATCTGATAGAAGTGTATAAAGCCTTGAATGGTTTGAGCATGCTCAATGCTGATGGGATTCTTCCTCTTGCTCAGAATAATCATCTGAGAGGGCATAAATTCAAATTGAGGAAAGAAAGATGTAGGATAGACGTGAGGAAATTTGCCTTTAGCCATCAGGTGGTTGGTTGGTGGAACAGACTTCCATCCCATGTCGTGGAAGTTGATAGCCTAAATCAGTTTAAGGCTTAGCTGGACAGGTATTTCGAACGAACAGAGGGGTGAAGTGGTTATTTTTTATTTTTTATTTATTTATTTATTTTTTTTTTGGCTGATGCTGCATAAGCTTGCTTTCTTGCATCAAATACCTCTACTAATGCTAATGCTATACAGTGGGATCAACTGATTATGTTAAAACCAGTGAATTCTAAATGGGATGCCTTCAGGGAATTAATCTTGGAAGCTACTAGGCTTCTCATACCAACTAAGAAATACGGTTTAAGATTTAGGCTTAAATGGAGGTTATATGAACTAATGAGGCCTGTGGCAGAGAAGAAAAATGCATGGGTTGCATATAAATTAGCAAGTTATGTATCTGCCATAGCAGAAGGCTATGGCAGATATAAGCTAGTCTGTAATTAAGTCACAAAGGAGGTTAGGCAAGTGAAATCTGATTACGAGAATTAATTGGCAAAGGATGCAAAGAAAAACAACAAATACTTCTTTACTTATGTAACCTCTAGAAGGAAGTGTATGAATCAGATTGGTCCACTTGATATTGGTAGTTCGACTGTTCATGATCCTGCTCAGATAGATGACAAACTGAATGAGCATTTTGCATCTATATTCACACATGAGGAATTCTGTAAGGAAGGGGAGGACAGACGTTTACTAAATTCTAAAGGGAGTTAATGATTTTATAGTAACGGAGAGTAAAGTGGAAGAGAAATTGTTGAAGTTAAACAAAAAAAAGGCAACTAGGGCAGATGGAATCTATCCAGTTATATTAAAGGAGGCAGCAAGAGAAGTAAGCAAACCCTTAGCCATAATTATGAGATCATCCTTACATTCAGGGGGGATCCCCATGGACTGGAGATGTACAAATATATCCCCAATTCACAAAGGGGGTTCATAGGGCAACACAAATAATTACAGACCTGTTATGGGGAAGTATTGTCTGACATTTTTTGATTGGATACTGCAATGTGGTCACAAAGGAACTGGATGCAAAAAATAATTTTGATATCATATACTTGGATTTCAGGAAAGCTTTTGATACTGTTGCACATGGAAGACTGCTGTACAAATTGGAGAGGTATGGTATTAAGGGTAAGTTGCTACAATGGATAAAGGGATGGTTGAGTGGGAGATGACAAAGAGTGGTAATCAATGGACACTGCTCTTCATGGACAAATGTTATTAGAGGAATTCCCCAGGGTTCGGCATTGGGGCCATTGTTGTTTTGTATATTTATCAATGATATTGATGAAGGTATATCAGGTTTAATGTCCAAGTTTGCAGATGATACAAAGGTTGGCAGGGTTGTTAATGACAGTAAACACAGTATGCTACTTCAACTGGATCTAGATAAGTTGGGCAAATGGGCAGGAAAGTAGCAACTGAAGTTTAACATTGATAAATGTACTGCATATAGGTAGCAATAACCGAAGAGAAATGTACCGACTGTGGGTACTACCACTCAGGGAAGTGAAAAGTGAAAAAGACCTGGGAGTAATTGTGTAGGCAAATATGAAGTTCGCTGAGCAGTGCAGAGGAGCTGCCAGGGCAGGTTATGGAGTCTTGTCAATGATATATAGGAACTTTGCTAGCAGGGACAGGGAGCTGATTACCCTGTTATAAAAGGCAATCAGGCCACACCGAGAGTACTGTGTACAGGTCTGGAGGCCTCGTTTTAGGAAGGATGTAGAGTTGCTAGAACGAGTATAAAGAAGGGCAATAAGATTGGTGAGGGGAACAAAGGGGTGCTCTTACCAAGAAAGGCTTAAGTTCTGCAAATTGCAGTGCCTGGAGAGTAGGCACCCGTGAGCTGATCTGATTGAGGTGTATAAGGCCTTGAATGGGTTAAGCAAGCTGAATGCTGATGGGATTCTTCCTCTTGCTCAGATAAAGAACCTGAAGTGGCACAGATTCAAATTGAGGAAAGACAGTTGTAGAATAGATGTGCAGAAATTTACCTTTAGCTAGTGGGTAGTTGATTAGTGGAACAGACTTCCATATTTTGTTGTGGAAGTTGATAGCCTAAATAAATTTAAGGCTAAGCTGGACAGGCATTTGGAACGAATGGAGGGGTGAAATGGGAGAGGTTTTTTTTTGGCTGATGCTGCATAAGCTTGCTTTCTTGCATCATATGCCTCTACTAATGCTAATGCTAGCAGATTTCTAAATGAAGAGGCACTATAGATAGCTTTATGTTAGCTACCTATTTACCACAATTAAAAATTTGAATTTCCTACCACCTACTCTCTACAATAACAATGGTGGCAAGATTTGAAAGAAACAACAGTTTTATGTATATTAAGTAGCAACCTACAAAATCTCTATCTCTATTTAAATTAAAAATAAATATAACGAGCATAACTACGTCTATGAAGCTACTTATAAAGTATGATATAATATAACAATCAAGTAAATAAAATGGCAAAAAACATATATATATTCTTGGAATTCGAATTGCACTGCATACACTGAGTGCCCTCTAGTGCTGTGTGATCACTACCTACTAATGGTTTGTTCCTGTACTGTCGGTTCGATGATGTCATGTGGTTAGTGGGTGACGATCAGGTCTAGAATATAACTGTTTCTTTCTCTAACATCCTGATACAAATAACTATCATCTAATTGATTTAAAAAAAAAAAAACTATTCCTGATGGCAAGTTTCTCTCCCATTTTCTTACCTATTCCCTTTGCATGTAGAGGCTCTTATCATAATCTTCATAATCTTCTGCTCTGTAAATTACTCCCACTCTCATTCAAATAGAAATTTGCTTTCAACTAACTCACATTACAGAGATTTTATACTAGCATGCACAGCTTCTGAATCTGTGAAAGCTTTTGTCACACTCAGACCAATTTTGATAAGAAGCATGATCTCCACAATCCTTTTTATCTTTCCTATCCTTTTTAAATATATTATATACGTACTACAGTGAAATTCATTATCCCCCCATTTTGGGGTGAGTAAAAAAAAAGTGCAGCCATTATCAACCCACTGCAGGGTGGAAGCCTCCTCAACAATTCATGCTGAGGGAAATGGACCATAATCTGCCACGCTGGTCCAGTGCGGGTTGGCAGATCGACCGTATTCAGCAGTCAGGGGCTTGAACCCCGGTCTACTCAAAGAGCGTGTGCTACTGCACTCCCGCTCCTGCCCGCTCGGCTACGGAGGTGAGAGCCAGTTCAAATTCACTCATTTTACTGACAACACTCCTGACACTACTGTATACACAATTAAGACTAAGTGTTCTTGTACATTTTACTACTCTGACATGCCTCCTTGAACTTATTTAAGCTTGTTTCCTATCATTAGCTTCATGTTCATCTGAAATATCACCCTCAGAACATCTTGACAATATCAGCTGTTGTGGCAATAAACAAGAATTCTTGAGATCTTCTCAAGCAATACTTTGACCCATATCATCAGCTAAACTTGTGTCTATATTACCCATGCCCACCATCCATCTATGAGTTTCTCATAGATGGGTGGTGGGCATGGGTAATAGAGAGCATCTCAATGATATTGGCAAAAACCCTTCCATCACCTTTGTTCAAATGTGTCCTGTCTCTACAAAATAGATTCCTTCTATCTGTAATTGTGGCCATGTTGATAAAAAATTTCTCCTAAGAAGCCTTGCAGAGTCCCTGAAGTATTCAGGCAATCCACAAGTTTTCAGCATAGTGCCTTCTATATGCTTGGACAGAATTGCAAATTACAGCAATCTAACTTGCAGCATTTTTCCAGCATGGCCTATATTTATCTAACAAATTGTAAGTTTGTTTGTGCTTAATATCACAGTCCCTAAACGAATAATAATGATCTCTTTACCACCTTAAAAACTCAGAATCTGTTGGTATAGTACACACACTTGTTCTAGTGCATTATACATTTTTTGTAATAACAGAAAATATTAACCATTTCCTTGTCAATGGAATCTGCAGTGAAAATAAGTCCTCACGAACCAGAGCAGTATGCATCATCTGGTAGGTCACTAAATATTTGAGTCCTTGATAAGTTAGCATTATCAGAGGCATATGATGTAAGAAAGCAAGCTTATACGGCATCAGCCAAAAAAAAAAATAAAAAGAAACTTCCCATTTCACCCATCCATTTACTTTCCTTGAATTTATTTAAGCTATCAACTTCCACAGTGGGGGTGCCTCCGTAGCCAGGTGGGCAGGAGCAGCAGTGCGTAGCACACGCTTCTTGATTAGACCGGGGTTCGAGCCCGTCACCACCAAATACGGAGGATGCGGAAAGGTCAGGGAATGACCACTGCATATCCCCGGAGCAATATGGCTTAGTTGCTAATGCTCCTAAAATCCAAATAACAAACTAACAAACTATCCACAGTGACAGATGGAAGTTTGTTCCAGCAATCAACTACCTGCTGGCTAAACTTCTGCACATCTATTCTACAACTGTCTTTTCTCAATTTTAATTTATGTCCTCTCAGGTTTTTAATCTGAGCAAGAGGAAGTATCCCATCAGCATTGAGCCTGCTCTGCTTTCCCAGAGTTCCCAGTTTTCTTTGTCTTTAAAGGCTTGTTTGTTTTGTTTTAGTTAGTTGTTGGCGCATCGGCTTCTATGGCCATAATGCACCTCCCAAGATTTTTGCAGTACTCTGGTCCAAGCCCGAGGCGGGATTCGAACCCACGACCTTTGGGTTGCCAGGTGGGCACTTTACCCAGTCTTTAAAGGCAACTACCTGTTTTTCTTTAGTGATTCAAATTCATCTAATGCACCAAGTTTTAATAGGAAATTGGTATACTCTTTGCATTAGGAACAGAGAAAAGAATCATCATTTGGGCTATGCTTATATTATCAACTGTATTAATCTCTGAATACATGCTACAGGCTATGCAATGTGATAAACTCATGACTCACATGGGAATCACCTATAACCGTTTCCATCTGAGTTATGATATCCTCAAAGTAGTCAATTTAGATCACGTAACAATCCTTATTCAGATAAGACTTAAACTAACAAAACATCATAGAATTAACTTTGAAAAATATTATAATAAATTAAAAATTATTACAATAATTAAGCAGATACCAAAAATTTTTGAGCTACTGAACTTATAATAAATTTAAATGAATTATATATATATATGTATATATAAAAGTTAAATCATGCATTATGAAAACCTTAATAAAGATGCCATTTTGGACTACAGGTTATAATCCTTAACCCTGCCTTTCCATCTCAGGATATTATATGTTATTCTTTATATTTCCTGCTTTTTATGCTTACATATTGGTTTTTTTTTTTTTTTAGGAGCAATAACAACTAAGGCCATATTGCTCCGGGATATGCGGTGGTCATTCCCTGACCTTTCCACATCCTCTGTATTTGGTGGTGACAGGCTCGAACCCCGGTCTAATCAAGAAGCATGTGCTACACACTGTTGCTCCTTCCCACCTGGCTACGGAGGCGCCCTGCTTACATATGTAATTACTGATATCCTGGATTTAAATATTTTTATATGTAAGCAATATTCCCCTAATTGGTAAAATTTTGATTTATATACTAGGATTATGCATCGATATTTTGCTAAATTCTACATTCATTTTTTTTTACTTTCTGTTTTACTTAGCTTGTCACTGCTATGTTTAATATTTTTTATTTATCTATGAACTGTTTTATGTTTATTTTCTGTATATCTTATGACTTTATATCTGTAAAGTCCTATTTTTCCAACCACATTTCTACTTTATACATTATAGATATACTTTCTCTTTTCCTATTCTACTCTTATGTATCTCTATGCTCTCATTTTTGACTTCTATAGTCATATTTGACTATAGAGTGACCTCTATAGTCATATTTTATCAAATATGACTATAGAGGTTACTATTTCCATTTCTTCACAGCTTTCTATTAAGTCCGCTATGCTGCTACAAATTGCTATATCCTGTAGCTAAGTCAGT
This sequence comes from Mastigoproctus giganteus, assembly GCF_048544385.1. Classification (NCBI taxonomy): domain Eukaryota; kingdom Metazoa; phylum Arthropoda; class Arachnida; order Uropygi; family Thelyphonidae; genus Mastigoproctus; species Mastigoproctus giganteus. Next base: position 177,430,046 of record NC_143575.1, on the reverse strand, counting down.
AATGTGGTAATGCTTTAGATACACTCATCTACTCTACTAAATATGTGGGCTTTATTTTCCTGTCGTCTTCCTTCCGATACGCATTTTCTTGAAAACTCCAGGTATCATTACTTTTCTCATTATACTTTCGGTTTCTGTTTCAGCTCATCTTTAGGCATGTTTTGACTTACATGATTTTTTCGCTTGTTTTTTCGCTGCAGTACAAGCAATTGGTATTAGTCTCTTTTTTATACTAACACTTACAAAGCCAAGGCCCTTACTAAGGTTGGGCTTGACAACCCCAGCTAACCTAGTATGTTTAATAACCTTTTCTATACTTTTTACCTTTCTACTTTCTACCTTTTTTCCCCGTTCATAAAACTATTAGTACAATACGAGGGTGATATGAACATTCCAACTATCCTCCTTCTATTACTATTTTTGTCTTTATTTAACTACTTCTTCCATCCTTTCCCTATCTTCAATTTTAATACCTCACCATATACCATATGCTTGTTCTAAATAAATTTAATTCTTCTAATTTCTACTAAATTCCAACACTAATATATTTTTCCAAATTTACTTAAAAATCTACATATAATTCAAAAACCTTTTTCTCTCTCTGAAAACCCTTAATTATATTTTATTTTAGCTTTATCAATATTTTCACCTTAAAAAAATTTTTATATCATTCACACTGCATTGGGACTACTTTGTCCATACTGTAAGAGAATGTGCTAATTTTATTATTTTTGCTTTTTGGCTTTTTTTCACCTCTCAATCAGGTGTAGTCCCCTAATGAAACACCTGACCATGTATCAATATTTACTTCAGCTGACATCAGATTTTGCATTTTTGCTATCCCTGTTTTCAACTTATAACTAAATTTGCCCACCCACATCTGATGATAGCTTTACTACCTTTTATTTTTTATTATTATTTTATTTATTTATTTATTTTATTTTTATTATTTGTTTATTCAGTTGTTATTAATCATTTCACTTTACAGTTCCCTCACCTCTAATTGGCTTTGCAATTCAGCCCATAATTGTCTTAATTTATCATAACTTTTAGGAAATTAACATTCTTTTGCCTTTAAAAAACCTACAGTACTTCTTTTTTCTATTATTCTTACCCTTCTAGTCCTTGGCACTTTGCGTACTTTTCACCTCCATCTGTACAAACTTTATCAGACTTATCTATTCTTACATACTCATATACTTTTGCATCCTTTATTGCTACTTTGCATGTTTTGGTGCATCTGTCATACTTTGCTTATTTATTTTTTTTATTTTTATCCATCAACTGAAACTTTAATTTTATATTACATTTAATATATATATATATATATATTTTTATATATAAAATAAATTTGAACTTATAATAAACCTAAGGAATGTATCAGAATTAACTTTACAAAGGGTAATTATAAAATATTAGAGAAATTAACTTCAACAATTATCAAATTTATATTATCAAGATTAAATTTACTCACAAAAAATTACACAAAAGAAAAAATTAGTCTAATGAATTTTTTATAGAAACTGCTAATCCTTTAGACTTTAATCCATCCATCTCTCTGTGACTGCACTCCAATAGATTGTTAATTTGCACAAAATATATATAAAGAAAGAATGTTTTCCAGAGAAAATAATTATAAGGGATAAATAAGGAAGGAAAAAGATTCAGAAATTCTAAAATTAGAAATAAACTGTAACTGAATGGTTAGGCATGTGTTTGGACTTGTTTGTAAGAAAGATTATTCTGAATTAGCATCCCTGATGTTAATTCAGAACAATAGTGCCTGAAAATATCTGCAGAAAAGAGAAGTATAACGTTGACTATTTAAAAAATGCATACACATGTGCAGAGAGGGTTGACCTTGGCCGGCCGTTACGACCGGACACGTTATTTTGCGCTCCTGAATTTGTGTGGAAATGAAGTGTTTAAAATGTTAAATCAGTCTAAAAAAGTGTTCCACCTGAAAGAGCTTATCTGGAGGATTCCGAGGTGAGATTAGTTTTAATATCTATTGGGAATTTAGTAAATTACCAGCGTTTCTATCTGTGTCCTTTGTTGTCAGACTACAATGGTCACCATGTGGCTGGCAGAAGGGCCATAGAGAGGCACTGATGTAAAGCAGAAGCCACGTTGGTAGTTTACACTTGACTGGGGAGTTGCCCAAACTGTGTTTAAAACTGAGCTGAAAGACCGCTCCACCAAACTGTACCGTAAACCGCCGAATTTTGTAAAATCGTGTGCTTCGAACATGTACTTAGTGTAGAGAACTAATTCTTACTGCGCCGTGCTACACTGGGACGACCTGCGACGACACACATTCTGCTTCACCCATTGTTCATGAACTGGAGGGTGTGACTACAGTGATCTGCATTATTGAGTGGGGAGGGTGACCCCCATGTGTGTAAATGCTTAAGCCTCTATTAGCAAGAGCTCCTGGTTGCCATCTACAGCCTTCGGCAGTAGCTTCGTCATCGCCACAAAAAGCAGCGACCACCTGCTTTTCACAGCATTCACTTTCCCACTATACTTGGGTGAAACCCCCCCCCAATCATTGGTGGGGAATCAAAAGTTTAGATTGACCACTGCTAGGCCCAAAATTGTGCCACGGACTTACGATTGGCAACATTTATAAACATTCCTAGTCGGTTCTTGAGTGTGTGGATCCTACCTCGATAATCCGGATTAGTCTCGATAAACCGTACCTGAGACAAAATGATTAGCCATAGTCAGAAATTGACTGAACTTCAACCAGAAGATGAACACCAACGAAGAAGGCAACAACCTATCCTAGAGCAAAATGATGATTTGCAAATTATAGAGAAGAATGATCACGATGATGGAGCACAGCCACAACAAACTTCAAAAAAGAAATACAAGAAATATGTCGCCCCGAGTACGGGAATGGAGACAAGATCGCAAAGCGAATTGAAAGACCAGCAAAACAATGAGGACCCCCAACCAGAGAACAGCGAAGAATTAAGTAAGCAGCCCCAGCCTACCATAGACCCCAGATTGCCGGATGGAACGGTACTGGACCAGGTTTTACCCCTCCGGGTGGAGCTTGAAAACAAACTGAAAGACTCCGCAAGTAGAATCTCAGCTGCCCTTAGGGCTGATATTGTAGGAATATGGACCAAGCTGGAGACGGTCTTCCACAAGGTTTGCAGTGAGGCAGAAAGAAATGCAGCCAAACTGGAGGCCTACCAGGAATGTAGGGTCACACAACAAATGCAACAGCGCATCCCTACCTATGCAAGTGTACTGAGTAATCCACCAACTGTGACACAGATGCCAAGAAATGAACAGCCAAAGAAAAAGACACTCCTCCCAACGCCAAACCTGGTAATACTAAGGCCCAAAAATGCCGAGGAAATAAGAACAAGTGAAGAAATTAAGGCAAAACTAATAAGCACCATGAAGGAAGACCTCAAACAAACCCAAATCAGAGGAATACGCAAGATGAGGAGCATAGGACTGGTAATAGAAACCGAGACAAAGAAAGAGATGCTAGGAATAATACAAAACCCGAAAATAGCCACTTTGGGTCTAACAGCTGAACCACCCAAAAGAAAGGGGCCAGCCATAATAATATACAACGTAGATAAAGACATCACACCAAACCAATTAGCGTACGAACTCTACCATAGAAACCTACAGGGTAAAATCCCTAACAAAAATCCACAAGAGATAGCAATGCTCAAATACTCCATTAAAGCGAGGGATGGAATAAACAAAACCTGGGTAGTAGAACTAACCCCGGAAGCCTGGCAAACCCTGAAGAACCAAACAAGGGTGTTTATAGAATGGGGCTGCTACCGATATCACGAACGTGTGGTCGTTCCGAAGTGCTACCGCTGCTGCAAGTTTGGTCACACCACGCATACGTGTGCACAAACCACCCCAACATGCGGCCACTGCTCAGAAAAAGGCCATGAATATAATGCCTGTCCCCACAAAGATGTGGGACCTACCTGCGTAAACTGTAAAAACTTAAAGCTAGAGTACAAGCATTCACTGAGAGACCCTATGTGTCCCACGTACCAACGAGCCAAGAGTTTATACCAAAGTAGGATTAACTATGGGGACGAAAATTAAAGCTTACAACACAAATATACTAAAAATAATTCAAATAAATGCGCAGAGGGCTAGAGCAGTAGCCGACCAGATCCGAGTTAAAGCTGAAGAGGAAAACGTCGATGTCATCATATTACAGGAGCCATACTCGCATGGGAAACGGGTTGTAGGCTACCCGCTCACCTACAAAGTGATACACACAGTTGAAGACACCCCATGGGCTGCTGTCCTGGTAAGGAACAGCAATATCACAGTGACTAAAATCACGCAGTTCTGCACGGAGTGGGCTGCCTGTGCCCAGCTAAATACAGCTTTAGGGAACCTGTACGTTGTGGCACTCTATTGTAGACCAGGACAACAGATAGATTTCGCAATCGAATATCTTCAATGCCTGCAGGACATCCTACCAAACCAAAAAATCATCATAGGAGCTGACGTGAACTGTCGATCCCCGACATGGCACAGTACTACCCCTGGCAGGCGTGGAACCCAAAATGGTCAACTCCTTGAGGATTACTTGGCAGGATCACAGCTGACAGTGCTAAATCAACCTCACCACTTGCCAACCTTTTGCAACACCCTCTGGGAGGCTACGATCGATGTATCCCTAGCTACTAGGAACTTGGCGGGATTTGTGACTGACTGGAAGGTGGAGGAAGCATGGACTACTTCAGACCACCGTGCAATCACCTTTAAAATAGTCAGACAACTGACAACAGTAACACGAACAAACCAACAGAAAAACAGATATGCAGTTGCCAAAGCAGACTGGATGTCATTCAAAAACCTGCTCATCACAGCCATAGAAAGCAACCCAGCCAGTATAAACCCACAAAATGACCCGGATGACCTTCTGAGGGGGACTACAGACCTAATACAAACCATTAGCAATCGAACAATCAAAAGAAAAAACCCAAAACCTGGTGCTGTTCTTTGGTGGACCCCAGAAATAGCCGTGCTTCGACGCCAGATGCAAAAAGCTAGGAAAGATTTCCAGAGAGCCCGTAGGACTTGGCCTGCACATGAAGTGGAGGCTTTAAGACAGCGCTATTGAGAAGTCAGAAATCACTATACGGACGCGATACAGAAAAGCAAGAAGCGTTCCTGGGAGCGTCTAGTATCCACGACAGGAAGAACTGACCCCTGGGGTGTAGTTTACAAGGTGACTACAAACAAACTGCCCAGGGGGGAGGTGATCAGCACCACCAGGACCTCGCAAGGAGACTATACAACCACTTGGGAGCAATCAATGGGTAATATACTCGACACAATTTTCAAGGAACCCGCGACCCTAACTCTGCAAGAACAACATAAGATCTGCGAAGAAAATGAAAAATATATCACCCCTGCACTCGAGCCCCCCTTCACCCATGAGGAACTCGGCGCGGCTGCTACCAGGATCAAAAACCGCAAATGCCCGGGACTTGATATGATCAAACCGGAGATACTGAAAAAAATAGTAGAAATTGCTCCGCAAATCCTACTCGCCCTCTACAACAGATGTTTGGAAACAGGGAAATTCCCTGCAGCATGGAAAACTGCAAACACCAAGCTAATTCTGAAAAATCCTACTAAGAACCCAGAATGTCCATCATTATACAGACCCATCGCTCTGCTCTCAGTAGTCAGTAAATTATACGAGAGGCTACTCCACATGCGGATACAGAACCACTACGAAAGGGCAGGCCTGGCAGCTAAAAATCAGTTTGGCTTTAAGCCAGGATCCTCTACGGTGGATGCCCTTGGAGATCTGCTTAGGAAAGCACAAGAGTGCAGGAAAAAATATCTATTGGTCATTTCAGTCGATTTTGCCGGGGCGTTCGACTCACTTTGGTGGCCGAGCATCCTGAACAGACTGAGAGAAGCTGCAGTACCAATCAACTTATACAAAGCAATGGAAGACTACCTTTCAGGCAGAAGAGTGGAAATAAATACAAATTATCAAAAAATCACAAGAAACATACATAGGGGATGTCCACAGGGGTCTGTCTTGGGTCCTCTCATTTGGAACATGGTCTTGGACGATTTCCTGTGCCAGGACTTGGGGCTGGCTGAGGCCCAGGCCTTTGCGGACGATCTCATTGTTACTATTGAGGCAGATTCCAGAGTCCAACTGGAAAACATCGGCAATCAGGCAATGCAGAAATTACAATACTGGGCCACAAAAAACCAGCTAAAAATTGCACCGACGAAAACAATATCCATCTTGCTGAAAGGAACTCTTCAGGTACAGCGTCCGCCCCAAATAAAAATAAATGGCCTGACCATCAAACTCACCAAGCAAATGAAGTACTTAGGAGTTATCTTAGATAATAACCTATCCTTCATACTTCACCTGAAACACATAAGAACGAAAATAAGAAGATACTCAGCCCTAGTGGCTAGGATTACGAGGAAGGATTGGGGACTGAAAAAACGAACCCTAATGCTATATTATAAGTCAACCTTCATCCCAGCAATAATCTACGCAGCTGCAGTATGGTACACCAAAACATCACTGGTAACCAACAAGAAAATCCTGGATATGACACATAGGACCATCCTATTGACAACCACACGAGCTTGCCGCACGGTAAGCACACCTGCACTGCAGGTGCTTGCTGGCGTGCTACCCCTGGATTTAGAAGCTGTGAAAGCAGGACTGCTCTACTTGCACTCAAAGGGAGTGGCCGCAAATCATCAGGACTTCACAATCAACCCAGCAAGCAGTCAAAAAACCGAAAGAGCCCGACTACAGACCTACCTCCTTCAGGAGTGGCAGCAAAGATGGACAGAGACGACAAAGGGCGAGATCACTCGTAAATTCTTTCCAGAACTGAACAAAATATACCCAAGGCAACCGGGTTGGTTCTTCCCGGGCTTGCACCTGACCTCTTTACTCACAGGACATGGACCCTTCAACCAGAAACTGTTCAGCTTCTGCCTCGTCGATGACCCAAATTGCACGTGCGGGGAGGTCGAAAGCTGGGACCACCTGCTTTACGACTGCCCACAATACGAAGACCTCAGATGCACCCTCATCACGAAAATCCATTACCTCCCCAAAGGACTTGAACATCACTTCATTGACACGGAAGAGGAGTACCGAGCGCTCTCCCAGTATGCACAGGACCTCTTCACAAGGAGAAGGGTGTTAATTGCTATACATCGAGACTGATAGTACAGTAACATAAATCGCATAAGACAGAGACAATTCCTGGAAAAGAAAACTGTGGAAGAAAAGAAAATGAATGGAAAAGAAAGGAATAAAGAAAATAAGGAAAAAAGAAGAAGAAAAGAGAATCAACGGAGGGAAAAAAAAAGGGGGGGGACAGGGATTGCCTCATGAGTGTCCCAATCTGAATCAAGTGGACAAGAATAGAGACAACAAACTGCAGCCTAGTTCCCAAAGCCTCATGGCAGCCTGAAGAGGGCACCCTAGCCCCTTCACCTTTAAACCCTACTCCCCCGGGGAGACGATTCTCTCGTCGCCCCCCCCTCATTTCCACTCTGGTGGGGCATGGGCATGCCACACTGAAACTTGGGGCTGTCTTCCCTATTGGCTCCATATTTCTGTCTTTCTCCCCCCAGTCTTCAGCCTTCCCCCCCTCTATCTTCACGCTAGCGAAGTCCCACACACCTAAATTTAAATACATCCAAAATATCTTCACCCACGTTCTGGCCCAACTCAAGCGACGTCAACCCCACGATTGACGTTTGTATGTGTATGCACGTTGTGTGTACATATGTGCATGTGTGTATATATGTACTTGTATGCACACATATATGCACCCAACTCAAGTGACGTCAACCCCACGATTAACGTTGGCACATGTATGCACGTTGTGTGTGCATATATGTGCTTGTATACATGCATATATGCATGCAATATAAATACAATATATATATTTTTTTATTATCATTTTATTTATTTATTATTATTTTATTTCTTTATTTATTTATTTATTTATTTTATTTTATTTATTTTTTTATTTATTTATTTATTATTTTTTTTTTTTTAGGTCCTAGCCACTGAAATCTCAGGAAATTAGGTGGCAGGACCTGCCAGAGTAACTTAAGTCTACTGGGTTCCTGGTCTGCCTCCACGGGGCTAAGGTGGGGCAACGTTGGGCCTCAGCAGGGGTCCAGCGGCTAAACGACCAGATGAACAACGGTACACGGCACTACACATATACAATATCCATACACTTTTAAATCTCTGGCATTTCCAGTGAACTGGTACACCCACAATGAAAACTACGCGGAGATGGGGGAAACCCCTGGTGCCGTCTGACACTAAATACACCTTACACCTTACACATGTGCAGATGAGAATTTCTATTTCAAGCATACTAGTGTTTCTTAACCATGGTCTATGAAGAAATTTGAAGTGAGTCCTGAGTTTAAGGTGATTTTAAAATATTTTAAAAATATATCTGAATTATTAAAATAGAAAATAAAGCCTTCACTGGCTTATTTTCTTGTGGCAGGTTTTATTAACCCATAGTCTTTTGTAGGTCAATAAAATAATGACCATCTTATTTACCCATAGTTTCTTGTAGGTCAATAAAATAATGACCATTTTATTAACCCATAGTCTTGTAAGTCAATAAAATAATGACCATTTTATTAACCCACAAGTAAGCAGAGGGGAATCTGTTAATAAAAAATGTGTTTTTTTTTTTTTAATTAAAATTTTAACAATCAATTAGTCAGAAAACAAAACAGCCAAAATGCATGTCAAAGTGTAAAAATATCGTTAGGCCAAACAATAAGAAACTAATTACTATTGTATGGCTTTGTTTTATAATATTTTAATTATTTTATGACAAGGAAAATTGTTGAATACCATTTGTTATTACTTCTAAGTTATTTCATGTCTTCAAAGGAAAGCTTCCATCTCTATGTTAATCATATGCAAATATGCAGAGACTGGGATTTCTCTCAACAGTTTTTCAGCTGCCATTATGTCCAAAATGATTTACTGTGGACACATTACCTGTGTGGATATAAAATGCTACTTTCAAATGTAATTTATGTTTACCTAAACAAGTTTTTGATATAAAAACTATTAAAGGTCCTCTCTTCAATTTCTATTTGACCAGAATAAAAATAATTCAAACAGAAACCTCTACTGATAGCAGTTCCATAAGCATCTAAATTTAGCATATAAAAATCAAATATTTAGGTTGCGAAAATTAAAAAAAAATAAATAAAAATTGCAATGCATATGATAATTTATTATTAGAGTATTTATATAATTACAATATAAATACTCTAATAAATAAAAATCACAGAAATATTCAAAAATACTTGCACTATATGCTTCCAGTTTTGATGGTCTATCAGATTCCAGTATGGTTCTTAATGTTAAATTATCACAAATACAGAAGGTTGTTTTTAGCAAAAAAATATTATAAATCTTTCTTAAATGTGTATCTGACTTAATAGGAAAAAAAAAAAAAAAAAAAAAAAAATGAGCTGAATGGATTTTTGAGCTGTACAATAAGTTCCTGAATTTAATATATAAAAATAACTAATTATGTTAGTTAGGACCAGTGAGAACCAAAAATGATAACACTACATAATATTTAATTTTAGTAGCTTCATAAACCATTTACACCCGCTGACATTATGAAATTATGTGCAATCGCTAAAGGTTAAAAAGGATGAGAGATTTGACCCATGCAATACTGACAGTGCTTTTCAGTCATGTAGTTTCTCAAAGCAACATCACTTTTATTATAGAACAACCTGTTAATGATAGCATTGCTCATGCACAATGAAGTGAGACTGTTACGAGTTTTTGAACACAGGTGTCTTTAATGATGGATATAAAAATGCAATCCTGTTGAATTATTATCACTCACCAGATGCAAATCAAACAGATTATTTGTGGTGGCAAACCTGAACACAGGCTGTTGATTATTTACATGGCAGAAGTAGGCTATCACAATGACTAGCAGAAGAGAGTTCAAGATACCAAAATACAGTATAGTTAGTGCTACTCTTGATATTTTGAGGAAGTCTAACAATCGTTATTGTCAAATTTACTCAAGCATCAACGGGTTACTTCACTATGCTAAAGTGTGTGTTCAGGGATGTGGCTTTGGTGGGGATGGGAGGACACACTGAGCACCTAAAATAATTTAAAAGTTAAGCAAAAAAGAAGTACCTAGTATTCTGGTAATTCTTCTTCCATATATCCCTTGACTTTATTGATTTTGCATAACAACCACATGCAAAACTTGAAGCAGCCAAAAGGGGTAAGAATATTCATATGAACATTTTTTTATTGTTTTTAACTGAGAAATAGTCCTTAATTTTACTGTATGATTATAAGACACACACCAAAACACTTAGTATCAGTATGCATTAAAAGTTTGTAATATTCCTAAATTGTAGTAAAACCATTGCTCTCACTCTCTTTCACACACACACACACACACACACACACACACACACACACACACACACACACACACACACACACACACACACACACACACACACAGCACTAAAAATTAGTCACCTGTGTAATTTTTTCAATTAATAATGTGTAACCCCTCCTTTAGCATGGATTATCTCATGAATTTCATTAACAGGGATTCAGCTACATCCTTTTAATAGTTATATTAGGCAGAATTAGATTGTATTTCATACATGCTGTGTTCTGTTTTCACTTTTCATTTAAGATAGCCCCATACACTCTCTATAGAATTTAAATATGGCAACTTGGCTGGCTGATTTAAATGCTCTGCCACACTGTTTCGTTCACAGTGCCACCACTGTTTTAAACTGGCATGAGGAATGCATGTATTCCTCATTCCAGTTTAAAACATTAAAGGTGCTGTGAATCAGACAATTGTCATCTTGGAATACAGGGGTATCAAAAGCAAGAGTGTCCTTCAAATGTTCAGCAAAATGTGCAACCTAATCTTCCAGAATATTTGTATAACCAGCCTGACTCATCCTGGTTGGTATTTTAAGTAGGAAACCCAGTTCGGAATTTAGTATGTTTTACTGAAAAACATACTAAAGAAACATACTAAAACATGGTGCCTAGCATCATTAGAATATAGGCAAATTTGGATTTGTCAGACCATATCACAGCTTTTCAATCATCAACAGTCTAGTTTTTATGCCTCTTAACCCATAACAGCTGAGCTATTTTTATGCACAGCTGTTGGCATTGTCATTTTTTTCTGGGGTCTTACTCTAGATATCCATGTTCTCTGTGAAGTGTTCTCTCAGAAGTCAGTTAATGAGGTCCTTGGTTTACTGTCTGAAGCACTTCTTGTCTTGTTTGAAATTGATTTTTGTTTACTGGACATAACAGCTGTCAACAATCATTCAATGCAGACTTCTGACCACCTGTTGCTGATTTCTGGTTGATTGATATTTTCTTATTGATTTCCTTATAAACTCCTATTATGGTTCTTTCTGAAACACAGCAAATTGAGCTATTTCTTTAACTGGATGTCCTTTAGACCTGTCAAATGCTATCAATCCTTTTTTCCACTCACTAACACCTTTTCTGCACCCCATTTTTTGTGGCGGAAACCCTTGTTCTTCAGTCACACATGGTATATCTGTAGATAGAGAAAAATGAGTTAACCCTATATTTAAATTTCAGTACAGTAAGAAAAAAAAAGAGCAGAAGATATACATGTTCAATCTGTTATAAGTCCTAAATATCACTTATAACTGATGTTTTGTCTGGTGCTTGTGCCCACATATACGCAAATGTGTGTATGGTGTTGGAAATAAAATTAACTTTCTACAGTGGAAGTCAGTAAATTATCCCTACTTTAAGATATTTTTACTATAGAGAATCTTTATATCATATAAAATTTTTTTTAAGGATTTTTTTAAGGATTAGAAATAAATAAAATTTATTTTTAATTTTCTGCTCTTTTTTAAGGATTGAAAATAAATAAAAATAAAACTGCTCACCATGTTTTCCAGAAAACAAGCCTGTCTGAAAGTACATCCTTTGATCTGTTCCATCCAAATATGCACATTCAACACTGTGTTGGGTGGCCCAGTAAAGACGGCCATTCGGAGAATCAATTGATAACTGTTTAGCCATAGTAAGAACTGGGAGGTGTTCTGGTTGACTACCATCTATACTTGCTCGGAATATCTGTAACAAGTTTCTCGATGTTTACAAGCATTTTAAACAACATACATAGCATCAGTTGGAATGAGTGGGAGTAAATATGGGAATTAGAAATTAAGTCACAAAGTAAGAAAAAAAAACGAAGCAAGAAAGAAAGAAACTGGCCTGAGCAAAGCATTTTTCAACATAATCGCCACCAAATATATTTATACACTTGTCCCACTGCTTTATCAAATTCAGAAAACCTCACTATTTGATAAAGATGTCAGACAATTCATTTCAACTTATGCACTGCCAGAAAAATATCTGCCCCCAATCCATTAAAATGGGTTAAACAAATGGAAATCACTGGGAGGAGGAGGTGAGATCAGGGCTATGGGAAACCAGCTCAAATCATTAATGGTTTCTAGGGTTGCAATGTATGATATATGGTTGTGTGTTACCATGCAAGAGTAGCAATCCATTCTCAATAGCACAGGCCAGTTCCTGAAAATTGAGTCCCCAAGTTCTGTCAGAGAGTGCAATACCGTACAACACTCAAGGTATCTCTCCAAATTTTTAAAATCCACAATAATGCCATGACAGTCTCAAAAAAAAGTCACCATTACTTTCCCTGTTGATAATACAGCCATCAACAGGAGAGGTAATGGTGATATACAGTTTTTCCTAAACAGTTCTCACCACATGCTGTAGGCATTTCTTTGTAAATATCCTTTGGCTAAACATCCTTTTAGACAACAAAAAATACACTGTTTGTCAACTGTACACTCTTTCAACGCAGCTGCCATCTTTCATTACACAACAATAACTAACCATTAACTGATTCAAACCCAAAAACTGCTTTATACTACAGCAGAATTTTCTGGCACCTATGGCTAAAAACAAAATATTTTTCATTTAGTATTTATGAAGCTGCTATGTTTTACTTACTGACTCTCATTCATAAAATTGCTCAAAATGCTAGCAATAATGTTAAATGGTACTCATAACTAACAAGTTCACTTTTGATATTATCTCAAACTTAAATATTTCCTTATTACACAGTCAGTATAACAAAAAAAAAAAAAAAAAAAAAAACATTCAAAAACTTTCAGCTTGTTCTTAAACAGCATTTTAGTGAAATATGCAATTGGACAATTCACAATTTAACAACTATAAAGATTTTCTTAAATGCAAAACGGAAATTAATACTGAGTAAATTAGTTGCTCAATGCATTAATTTTCCACTTATTACAGAATTATATATCTATAATTATCACTTAAACAGATGTGCATTTATTCAAGCTTGTTAAAGAGAGGATCTAAAAATAAGTAACAGTCTCATCTCAGAGCTTCTCAGATAATGAAATTACTTCATTGATAGTATATATAAACCAGAAGTTCAAAGCAAAAGTTTTGAAGCCTAGAAAGCAGAACTCTTGGCATTCAACTGCTATCTGACAACCTTAGATGTTTTACAAAAGTATAGACATTCAGCAGTAAAGAGGAAATAAGTCTCAAAACCAGCTGACAACAGCAAAAAAAAAAAAAAGACCTCGAAACCAGATATTTTTAAGTGAAAGCTTGGGTTTTCTTTTAGAGAGATACAGAGATTGTATTTAATATCACCAAATTCCCAGTTGATTTGGTGTTACTGGGAGTAACACGAAATCAAATGATTTGAATTTAAAGGAACTTTCATTGCTCAAGAAAACTTTGAAGTAGTTTCCCAAAGTAGAATATTTGCTAATAAAACTCATACCATGATATGAAACATGCAGTTTGTGAACAACAGCAATGGCCAAGAGAATACAGATATCATTTAGCAAAACTAAAGTGAATGATGAATTGTAATTTCTGTATATTATATGTTCTGCTGAGCAAGCAAGTGTGGTTATGCAAGTTCCATCCCTTTAATTTAAACTAAAGAGTTCAGCTTGACATTTAGAAAGAGTTGTCTTAAACAATACATTTAGTTCCACTTGGATAAGGATGCCCCTCATGGATGACCATCTTCACAAAATATATATGAGGTGTGGCTATTGTAAATATAATGAAATATTTCATACTTTACAAGTTATCCCCTTCAAAATAATTGCCTTGGGCTTGCACACACTGTTCCATATGTTTCTTCCAAGCACAGAAACATTTCTGGAAGTCATCTTCTTGTAAACCCTTTTAAAACTTTGGTCATTTTTTATCTGAATGTCTTCAGTGGACCAAAAGTGAGTTCCCTTAAGTACGTACCTTTTCAGTTTACAGAAGGGAAACAGATCACAGGGGCTAGGTTTAGTGAATAGGGTGTATGTTCACACACAGGGATTTGTTTTTTGGTCAGAAACTGAAGAGGAGAGTACACTATGTTCTGTAGCATTGTCTTGATGGTGCATCCTACCATCCTTCCACAATTCAGGTCTCATCCTTTGAATTTTTTCATTCAGCCTTGTCAGAACTTCAATATAGTATGTTTCATTGACAGTCTAATTTGGAGGGATGCATTCAGCCATGATAATTCCTTTAATTTTGGAGAAAACATGAAGCAAGCATGGTTTTCATTTTTGATTTTGACTTCTTTGTTTTTTTTTTGGCATGGGGAATTGTTTTATCTTTCATTGCATTGATTGTCTTTTAGTTTCTGGGTTGTACTGGAACAGCAGCCAACTTTCATTGCAAGTAATTACAGTACTGAAAGTCTGAATCTTCTTCAAATTTTTTCAAAACATCTTCACAAACTTGGAGTATTCTCATTTTTTGATTTTCACTCTAAATTTTTGGTGCCATCTTGACACACTTTTTTCATGCCTAAATTTTCAGTTAAAATTTGTCTTAACTTTCTTTTCTAAATGCTTAAACAATGATCACTTCTAATCAATATCCTCACCCAGTCCACATTTTCTTCAGTTTTCATGGATACTGGACAGCCTGGTTGTTCATCGTCTTCCACATTCTCTCTTCCTTCTAAAAATCTTTTATACCATTTAAACATGCAAGCTCTTGACATAGTAACATCCCCATAAACTTGACATAACAACTCAACTTTAGTTGGTATTTTCTTTAGTTTTATTAAAAATGTGATGTCAATTTACTGTTATTCTTTTGTCTGCCATTTTTCCAGCAACCTGCAAAAACCCAAGGTAATGAAAACCTGTTTCACTGCAAAGTGAATGAGTGTTGGAACATGACTTAGTAGATGGGAAAAGTTCAAGGTCAACTACTGTGTGTTTGTTTCACAGGTTGGGGTTGGTGTGTAGTGGCTGTATGCAGTCTCCTTATTTAATAGCTACACCTTACATTTTCACATGTTTGAGGAAGCTTAAGAATTGGAATGTCATCAAAATAAACTACTGGCCACATTGCAGAAGGTAAACTATGATACTGGAATTTTCTTGCTTTTAGATGAAAGCCAACAGCCATGGTTAACAAAATTATCAGTCCTCAAAATGGTCTTTTTGTTTCTGCTGCAAGTATCCATTGTTCATAAGATATGTGTGCCTTCCAAGGTTTACCTTGATCTCACATTTTTCAGTCAAAATACAGATTGTAAGCTTCCTTGACTATTGAAGTCAAGGAAACTTACAATCAAGGAAGGTAAACTATGATACTGGAATTTTCTTGCTTTTAGATGAAAGCCAACAGCCATGGTTAACAAAATTATCAGTCCTCAAAATAGTCTTTTTGTTTCTGCTGCAAGTATCCATTGTTCATAAGATATGTGTGCCTTCCAAGGTTTACCTTGATCTCACATTTTTCAGTCAAAATACAGATTGTAAGCTTCCTTGACTATTGAAGAAACTGTTCTATTGCGCTGTTGAATTATAACTCACCAAGGGTATGATAGAAACTTGGGTTTATTAACACATGCTAGGATTTTCTGCAGCTGAAATACAAATGGATTCATGTGTGAAGTTTGTAGGGATGGGATACCAAAGATATACCAAGTTATAACTGGGAGCTAAATAATTTTGTGATTATTGAAAGGCAAGCAGAAGAGAAACTAAAGTTAAAAGTGAATAAGGCACCTGGACAGCAAAAGAGGGCCATCATCACGAGAGCTTTTTTGGATTCAGGGGATATCCTTCCTAAAAGAGCCATGTGAAAATGTGTCCCCTATTCATAAAGGGGCATAAAAGGATGAATTAATTACAAGTCTCATTTTAGGAAAGATGTAGATCTGTTGGAACAGGTGCAGAAAGTGCAACAAGATCAGTCAAGTGAATAAAAAGGGTACCTCTTACCAAGAAAGACTTCGGTTCTAGAAACTAAGCAACTGTAAGGAGACTAAATGAATTGTTTATAAGGCTTTAAATGGGTTAGCATTAGCATTAGTAGAGGCATATGATGCAAGAAAGCAAGCTTATTCAGCATCAGCCAAAAAAAAAAAAAAAAAAAAAAAAAACAACCACTACTCCCATTTCACCCCTCAATTCATTCGAAATACCTGTCCAGCTGAGCCTTAAATTTGTTTAGGCTATCAACTTCAACAACAAGCGATGGAAGTCTATTCCACAAACCAACTGCCCGCTGGCTAAAGGCGAATTTCCGCACATCTATCCGACATCCGTCCTTCCTCAATTTGAATTTATGCCCTCTCAGGTGATTATTCTGAGCAAGAGGAAGAATCCCATCGGCATTGAGCATGCTCAAGCCATTCAAAGCCTTGTACACCTCTATCAGATCACCTCGGCGATGCCTAGTCTCCAGGCTCTGTAATTTGCAAAACTTAAGCCTTTCTTCGTAAGAGCAACCCTTTGTTCCATTCACTAATCTTGTTGCCCTTATCTGTACTCGTTCCATCAGCTCTACATCCTTCTTGAAACGAGGCCTCCAGACCTGTATACAGTACTCAAGGTGTGGCCTGACCAATGCCTTATACAAGGGAATAATCACATCCCTGTCCCTGCTAGAAAAATTCCTGTATATCATTGACAAGACACCATGAGCTACCCTTGCAGCTTGTCTGCACTGCTCAGAGAACTTCATATCTGCCTGCACAATTACCCCCAGGTCATTTTCATTCTCTACCACTGTCAGCGTAGTACCACAGAGTTGATACGTTGATCTGGGGTTACTGTTTCCCATATGTAGTACTTTACATTTGTCAATGTTAAACTTCATTTGCCACCTCTCAGCCCATCTGCTCAACCTTTCCAGATCCTGTTGCAGCAGCATAGTATCAGTAGTGTCCTTAACAACCCTGCCAACCTTTGTATCGTCTGCAAACTTGGACATTAAGCCTGATACACCATCATCAATATCATTTATAAATACAGAAAACAACAATGGACCCAACACTGAACCCTGAGGAACTCCACTAATAACATTAGTCCACGTTGAGCAGTGTCCATTGATTACCACTCTCTGTCTTCTGCCACTCAACCATCCCTTTATCCATAGCAGCAATTTGCCTCGAATGCCACACTTCTCCAATTTGTGCAGCAGTCTTCCATGCGCAACAGTATCAAAAGCCTTTCTAAGATCCAAATATATAATATCAAAGTTATTCCCTGCATCCAGTTCTTTTGTGACTACATCATAGTATCCAATCAAATTGGTCAGACAAGACCTGCCCTTAACAAACCCATGCTGTGTCTGAGCTATAACTGAATTCTTGTCCAGATGATCCTGCAGTGCTTCTTTAACCAGTGCCTCCATTAATTTTCCTGGAACCGAAGTTAAACTAACAGGTCTATAATTACTTGTGTCAGCCTTTGATCCTCCTTTGTGAATTGGGGTTACATTTGCACATCTCCAGTCCATGGGTACCTCCCCTGAGTCCAAAGAAGCTCTCATAATTATGGCTAGGGGTTTGCTTACTTCCTTTGCTGCCTCCTTTAATATAACTGGATAGATCCCATCCACCCCGGGTGCCTTTTTTATGTTTATCCTCAACAATTTCTCCTCCACTTTCCTCTCAGTTATTAGAAAATCATCTAGCTCACTGCCAATGTTTACTTCACCTACGACATTCCCCTTCCTGAATAACTCCTCATGTGTGAATGTAGATGCAAAATACTCGTTTAGATTGTTAGCCACCTGAGCTGGATCCTCAACTGTTGAACCATCAACATCCAGTGGACCAATCTGATTCATCCCTTTCCTTCTTGAGTTTAAATAGGTAAAGAACTCTTTTCTGTTTTTCTTTGCATCCTTTGCCAAGGATTTCTCATAATCTGCCTTTGCCTGCCTAATCTCCTTTGTGACTTGGTTACAGACCAACTTATATCTATCATAGGCTTCCACGTCACCCATTAATTTGTATGTATCCCATGCATTTTTCAATTGTTGAGTAAACTAAATGCTGATATCCTTACATTTTCTCAGATGGCACACAAGGGGACACAAATTTAAATTTAAAAAGAATGGTTACAGGATAGATGTGTGAAATTTGCTTTCAGCCAAAGAGCAATTGATTATTGGAGCACTCTTTTATCTGGTGTTGTAGAAGGGGGTGTTTGAATAAATTTAAGGAAGGATTAGACAAAAAAAAAAAAAAAAAAACTGTAAGAGATGTACAGATGATGTCGGTATTTTTTTTGGTTGACTCTGTATAACCTTTTTTCCTTACATCTTTTGCCCTATTAATACACTAACTTCAGTTCTCACACAATGAATTATACAAAGTTACAGATATAATTTACTTCCAGTTGTACGCTAAACAGATATTAATTTCACATGTAGAATGTAACATAACAACATAATCTAATATAACACATTATAACATAATCTAACTGAAAAAATTTTAAATTTAATCACCGGAGTCCAGAATATTTATTCAACTTTAAATGATTTATTTAAATCACTAAAGTAGAAATTACACAAAAGACTTAATCCTATTTCCTACCAAAAAGCAAGCCCAATATACTGTACTACATAACAATGCATTCCTGTTCAAATTTCAGGTATTCATATCAAGTTAAAGTTGAGCAAGTAACAGTCTTTTTCAAGTTTGCTTCCAACAAGAAAACTTGCAGAAGAAACAGTTACAAAAATGTTACATTATTTATCACATATGGCTTGCCTTTTTGGCAAGAAATAGAATTAACACCAGTTACAGTGAAAGGCATAAATAGGATGCCTTTCACAGAGTAACTGGTGTCATTTGGAGTCTAATAATTCTTAACCATTTCAGGCCAAATGGTGTTGCTAACCTTTATAAAAACTGCAATTTCCATGAAAAAACTGCATGAAATACAGCTTTATATAAAATAATGAAAATTTTCAAATAACCGAAATGATAGGAGAATATTTTGAAGTAATTTTCATAGTGCGAGAAAAATCACATTTCAGAAAGGTGTTAACCAGGAAATAATGTTTCAGTAGTGTAAGTAAGATAGGAAATAATCATTAATTACAATAATTCAAACATATATACAACAAATAGTTGATGTGAATGAGCAACAGTCTGGTGCTGCTCATTCCAAGCAAGGTGCAGGGTATGCTGGAAGTCATCATGGAACAAATAAATGCATAGGCTGTGTTAGGTTAACTAAGAGTAAGAACAGGTGCATGTATACTTGCATATACACCAATGCTAGGATTACAGCAAATAAATTTGATGAATTTGAGGTGCTGGTCAATACATCAAAGGCAGATATTGTTGGGATATCAGAGACATGGTGTCACACAAATATAAGGAATGCAGAACTGGAATGTGTACAGAAAGGATAGACAGGATAGGAATTGAGGAGGAGTTATGCTGTTAGTAAAAAATTACATAAAATCTAAGAAAGTGCATCCAGTTGACATGGGTGCACTGTCCACCCAATTTCCACCCAGTCAACACAGGTGGACACTGCAATGTTGAGTCAGTTTGGTGTAACAAAAGCACTGGGAAATCAAAATTGAGAGTAGCAGTGTGACAGGCCTAAAGACTAACGAATACAACAAACAACTGTACAGAGAAATAGAGTGGGCCTGTAAATAGAACATCTTATAATGGAGGATTCTAACTTTCCAAATATTGACTGGAACTTGTGGATTAGTCACTCACACACTACCAAGACTTTTGTGGATTTATTGGATGACTGTTTTCTACAGCAGCAGCATGTTTGAGAGGCAACCAGATGGAGTAATACACTGCTGATAATGATCTGATTATCAGCAGTGATTAAGTGTGCATTACAAATTTGTATATAAAGGAACCACTTGATGACAGTGATCACAGTGTAATGATGTGGGATTTACTTAAAGATATAACTTTCATCAGGGTAAAGGGAAGAGTTTTTGCTTTCGTAAAGGTTGTCTCATACAGTTATTAAATTCTATATAGTGGGACCAACTGAAGGTGTTACCAATAAAAACTATTCATACCAACTAAGAAATACAGTTCAAGGTTTAGGCCTAAATGTATGTCAAACGAACTAATGAGACTTGTGGCAAAGAAGAAAAATGCATGGGATACATATAAATTATCAGGTAACACAGAGGCCTATGGTAGATAAAAGCTAGTCTGTGTAATCAAGTCACAAAGGAGGTTAGGAAAGTGAAGGCAGATTATGAGAAAATTTGGCAAAGTATGCAAAGAAAAACAGCAAAGATTTCTTTTCTTATGCAAACTCTGGAAGGAAGGGTATGAATCAGATTGGTCCATTCGATATTGATGGTTTGACTGTTGATGATCCTGCTCAGGTAGCTGACAAACTGAATGAGTATTTTGCATCTACCTTCACACATAAGGAATTCTGTAGGGAAGTGGAGGCCAGAAGTATATCAAACTCTAAATGTGACCTAAATAATTTCGTAATAACTGAGAACAAAGTGGAGGAGAAATTGTTGAAGTTAAGCATAACAAAGGCATCTGGGGTGGATGGGATCTATCCAGTTATATTAAAGGAGGCAACAAAGGAAGTAAGCAAACCCTCAGCCATAATTATGAGAGCATCCTTGGACTAAAGTAGGTCCCCATGGACTGGAGATGTACAAATGTATCCCCAGTTCACAAAGGAGATCAAAGGGTGACACAAGTAATTACAGATCTGTCAGTCTAACTTCTCTTCTGGGGAAAATATGGAGTCATTGGTTAAAGAAACATTGCAGAATCATCTAGACAAGACTGCAATAGTAGTTAAGACATAGCAAAGGTTTGTTAAAGGGAGGTCTTGTCTGACCATTTTGATTGGATACTATGAAATGGTCACAAAGGAACTATTTGCAAAAAATAAATTTGATATATAAAATACTTTGATATTAGTTAAGCTTTTGATACTGTTGCACATTGCAGACCACTGTACAAATTTGAGCAGTATCGCATTAAAGGCAAGTCGCTGCTATGGATAAAGTGATGGTTGAGGAAGAAGACAGAGGGTCCTAATCAATGGACACTGCTCTTCGTGGACTAATGTTATTAGTGGATTCTACCAGGGTTTGGTTTTGGGCCAATTGTTGTTTTCTATATTTATCAATGATATTGATGAGAGTATATCAGGCTTATTATCCAAGTTTGCAGACATTATGAAGTTTGGCAGGGTTGTTAATGACAGTACACTACTGGAACAGGATCTAGAAATTTTGGGCAGATGAGCTGAGTTGTTGTTGATGTTATAGAGCTTAACAACACAAAGACTACTTAGGCCAAATTGTGTCTGTTCATTGTTTGTTTACAGGCAACATACAGCTATAGATGTTAAATTATATGCTCCTGTACAGGTCAATATGTTTTAGGTATATCAAAAGTTCTTCTGTGTTCATTTCCTATGAAGTGAGATATTCAATGTGGAGAGAGATTGAAAAGTGTTAGAGCAGTTGAATGTAAGGGACAATCAGCCAGAAAATGACGGACCGTAAGTTGCGTCTGGCAGGACGAACATTGAGGTGGGTTTTCTCCCAATAGTAGGAAGAGATGCGTATGATGAGCATGTCCAATTCTGAGTCTTGCCAATACCACTTTCTAGCTTCTGTTTCGTCAGAAGCTAGAGAGCCACAGTTTTGGATCTTGTTTTATCTGGTAAAGTTTATTATTGGTGTTACTTTTTCAGATCTGTGACCAGTTGTCGTAGCATGCTTTGCAAATGATAGGTTGATAGTCGCTGTAGGGAACCTGAGGATGTTGTGAAAGAGTGGGTTGAGTATGTTTAGCAGCAATGTCAGCACTTTCATTTCCTGGAATGTCAGAATGACCA
This sequence comes from Mastigoproctus giganteus, assembly GCF_048544385.1. NCBI lineage: Eukaryota > Metazoa > Arthropoda > Arachnida > Uropygi > Thelyphonidae > Mastigoproctus > Mastigoproctus giganteus. Next base: position 177,407,774 of record NC_143575.1, on the reverse strand, counting down.
GGAATCCAGCAAAAACTGATTGAACATGCTGCAGGAGATTAACTGTGAATGAATGTATTTCAAGATGGGATGGGAGGATGAAAAATTCTTCCTTATGGCAGGCACAGCACTGAGGTAGTCTGTGTATATTATGGCAGGTGAGATGGATAGTTCAATAATTTTAACAAGTGCTAGCTTGAGAGCGTATAATTCAGCAGCAAAGATGAGCATGTCCAATTCTGTATGATGAGCATGTCCAATTCTGTATGATGAGCATGTCCAATTCTGAGTCTTGCCAATACCACTTTCTAGATTCTGTTTCGTCAGAAGCTAGAGAGCCACAGTTTTGGATCTTGTTTTATCTGGTAAAGTTTATTATTGGTGTTAGGTTAATGGAGGCTAATGGTAGTGAGGCTGTAGCAGTAAATGAAGGAAAAACTGCAGCACCTACTGTACTGGCAATTTTTGATCCATCAGTATAGATTTTACAGGCACGGGAGTTCAGAGTAGCGTGAGCTGAGTGCAACTGCCTGATATTGCAAGATGGTATGACATTTTTTCCCCACTGAAAAAAATGTACATCACAGGAGGCAGAAACGTATGTCCAAGGTGGAACAGGAGCAGTTGTGTCCCAAAAAATATCACTTAAATCAATATTCCAATTCTGAACAAGCTCTTTAATCCAGAGTGAAGCAGGTCTATTTTCATTTGGTTTGCTCTCGCAGAACAAATCCCACCGAGTATTATAAAGATACTCCCAACTGGGGTGCAATGGAAGACTCTGGATTTTAGCAGCAGGAACAGTAATGTTTTCCTATGAAGATGTAATGGAGGATCATGTGCTTCGATATAAAGACTTTGGACTGGGGAAGTCCTGAAAGCACCCAATGCAGTCTTCAGAGCACTGTGCTGAATGATATTTAGACATTATAAAGTAGTGCTTCTGGCAGAGTCATATACTAGACAACCATAATCTAAGCGTGAATGGATTAAAGTTCTGTAAAGGTGAAGTAAAGCATATCAATCAGCTCCCCAAGACAAGAGCAAGACTGACTAAAGTATGTTCATATGCTTTAGACAAACATTTCTTAATTGAGTGATGTGAACTTGGAAATTAAGCTTGCTGCCTAATATCAGACCAAGAAATCTGATGTTAGTAGCAAGTGGGATTGGAGTATTGTTGATTTGTAATTCAGGATCAGGATGAAGAGCCCAACGTTTCCAGAAGTGGGTGGCACTGCATTTCTTTTTCTGATAACCATTCCTTAAAGTCCACAATTTAGTTTTGGTTATGGCAATTTGGAGTTGGCGTTCAATGGTAGTGATACTTTGAGACTGACAGGAAATGGTAAGATATCCTGTGTCATGCTGCTAACTCTAACTGCAAAAAGTGTTGAACTAAGTATCGATCCCAGGGGGGGGGACTCCTTCTTCCTGAATGTGAGAATCAGAGAGTATGCTTTTATACTGAACCTGAAAATTGTGAAACTGCAGGAAATTTTTAATTATTTCAGGCATTTGCCCCCTAAATTCCAGATGGTATAGATCCACGAAAAAAAATACCATGATGCCAGGTAGTGTCAAATGCCTTTTCAAGATCTAAGTTGACCCTCACTAGGTGTTGTTTCTCGACAAAGGCACTGAGGAAATGAGATTCGGCTTTGATGAGCAGGACTAGGATTGATCTATTTTTTCGAAAGCCATACTGATGATCTGGCAGGAGATTCTGTGACTCCAGGATGTAAGTGAGCCTTGAATGCACCATTTTTTTGAAAATTTTACCCAAGAAGCTTGTGAGAGATATGGGCCTATAATTTTGAATCAGGGTAGAATGTTTTCCTGGTTTTGGTATGGCAATAATAAAAGAATGGCACCAGGAAGAAGGATAAGCATTTTCATAGAAAATCCAATTGAAGATCAACAAAGTAAGCAAGTCCTTTTCAGGTAAATGCTTCAGCATAATGTAATGAATACTATCCGGGCTTGCGGCACTATTGGATGATCTATTTAATGATTCTTTGAGTCCTGTTAATGTAAAGGGTTGGTTGTACAGGAAGCAGCGGAGTGTGAAGAAGTTGATCTTATGCCATTTTTCAGCTGCTTTAATGTTTTGGAAGGCGAATGCATAGGAAGCAGAAGCAGAGATTGTGGCAAACGATTCTGCTAGCTTATTAGCAACTTCTTCAGGAGTAGACACGTCTTTCCCTTTCCAATGAAGTATCAGAGAGGACAGCCAAGCAAATTTGCCATTTAGGGCTTGTATCCTTCCCAAGATGAGCCAGGTATCAGTGTCTTTTGTGATGGTCGAGACAAAGGCAATCCATGAATCATGTTTCATTTTTCATCTAATTTGCCTTGCTTTAGCTTTAAGTCTCTTATAAGCAATTAAGTTAGTTGTGGTAGGATACTTTTGGAAATTATCCCAGGCACGGTTTTTTCTCCTATTTGGCATAAAGGCAATCTGTATTCCACCAGTGATTCCGGTGAATGCGATATGTCTTGGATTTTGGAATAGATGCATCGGATGCTGTCAGAATCTGATTGGTTATGTATGCAGTTACATCATTTATGGGTTGTTTTTGAAAATAAAGTCTGTCTAGACATATTTTGGCAGAATAGTCATCCCAGTTTGTCTTTCTAAACTTCCGAGTGGATCATTGGTTAGGATTTACAGTTACCTCTGTTTGTAATATGCAAATAATCAGAAAATGATTGCTATATCTTTCCAACCGTGACATGGATCGGTTAACACCGACCATGTCATGGTTAGAAAGATGAACGGTGAACAAATTGACAAGTCAATTATAGAAGTGGATCCTGCAGGTAGGTGGATGTACATGGGAGATCCAGAATTTAGTAAATTTAGATCATTGTTATTCAAAAACTCTTCAATCAATTTGCCTCTTGCGTCCATTGTAGTGGATCCCCACAATGAATGGTGGCCATTAAAATCACCGAAAAGGCAAATTGGTGTTGGAAGCTGTGTAAGGAGATTGTCTAGTTCTGAATGAGGAAACATCAGAGATGGTGCAATGTAAATAGAAACAAGGGTAACTGAATTACCAACTTCAATATAAGCTGCCACAGCTTCTAGGGAGGTGCATAACTGGATGAGCCTCGATGGAATATTTGAATTAATAAGAATAGTTACTCCTCCACTTGCAGGAGATTCTGATATTCTATTTCGTCTGTACATAACCCCAGGGGCTCACATGTGGTGAGTATGGGCTTGGCACACCCAGGGTCCTGAGCTGGATATCATCATTCTTCTCTTTCTTTTTTTGGCTGGTGCAGTATAAGCCTCAGGCTTCCTTACACCATATAGCTAATAATAGTAATAATAGTAATGATATAATTGGTAGCAGTAAGTAAGTATAAGTCTGTACATATGGGTAGCAGTAACCCCAGAGAAATGTACCAACTGGGTAGTGTTACACTCAGGGTAGTGGAGAATGAAAGAGACCTGGGGGTAATTGTGCAGTCAGATATGAAGTTTTCTGGGCAGTGCAGACAGGCTGCCAGAGTAGGTCATGGGGTCTTGTCAATGATATACAGGAATTTTGCTAGCAGGGATAAGGAGGTGATTATCCCTTGTATAAGGCAATGGTCAGGCCATACCTTCAGTACTGCATACAGGTATGGAGGCCTCATTTCAGGAAGGATGTAGAGCTGCTGGAATGAGTACAGAGAAGGGCAATGAGTTTGGTGAGGGGAACAAAGGGTTTCTCTTACAAAGAAAGGCTTAATTTCTGCAAATTGTAGCATCTGGAGACTAGGCACCTGTGAAGTGATCTGATCGAGATGTTTAAGGCCTTGGATGGTTTGAGCAAGCTTAATGCTGATGTGATTCTTCCTCTTGCTTAGATTAGTCACTTGAGGGGACATAAATTCAAATTGAGGTAAGACAACTGTAGAATAGATCTGCAGATATTTGCCTTTAATCAGTGGGTGGTTGGTTGCTGGAATAAACTTCCATCCATCATTGTGGAAGTTGACAGCTTAAATAAATTCAAGGGAGAACTAGACAAACGGTAAGAGGAGCCGCAATCTGATTTGCAATGCAATTGTTTACAGAAAACAGAAAATATAATTTTCTGTGAAGTTTATAATCAGTTTAAATTGTAGCCTTTCTCTGTTTTATAGTGACGTGTATTCATTGATTAATGTTTTTATTTTTTCCTTAAATTTTTATATTCTGACAAAGGAAAGAACATTGCTTATGAAATGTGGAAGAATAGCTTAATGTATTTCATGGGAGTGCAATTACAATCAGCATAAACTGATTTTGTTATCACTATTACAAGATCCAATTTCACTAATGGTGAGTGAATCTTGTGATTATAATCAAATCAGAATCTATATTCACGCAATGCAGAGTACAACTTTGATACAGTGAACTTTCTTTCATTTTGAATTTTAAATTGTCCTAGCTCTGTCTGCATTCAGTCATCCCAGGTTTAAAAATGTGTCTAAGATACCTTCCAAAATTCAATCCAATCCTACCCCACCTCAATTTTTCTTTTCTCATATCTTTTGGAAAACAGTACAATACAATTTTTCTAAAAATTGGTTTGTACTATTTCATCCAACATCAGTGTTAAACAAAATTTAATTTTCAAAATTTTTATCAACATCAAGAGCTAGTGCTGAATTAAATGTTCCACAAGAGATGACACATGAAATCCCCCACATGTTTCTTTCCACAGAGCTGTAGACTACCACTTGAACAAGCTCTCAAGACAAATAATAAAGTGATAAAATACACATTCAGTTACATTATTTCCACATCTAGCACAATCTCCCATTTCCCTACAACATCCCAACTTCTCTAAGAATTGCTCTTTAGGTTCAACAGAAAACAATTATATTAAGACTTTCTCACTCACAGACTTCCTTCTCCTCCTCCTCCTCTACTGTATAGACATTCAGTTTCTACTTAATGTTTTCTATGGATATTCTCATGGGAATTTTTCTTCCAAATTAGTATCTAATTCTGCCATTTCCTTCTGAACTATTCAGAATGTAATATGATCTACCAGATATCAACTTGATTGAACTTCTGATGGCTTATATTATATTCTGAATAGGGATCATCAAACTCTATTAGAAGCTCAACTCCATTCTTGTTATACTAATTTTTCACCATATCTTTGTTCTTTGTTTATTTATTCCCATCACTTCCATTCTTTGTAGTAGCTTTTCTTCATATATATTTCTTGGAAACTCATCGATGATGCTCAAATATTAAAGGTTTCAACAATATTTCAGACATGGGATTACCTTAACAAAAGAAAAGAAATATACAGTGAAAAAATTTTGGTACATTCAGATATTTGTATAAACAAGTTTTCAGTGGATGATCTTTATGTTTCATATTCATTCTGAATTACACCCTTTTTGACAACTTTTTTCTTCGTTTATTTAACAGCTATATTTAATTTACATGAAATGTTTTAAAGAATGATATAATTTGCTAACAAAGTAAATTTGCTTATCAATTTATAATTACCATTTGCTGTAATGGACTAGACCAATATATCTTAGGGGCAAACCAATCCACGGCTAAGCTTGCAGCATTAGCAATATTCTGCATTACAAAAGAACCAGGGGAATTTAAGTTGTAAGTATAAACCTGACTTGAATTAGTTGAAAGGAAGAGAGTATTCTTATACCAGCTAATATCTATAAAATAAAATATATATTTATTAACTTTTTTCATATGAAAGGATGTAATAAATATATCAATAAAATGTAGTTTACCCAATATGAAAGAGTTTAAAGATATTACAGTAATGCAGGGATGAACAACATATAGTGTTGTGAGAACATAACTTAGAAAATTTTAACTATTTATATAATTGCAAACCAAATGTTTTTGAGTGGTGATTCCTTCATCTGTGGCCTTACATAAAATCAAAACAAGAATTGTGAAGCGTCACTCATTTTGTTTTTATGTATATCTATATAAAATTGTATAAGTGCTTGTTTATCTGACATAAAGTTTTACCATTATGTAGGGCCACTGATGAAGGAAACAGTGTTCCAAGGTGTTTTGTTTTGTAATTATGTAAATAGCTATGTAAATAGCTAAAGTTTTTTAAATTATGTTTTTACAATGCAATGTATTCAGTTTACATATATAAGACAATTTTATAATAATATTTTAATAATAATCAAAAATATTCAAATATTAAATAATAAAAAAATAATAATAAACAACAAAATATGAGCTATTGTGAGATCACAACAGGAACTGGGTGAAAAAAATAATTTTGACATATACTTAAACTGCAGTAAGGCTTTTGACACTGTTCTACAAATTATAGTGTGACATTAGGAAAAAGTTACTGCTATGGATAGAGGGATGACTGAGTGGCAAGAAACAAGGAGTAGTTATTAATGGCCACTGCATTCTCCATCAACCATCAAGTAATCTTATGAGCAGAGTTCAATGGTGGGGCTCTCTGTTTAGTTCTACCATATCCCTTTGTCCATCTGCAACTGCAGGAAGGGAAGGACTGTAAGTCTTTTACAGTTCTTCCCTTCCTAAAAAAAAAAAAAAAAAAAAAGGTAAACTGCAGCCATTATCAACCCACTGCAGGACGGAAGCCTCCTCAACAATTCATGTTGAGGGAAGTGGACTATAATCTTCCGCGCTGGTCCAGTGTGGGTTGCCAGATCGATCATATTTAGCACTAAGGGTCTTGAACCATGGTCTACTCAAAGAGCATGTTCTACTACAATCCCACTCTTCCTGGCACCTCTGTATCCAGGTGGGAAGGAGCAGCAGTGCGTAGCACACGCTTCTTGATTAGACCAGGGTTCGAGCCCGTCACCACCAAATATGGAGGATGCGGAAAGGTCAGGGAATAACCACCGCATATTCCCGGAACAATATGGCCTTAGTTGATAATGCTCCTAAAAAAAAAAAAAAAAAAACCAAATAACCCACTCCTGACCACTCAGCTACCCTTCAGCATTTAAACATTCCATTGCTTTACTAATCTATGTACAGCAATTATCAAATTCAGAAATAGTGTACATTCCCAAAAAGCAGAAGTGTGTAAATTGTAAGCAATTTTCCCAAAAACAATGTTATAATGAAAGTATATGTTACAGAACCCATTCACTTGCAAAAATGCATACAATGGAATAACCATAAGATTAAATGTATCTTATGGTCATTCCATTGCCAAACACAACTAAAAAATTAGCAGTAAGGTTTTAAAATAATATCTTTAATGCAATATATAGTAGGGGGAATGCATATGAGGAGCTTTATGAGTTAATGAATTCTTATGTTACAGCAAAGTCTGCAAGGACCGTTGCTATATTCATCATTGCTTCCTTTATCCTATGATTTTGGGGATCTGGTATTATCAGGTGTTCATTATGGTGTGAAAAGGTCTTAATAAATAATTTTTGACTGCTCCAACCAGGATTCAGTATATATTTATTTGTTATTAAAAATATAGAAATAAAATCAAAATAAATAGATCAACAGGATTCCCATAATGTTTTTATGCAATGTCTCCAAACACTTTGAATTATTGCCGACTTCATATTATCACCTGTTTTTTTTAGGACAATATCCCATTATATTGTACATAATACCCTTTCTATCAAAGACCATGTATCATTAATGTAATGTAAATTAATATGAACTTATATACTCCGTTCTTTAATTTCTTTTTTTTACTTCATTCAGAGACATTATCACAATTTTTTTTAAAAATTAAAGATACAGGGTGATTCAGGAGGAATAGTAAATATTTTGGGAGGTTATAGTATCGATTATTCTGAATAAAAAAGTTCATGTAAACATGTCTCCAATTCTCAATGGATACGGAGGTACAGCTGTTTGAAACTGGTGCACACAGCTCCCTGAATCAGATGTAACCAAGAAGCAGTTATAACCTGATGCTGTCTGGTGTTAGAATTGTTGTTAAGAATGCTACACATCTTTACACAAGCTGAATATGCCGATATGGTGTTTGTCTATGGTTTTTGTGGTGGAAGTGCTACTGCTGCAGGTGCCTCCATAGCCAGGTGGGTAGAGCAGCAGTGCGTAGTACATGCTTCTTGATTAGACCGGGGTTCGAGCCTGTGACCACCAAATACGGAGGATGCGGAAAGGCCAGGGAATGACCACCGCACATCCCTGGAGCAATATGGCCTTAGTTGCTAATGCTCCTAAAAACCAAACAACAACAACAGCTACTGCTGCTTGTAGAGAATACTGTCGATAGTTTCCTAACTGCAGAATACCAGATTCGCGAGCGTTTACACCAAACTGTGTGTAGAGACGGGTACAGTTCTCAGCACTCATATTTCTTCTGAACGCTCAAATGAAATTTGGGTGAAGAACACATTCTTCAGTTGGTAGAACGTAGTCCTACTATTAGCACATGAAGAATTTCTATGTGTATCAGTGTTCCACAGACAAGAGTATGGCAAATGTTATGTGAGCACGGCTTGTATCAATTTCAAAAAAAAAAGTGAGTGTAACACCTTCAACCAGGAAATGATGCCCAGTGATTGGAATTTTGTCGGTGGGTAAATGCTAATTGCTGATTAATTCCATTAATACTGTTCAACAATGAAACTACTTTCGCCAGTGATAGTATCAACAACACCCATAACTCCCATAGGTGGTCAGACGAAAATCCACATGCCACTGTAGAAACAAATTTTCAACATTGCTTCTCTGTAAACGTGTGGTGTGGTATCATTGACAATCAGCTGATTGGTCCTGTTGTGTTACAAAATCGTCTTACATGCTCCATTTACCTAGAATTCCAAACTTTCAGTACTATTGGAGGATGTTCCCTTGGCTACAAGGACTGGTATGTACTTTCAGCATGACAAAGCTCCTGCACATTATACCCATCTGCTGATACAATATCTACATCAAAATTTCTCTGAACGATAGATGGGCCACGGTGGTCCTGTTCATTGGCCACTAAGGTCTCCAGACCGCACCCCGTTAGATTTTTGTTTGTGGGGATGGATGAAAAGCACAGTATACAAAGAAAAGGTGAATACAAGAGACAAATTGCTCGCTCACATTTTGGATACTGCTGTAAAGCAGTATCCAAAATGTGAGCGAGCAATTTGTGAGCCTTTATGAGGTATCCAAAATTTGGATACCTCATAAAGGAACACCAAGATGACCTCAGAAGAACAACGTATCATATTACCACAAGAGCTGCAAAGTGCATTGAGGTTGGCGGTGGGATTTTTGAACATTTATTGTGAACTGTTAAAAATTTGTCAATTATTTGTGTTTTGTATCATTCAAAGAATCAATAAATACAAACAATGTCATTTATCGTTCTTTAATACCTCTCACAATGACTTTGTGCATGCCAGACTCAGACAGCTGTATCTCCGTATCCATTGAGAATTGGATGCATGTCTATGTGACCCTTTTTACTCAGAATAATCGATACTTTAACCTCCAAAAATATTTACTATTCCTCCTGAATCATCCTATATTGATAAAACATTAATATCATTTTAACACAAAAGCAAAGAAAACAGCAGAGACTGTGCACCTGTACTCGTCTCTCAATTAAAATAAGCTCCTGAACTCTTATGCACATGACCAAATTGACCATACCTAATAGATCTGAAATAAGGACAAAATTGTTTTACCATTAACAATCTGCAAGTATGTCAGACAGTGGGGGTCCTTGTATAGAAAACTCCGTCACTTCAAAGCATTTTGACTAATAAACACTGCCTAGAACTACTGTGCAAGGCAGTGTTTTATACACTTAAAATAATTAAAACAGACCTTAATGACTTCAGGAACAATAACAGGCAATTTCAGAACAGTTTCCTTTCCAAAGTCACAAATCAATTCAAAATTTGTGGCGTCTCCGTAGCCAGGTGGGCAGGAGCAGCAGTGCGTAGCACACGCTTCTTGATTAGACCTGGGTTTGAGCCCGTGACCACCAAATACGGAGGATGCGGAAAGGTTAGGGAATGACCACCACACATCCCCGGAGCAATATGACCTTAGTTGCTAATGCTCCTAAAAACCAAATAATAAACAATCAAAATTTCAGACTTTGGAAAGGAAACTGTAGACTTTAAGCAGTAGACTTCACCATAGACTTTAAGCAGAAGAGAGTATTATATATTTCGGTCTCCATTCGTTCTATAATTATTCAATTATCTGTTGGATTTTTAAGAAACCACCTGCTTTGTTGAAACTGACCACCATTGGGAAGAATTTTATGGCATTGGGTAAAGGATAAAGCAACATTAGTTCCAAGTTAAAAGCAACTCCCAGTAATTTAACTTTTCTAACCAGCGATATCTCAGGGTATCACTAGGATTTTGTGCAGTTACAGTATTAATTTTGATTAAATCAGCGATAGCAGGCATTATTGGCAAGAGGGAGATTATTAGCATTAGTATTAGCAGAGGCATAAGTAAGCTTATATAGCATCAGCCAAAAAAGCCCTCCCATTTCATCCCTCCATTAGTTCCAAATGCCTGTCCAGCACAGCCTTAAATTTATTTAGGCTATCAACTTCCACAGCAAAAGATGGAAGTCTGTTCACCAATCAACTACCTGCTGGCTAAAGGCAAATTTCTGCACATCTATTATTCTACAACTGTCTTTCCTCAATTTGAATCTATGCCACCTCAGGTTCTTAATCTCAACAACAGGAATAATCCCATCAGCATTCAGCTTGCTCAACCCATTCAAGGCCTTATACACCTCAATCAGATCACCAGCAGGTGCCTACCCTCCAGGCACTGCAATTTGCAGAACTTAAGCCTTTCTTGGGAAGACCGCCCCTTTGTTCCCCTCAATAATCTTGTTGCCCTTCTTTATACTCATTCTAGCAACTCTACATTCTTCCTAAAATGAGGCCTCCAGACCTGTACACAGTACTCTGTGTGTGGCCCGACCAGTGCCTTGAATAATGGGATAACCACCTACCTGTCCCTGCTAGCAAAATTTCTATATATCATTGACAAGACTCCGTGACCTGCCCTGGCAGCCCCCTCTGCACTGCTCAGTGAACTTCATATTTGCTGCACAATTACCCCCAGGTCTTTTTCACTTTCCACTTCCCTGAGTGTAGTACCACACAGTTGGTACATTTCTCTTGGGTTACTGCTACCCATATGCAGTACTTTGCATTTGTCAATGTTAAACTTCAGTTGCCACTTTTCAGCCCATTTGCCCAACTCATCTAGATCCAGTTGGAGTAGCATACTGTCTTTACTGTTGTTAGCAACCCTGCCAACCTTTGTATCATCTGCAAACTTGGACATTAAACCTGATATACCTTCATCAATATCATTGATAAATATACAAAACAACAATGGGCCCAACACTGAACCCTGGGGAACTCCACTAATAACATTTGTCTAAGAAGAGCAGTGTCCATTGATTACCACTCTCTGTCATCTCCCACTCGGCGCCTCCGTAGCCAGGTGGGAAGGAGCAGCAGTGAATACCACACGCTTCTTGATTAGACCGGGGTTCGAGCCCGTCACCACCAAATACGGGAGATGCGGAAAGGTCAGGGAATGACCACAGCATATTCCGGTGCAATATGGCCTTAGTTGCTAATGCTCCTAAAAAAAAAAAAAAAAAACCAAACCAAACCAAATCTCCCACTCAACCATCCCTTTATCCATTGTACCAACTTACCCTTAATGCCATACCTCTCCAATTTGTACAGCAGTCTTCTATCTGCAACAGTATCAAAAGCTTTCCTGAAATCCAAGTACAAATTGTATATGATATCAAAATTATTTTTGGCATTCAGTTCCTTTGTGACCGCATCATAGTATCCAATCAAATTGGTCAGACAAGACCTCCATTTAACAAACCCATGCTGTGTCTTAACTATTACTGCAGTCTTGTTTAGATGATCCTGCAATGCTTCTTTAACCAGTGATTCCATTATTTTCACAGAACACAAGTTGAACTAACAGGTCTATAGTTACCTGTGTCACCTTGTGAACCCCCTTTGTGAATTGGTGATATATTTGCATACCTCTAGTCCGTAGGGACCTCCCCTGAGTCCAAGGAAGCTCTCATAATTATGGCTAAGGGTTTGCTTACTTACTTTGCTGCCTCCTTTAATATAACTGGATAGATCCCATCCACCCCAAGTGCCTTTTTTATGTTTAACTTCAACAATTTCTCCTCCACTTTGTCTCAGTTATTACTTTGTAAAATAATTTATTTTGCAAATATTAATATCAATGTAGAATGTATTGAGTATTACAGCTCTGATTTATACTATCTCAGTTATTACAAAATCACTTAGCTCCCTGTTAGAGTTTGATAAACTTCTGGCACTCCCCTCATTGAGTAATTCCTCAGTGTGAATGTAGATGCAAAATACTCATTCAGTTTATCAGCTATCTGAGCATGATCATCAATAGTCAACCCATCTATGTTAAGTGGTCCAATCTGATTCATTCCTTTCCTTCTAGAGTTTACATAAATAACATGAACTCCAACCAAATGATGTTTAAATTATTCATCGTACATGAGATTTCAATGTCTGTCACTGGTTGTAATCTGCCCACATATGCAGCCTAGGCAAAATTTGAACAGAAATGATGGTATGTGAATATATGTCATCTTTGAATCTGTAGTGTTCTGTAAGTGGATGAATGCTCATGGTCGTCTCCTCCTCTATTACTTCCTATTGCCTTCCTCCTCTTCTATTGAGTAGTTCATGAGGGACTGGAAGTTACATGAACTCTGGGACAGACAGAATTTACTCTTTCCTTTCCTTTCCTTTCCTTCGTCTCTTATTTACTTTTCTTCTGTTTTTTTTTGTTTTTTTTTTCATGTATTTATACTCACTACCTCCTTGCAAATGTTGATGAAAGCAACATAAAGATGCGAAAAGCTCCTGAGTTTTAGATTTTATTTCATTATATTTTTAATACTTTTAATTCAGTATATTTTAAATATTTTACAGTAAGAGATTATTGATTATTTTAATCAAAGTTATACATATTTTATTTCTAAAATCTGAATAATAATTTTTCATAACAAATAAAAATATTCTGAAAGCTGGACAGAGCAGTCAAGAATTATTCATGTATCCAGTTCTTAATCCCTGAGGGTTTTTCACTCATCTTGAATAGGCCTTATTGCAGATGATATGTTGCGATATTTGATGCTTTGCTTGCTTTTTCTAGACATCACTGATATTTTAACCAAAGTTTAGTAATACTGTAGATTTTCTTTATATCAGTTTTTGTTATAAATTGTCCATATGTAGTAGAAACTGTCCTGGTGAGTCAGGCATCCCCTTTGGCTTAAACGTTTTAACAATACAATGCAAAAAAAAAGCACAGAAAAAAACAAATAAAATGCAACAGATATGCAGATAAACTGTACAATATGCTACAAATCTTTCTATCACTCAAAGTGTGAGATGGGTGGCAGGTGGACAAGGTTGAATACATTAACTCTCCTCAACATTACTGCCATCTATAGGCATATGAACACATTATTATTTGCAAGTAATACAATGTTGAGTCTTGTGGCAGAAAAGAAAAATGCATGGGATGCATATAATTATCAGGAGACATGGAAGCCTATGGTAGATATAAGCTAGTCTGTAATCAAGTCACACAGGAGGTTAGGAAAGTGAAGGCAGATTGTGAGAAATCTTTGGCAAAGGATGCAAAGAAAAACAGCAAAGACTTCTTTACTTATATAAACTCTAGAAGGGGAAGAATCACATTGGTCCACTTCATATCGATGGTTCTACTGTCAATTATCCTGTGCAAGTAGCTGACAAACTGAATTAGTATTCTACATCTACATTCCTACATGAGGAATTCTGTATGGAAGTGGAGGCCAGAAACTTATCAACTCTAACAGGGAGTTAAATGATTTTGTAATAAATGAGAGCAAAGTGTATGAGAAATTGTCAATGCTGATGAGACAGTTAAACATAAGAAAGGCACCTGGGGTGGATGAGATCTATCCAGTTTTAAAGAAGGCAACAAAGGAAGTAAGAAAACCCTTAGCTATAATTATGAGAGCATCCTTGGACAGAGGGAGGTTCCCACAGACTGCAGATGTGCAAAAGTATCCCTGATTCACAAAGGGGTATCAAAGGGTGACATGAATAATCACAGACCTGTTATCACAGTACTGTTAGTTTAACTTCTGTTTTGTGGAAAATAATGGAGTCACTGGTTAAGGAAGCACTGCAGGATCATCTAGAACAAGACTGCAGTACTAGTCCAGATACAGCATGGGATTATTAAGGGGAAGTCTTGTCTGACTAATTTGATTGGATATCATGACGTAGTCACAAAGGAACTGGATGTAAAAAATAATTTTGATATCGTATACTTAGATTTTAGGAAAGCTTTTGATACTGTCGCACATGGAAGACTATTGTACAAATTGGAAGTGTTGCATTAAGGACAAGTTACTGCTATGCATAAAGGGATGGATGAATGGGAAAAGACAGAGAGTGGTAATCAATGGACTCTGCTCTTCATGGACTAACATTATTAGTGGAGTCCCTCCCCCCAAGGTTTGGTGTTAGGCCAATTGTTGTTTTCCATATTTATCAATGGTACTGATGAGGGTATATCAAGCTTAATGTCAAAGTCTGCAGATGTTATGAAGGTTGGCATGGTTGTTAATGACAGTAATGACAGAATCTACTGCAACAATATCTAGAAAGGTTGGGCAGATGGGTTGAGAGGTGGCAACTTAAATTTAACATTGACAAATGAAAAGTACTGCATGTGGATAGCAGTAACCCCAGAATAATGTACCAACTATGCAGTACTACACTCAGGGGTAGTGGAGAATGAAAAAGACATGGGGGGTATTTGTGCAGTCAGACATGAAGTTTTCTGAGCAGCGCAGGTAGGCTGCAAGAGTAGGTCATGGTGTCTTGTCAATGATATACAAGAATTTTGCTAGCAGGGATAGTGAGGTGATTATCCCTTCTATAAGGCAATGGTAAAGCCACACCTTGAGTACTGTATACAGGTGTGGAGACCTCATTTTAGGAAGGATGTGGAGATGCAGGAATGAGTATAGAGAAGGGCAATGAGATTGGTGAAGGGAACGAAGGTTTGCTATTACCATGAAAGGTTTAATTGCAGCATCTGGAGACTAGGCACCTGCGAGGTGATATGATTGAGGTATTTAAGGCTTTGCATGGATTCAGCAAACTCAATGCTGATGGGATTTTTTCTCTTGCTCAGATTATGTACCTGCAAAAATTCAAATTGAGGAAAGATAGTTGTAGAATAGATGTGCAGAAAACTGCTGGAACAAACTTCAAGGTTGTGGAAGTTGACAGCTTAAATAAATTCAGCAGAACTAGATACACTTTTGGAGCAAATGAATGGATGAAATGGGAAGTGTGTTTTTTTTTGGCTGATGCTTACAAGCTTGCTTTCTTGCATCGTATGCCTCTGCTAATGCTAATGTTACATATTTATTTCCTAAACTGTAGTCAAGATATACATATTATAGGTTAAAAAAAATCTGTATATGTACATTGTGACCTGATGCAAAAATTTTATGAATTATTTTTCTACATATAAAAATTGACTACAAACAGCTGATACATTAGTGGAGGTAAAATGTATGTTGGTCAGTTTTATTGCATATGTTAAAAATAGTAATGAAAGCTAAAAATATTTCATGTTAGCCATTTCAGTTTAAAAACATGTTGCTTTGTGAAGCTTCTAATAATTAAACATTTAAATATTGCTAATTTCATGCTTTCCCGCTTCACACATACATTTTATCCTCACCATAAGGGTCTTTCTTCAAATAAACATTGATGCAAAGTACCTATTGAATTTATCTGCAACACCAGCAGGGTGACTTTCCTGTGGTCATTACACAAGAATCTGATCTGATTTGTTCTTTCTCTCTTCTTTATATTTACATATGTAAAAAATAATTTTTATATCATATACTTGGATTTCAGAAAAGCTTTTTATAATGTTCCATATGAAAGAGTGTTGTACAAACTGGAGCAATGTGGCATTAAGCAGCAAAAAATTTACTGCTATAGATAACAGTGAATGGCGATAAAGGGATGTTGAGTGGGAGAAGACAGAGTGTGTATCAATGGGTACCATTCTTTGTGGACTTCCCCACGGCTCAATGCTGGGCCCATTGTTGTTGGCGCCTCCGTAGCCAGGTGGGAAGGAGCAGCAGTGCGTAGCACACGCTTCTTGATTAGACCAGGGTTCGAGCCCGTCACCACCAAATACGGAGGATGCGGAAAGGTCATTCAGGGAATGACCACCGCATATCCCGGAGCAATATGGCCTTAGTTGCTAATGCTCCTAAAAACCAAATAACAACAATAACAACAACCATTGTTGTTTGTAATATTTATCAATGATATTGATGAAGGTATATCAGGCTTAATGTCTAAGTTTGCAGATGATACAAAAGTTGGCAGGGTGGTTAATAACAGTAATCAAGTCAAGCTACTGCAATAGGAACTATAAAAATTCAGCTGTTGGGCTGAGAAATGGAAGTTGAAGTTTAACATTGATAAATGCAAGGAACTGCATATGGGTAGCAGTGATTCCAGATTAACATACCAACTATGTGGTATTACACTCAGCACAGTTGAAAATGAAAAAAAGACCTGGGGTTAATCTGCAGTCAGATATGAAGTTTGCTGAACAGTGCAGACAGGCTGCCAGGCCAGATCATGGAGTTTTGCCAATGATAATACAGAAACTTTGCTAGCAGGGATAAGGAAGTGAGTATCTCTTTGTACAGAGCCATGGTTAGGCCACTTCTTGAGTACTGTATACAGGTTTGTAGATTTGGTGGAACAGGTGCAGAGAAGGCCAATGAGATTGATGAAGGAAATGAAAGGGTGCTGCTCCTACCAAGAAAGGCTTTAGTTCAGCACATTGCAGCATCTGGAGACTCAGCACCTGTGAGGAGGTCTCAGATTAAAGGCCTTGAATGAACTGAGTAACCTCAACACTGATAGCATGCTTCCTCTTGCTGAGACTACACATGAGGACTGAGGAAGGATGGTCAACAATCAACCACACACACACACAATCTGTTGTTGTGGAATTTTGTAGTTTAAATAAATTCAAGGAAAAACTAGACAAATTATTGGAGGGGATGAGGAGCGAGGTGGGAAGATTTTTTTTTTTTTTTTCTGGCTGATGATTTTTTTTACTATAAGCTTGCATCATCTGCTACTACTAATACTAAACTCCTTTTCCCTGCTGTTTGCTCTCTTAGCCAGTGATTTCTGATAGCCTGCCTTTGCCAACCTAATCGTTTCTGTGGTACTGTTATAGATCAGTTTGTTGCTGTTATAGACATCAGTACATTTTTATTACTTTGTAACTTTTCCATGCCATCTTTTTCTGATCTATTAAACTGGCTACCTCATTATCTATTCATCTCAGCATCCATCCCATGCTGTACTTTCTTAATGGCTTCTGTGATTACAGCCTTATAGGTATACTATAATTCTAATGTATTTGCACTCTGTGAGCAAATAGTTGACAGAGGTCATATACCTCTGTAAGCTGTCATAATCTCCTTTCCTGAAATCCCTTGCCTGTAACAACTGTTACCTCTCTCTCTCTCTCTCTCTCTCTCTACTTAACATCCACAATAGTATTCTGTGATCACTTCCTGCTAATGGTTCCTATACTGTCAGTCCTGTGATATTATTGGTTTTTGAGTGATGATCAGGTCTAGAATATTCTTGACCCTAATACTTTTCCTAACATGCTGATATAAATAACAGTTATCTAGTTTAAAAATATTTCTTGACTAAATGTCTGAGTCAGAAAAAAATTGTTTATGCATGGCTACTGCACTTCCATCATTTCTACTACCCAGGTAGTATACATGCATCATTTAATTATATCTCATATTGCGAATACCTTCACAACGAGTTGCCGAGGTATTGCACTGCTTTGAATAATAACACTTCACCAGTGGAGAAGACTAACGTTACTTATTCTCGGCAGATACCATCACCCAGATGGCACCGTTTCGAAACTTTTTGGCTTACTCATCGGTGGGTGGGCAGGTACCCTGTTGTTGCAATAGTGACAACCCAGTTATGAAGTATAACTCCACAATATGATATGAGAGATGCTTGATGGTGTGCAAGTAACATTAGTCTTCTCCACTAGTGAAGTGTTACTTATTCAAAGCAGTGCAATACCTCAGAAACCTCATTGTGAATATATTCACAATATGAGATATAATTAAACGATGCATGCATACTACCTGGGTAGTAGAAATGATGGAAGTGCATTATTCATGAACAACAACCTTTTCAGACTCTTAGACATTTAGTCAAGAAATATTAAATTAAATATTTTTAGTTTAAACCATACACACCATCACACATCTCTCATATTATGGAGTTATACTTCATAGTCAAGTTGTCACTATTGCAAGAACAGGTTACCTGCCCACCCACCAGATGAGTAAGCCAAAAAAAAAGCTTCAAAATGGTACCATCTGGGTGGAGGTATCCTCAAGAATAAGTAACATTAGTCTTCTTGATCGTTGAGGTGTTACTTATTCAAAGCAGTGCAATACCTTGGCAACTCATTGTAAAGGGATTCACAATAAGAGATATAATTAAATGATGCGTGCATACTAACTGGTAGTAGAAATGATGGAAGTGCAGTACCCATGCATAAACAACCTTTTCAGTTATCTAGTTGATTTAAAAGTTCTCCATGGTGAGCTGAATTACCACTTCCTCCAATCAATTAGGGGCAAATTGAAATCGCTCACAATAAGAATTCACACTTGCTAGCCCAGCAAGTAGAGGCTCTCATAATAATCCCCACAATATTCCTGTCTGTAGATTACTCCTATTCTCATTATACCATTGCTTCCAACTAAGTCACAACACATAGACTCTATACTAGCATGCATAACCTCTGAATCTGGGAAAGCTTTTGTCACACTCAGACTGCTTTTGATACGAAGCATAATCCCCCATCTCCCTTTCTTATCCTTCCTAAATACATTGTACATACCACAGCAAAACTCATATTTCCATGTAGCACTACCTTTCCTTTATCTTTATTATGTCAGTGTTAGTTGTCCTAACTAAGAGTTTGAACTCACTCATTTTATTGACAACACTCCTGAAATTAGTGTATACACAGTTAAGACTAAGTGTTTGTGTACAGTTTACTATTCCGACACATCCCTTGAAACTATATAAGCTTACCTACAATTAGCTTCCCACTCATTTGAAATGTCGTTATCATCTGAACATCTTGCAATATTGGCTGTTGCAGCAACAAACAAGAACTCTTGAGATGTGTGTAAATATTTTTTTATAGTATATTTAGATAAACACAAATCTGTATTATCTCCTCAACTAGCAATTTTCCTGAAACTTTACGGTATCGTCAATGATACTGACAAAAATCCTGGCACCACCATAGTTCAAATGAATCCTCTCTCTCTACAAAATAGATTCCTTCTACCTATAAGTGTGGGCTGTGCTGATAAAAATCCCTCCCCCCAACCTCCAAAGTTCTGCAGAGTCCCTTAAGTTTTAAATTAATCTCCAAGGCATTGAGCATACAATCCTTCTGTTGTGTCTGGGCAGAACTGCAAACATACACATTCTGACCTAACAAACTCATTTTTCCTGGAACGTTTTCCTATATTTATCTCATAAATTCATTTCATGTGTGCTTAATATCATTAATCCCCACATGAATAATAATGTTCTTTTTACCCCCTAAATCCAACAATCTGTTGGTGCCATAAGTAATTGTTGCTCTTTGACAGGTTCAAAAATTAGTATCAGTACTGGTTCTAGTTCACTAATCTTTATGAAAAAATTATTCATTTCCTTGACAATGAAATTTCCCAACAGAACTAAATCATTTTGCACCAGAGCAGCTTGCACTTGATTATTCAGTAAATTGAGATATAAGTTCATAAATTGAATGTCTAGTGCCAAAAACCTTTTGTTTAAAATGGTTTTAAAACTGCATAAAACATTTTATTTTCAATAAAAAATTAAACATTCAATCAGAACTAGATTTTATACTTTCATTTAAAAAAAGCAATTCTGCTGAAAATTAAAAAAATGTTTTTGATATAAAATATAAACATGAATCAATTAAACTTTTTCATTTTACAGTTTAATAGAGTGAGAAATTTAAAATGTGTGCACATGCATATATATTTTGGCTGGGCACCTGACATGTACCAAATTTCTTTGAGATGCCTGGAAAGACCAGGATTTTTTTGAATACTTGGACAATACCAATATTTTGTCTTTTAAAAAAAAAAAATGCTAATACTTATATTCCATGTAAATATTTACTTTTTTAATAAAAAAATTAAATATTTAAAAAATGCTGTGTCATTACCGATTTTATTTTAAAAAAAAAACCAAAAAAATATGAGTTCTGCTGAAAATTAAAACAAACAAACAAATTTTTTATACATAAATATAGATCTATCAGACTCTTCCATCTTCTAATTTAAAAGATTGTTAGGAATGGGCACATGCATGAACTGTGTATTTTTGATTATTACATACATATCAGGGTTGTTCAATAAAGAATGATCATAATTTTTTTTCACAACATACCTTTATTAATCATGTATATTCTAATGGTCCTTTTCAAAGTAGTTCCCATTTGATGAAATGCACTTATTCCAATGTTTCTGGCTATTCTTCAAAAACATGGTGGAAACCATTTTTTGACATGCATTTGAGAATCACCTCAGAAGTCTTTAAAACTTCTTCTGATGACTGGACACATTTTCTGCACAGCTCCATCTTTTAACTTTGGAAATACATAACGCAAAAAAAAATTGCAGGGTGCAAGGTCAGGTTGCAGGGCAGATGAGGAACACATTTGGCCTTAATGCTGGCTAAGTACTCAATGACAGTATGAGCAATGTGAGGTCCTGCATTGTTTGATGCCGCATTCATGTACCTGCATGTGCAGTGATGGTCATTTGCAATGAATGTGATCCCACAAAGTGTGTAGTACTGTTCTGTAGTAAGGTCCCATAGCAGTCATATGATGTGGCACATCACTACTGATAAACCATTCCTAGAATGTCAAAAAAACAAACAAACAGGATGACCATAATTTTTTCTGCAGTAACCACAACTTTTGCCTATTTTTCAGTGTTGGCAATGATGGAGACTTCCAAACAGAGCATTATTGCTTATTCTCTAGGTCAAAATGATGAAGCCATGTCTCATCTGATGTCATTACCTTGTGCAGAACCATATCATGTTCGGTAACCATCTCCCGCAGCTCCTGACAAACTTCCATGTGAACTTGCTGTTGCTCAGGTGTGAGCAGTCTTAAAACCCAGCATGCACAAACAATTTTCATATGCATATGGTCAAGGAGAATACTATGCATGCTTCCTACTACTGATATTCTCAATATTATTATTATTATTATTACTATTGTTGTTGTTATTATTATTATTAGGAAGCCTGAGGCTTATGCTGCACCAGCCAAAAAAAATTTCTGAGTTACCCTGAGAGAGAGAGAGAGAGAGAGAGAGAGAGAGAGAGAGAGAGAGAGAGAGAGAGAGAGAGAGAGAGAGAGAGAGAGAGAAGTAGAAGGGAATCACCAAGAAAGAGAAGAATGATGATATCCAGCTCAGGACCCTGGGTGTGCCAAGCCCATGCTCACCAGATGTGAGCCCCTGGGGTTGTATCTCTTCCAGTTGCCTTACTGTTATACAATGATCTTCTCACATAATTAGAGAAACAGTGTTTATGGTTGCTGTGGTGACAGCAGTGGTTGAAGCTCCAGAAATGCTGATTTTTGTGTGATTAATAATTTCCATCTTTAAACATTCTAAACCACCTGAGAGCTGTGCTATATGGAAGCACAAATTCATCATAAACCTCTTTTAACATTTCATATGCTTTAGCTGATGTTTTCTTGAGATGGAAACAAAATCTGAGAGCAGCATACTGTTCTTTGCATGTTATGTCCATTGTTATATAAGAAACTGAAACTGAAGCTTGAAACTGAACAGGCATAAATTTGACCAACTGCCAAGGTCACACAATATGCACAAATCAACTGTGAAGTTGCTATGTGATGCAGCTTGGTTTGGCTGTAAATTCTACAGCTCAGCCAGAAATAGCAAGCAGCTCGGTTGTTAATGAAAATTTATGATCATTCTTTATTGAACAGTCATTGTATATATATTTGACATTATTAGTTAGTTCCATTTTCAGATTTATTGTAAATTTCACGTGCTGTGAAACACACCAAATTTTAAATTACACATGTTGATTCCAGCAGAGCAGAATCTATCTTGAGAGAAAATCAAATTTTGTCTTGTCTTTATTATACAAAAACAATAACAGATCTTACATAAACAAATCCTGTAAGACTGCAGATGTGTATAGAAGTGGAAGCAAGTAAGTCTGAACTATAAACAAACAAGTAATCCAAGCCTAAGTGTCTGACATTTTATTTACCTAATTGTTATTTTATATTGTACTTTATACATAGTCTTATAGTTCTAGTTACACTGGTTATTTTTATTTTTGATTTAGATAAGAGATCTTGTAGATTACTACTTAATATAGGTAAAACTGTTGTTTCCTTCGAATCTGGCAGCATACTGTTTTTGTATAGAGTGGTAGGGAATTCAAATTTTTAATTCTGGTAACTAGGTTGCCCTAACGTAAAATTATATAGCGTAATACACATCACTGCATTTAGATTCTATTAGATAGTGTAGTGTTGACAATTAATTAATTAAATTTATTGATCTTATTAATTTAAAATATCATTCCACAGACTAGAGCAGCAAAAAATGGGCACAAAGTGGCAAGAGTGCTGTGACTCGGAGGAGAACTGAGGGGGGCGATTCTCCAACACATCACAGCCTAAAAAAATGTGCAACTTGTGAAATGTTTGCTGAACTCTCTGTAACAGAACATGATCTAGCCAAGGAAGATGTCATTGTGTGTGCCAGGTGCAGAGAGTGTCTAGAAATTAGGCGTCAACTCAGCATTCTTGGGCATCTATGAGAGCTTGAGGTGTAGGGTAGATGCCCTCGAAGAAATTAATATAGTCCGCCAAGCTCTCAGCTGCCCAACTCAATAGCAGAGCTCACTTCTGGGCATCAGGCAACAAAGCGGCAATCTCCAAGGCAGAATGTGCTGCTCCCACAGGAGTTAGTTACTTTTGGTGACTCTATTGTCAGGGAGACGGTGAATATATTTTGTAAAAAGGATAGATGGAATAGGACCAAGGTATGTCTGCCAGGGGGAAAAGTTGATGACACTGTAAAGCATATATCATCTTTTAAGGGCACAAAAGGTGATATTGTTATACACGTTGGCACCAATAACATTAAGAGTAGGAGATCTTCAGATTTACTTAACAAGTACAGGTCAACGTTGCAAAAAAGTCATGAGTTAGGGTTAAATTTGAAAGTGTTTTCTCTGCCCAGTCACGATAGGAGGGAGTACATTATGAGAGCCTTGTCAATGAATTTGGCACTGGAGGGAATGTGCAAGGCTCAAGGGGTAGAATTTTTTTTCAGAATAGTCTGTGCTTGTTAACAGGACAGACTGCTTCTACAGGGATGGGATACACTTAAATAGAAAGGGTGCAAGAATATTTGCTGATGCTATCGAGACAGTGTTAGGTGGGTCAGAAAACTGTTAGCTTGGGGGGATTCACAGACTAAAAGGTTAAAAGTAGCTGCAGGCAGAGGTGAGGGGATCCTTGCACTATTTCTATTAGAATAAGCAGTGGCTTGGAGCGAGGGGTGTTGGAGGTTTCAGGGACTGATAGCAATCATCATGAAACAGGTGGGTATATGGGATGTGTTAGGGTAACTAAGAATAAGAATATGTATACCAATGCTAGAAGTATAGTAAATAAATTTGATGAATTTGACGTGTTGGTCAAGACATCAAAGGTGGATATTGTTGGGATATCAGAGACGTGGTGTCACACAGATATTAGGAATACAGAAATGGCATTTGGGGAGTACAATGTGTACAGAAAGGATAGACAGGATAAGAAGGGAGGAGGTGTTATGCTGTTAATTAAGAAAAACATAAAATCAAAAGAAGTGCATCCAGTTGATATAGATGAACAGTGCACTGTTGAGTCAGTTTGGTGTGACATAAGCACTGTGAAAGCAAAAATAAGAGTAGGAGTGTGTTATAGGAGTATACAATAAGAGTATGAGTAGGTGTGTTATAAGCCTAATGACTGGAATGAGTACAATGAACAATTGTAGAGAAATAGAGTGGGCTAGTAAATCAGAATGTCTTATAACGGGGGATTTTAACTTCCCAGATATTGACTGGAACTTGTGGATTGGTCACTTGCACACTGGTAAAACTTTTGTGGATTTATTGGATGATTGTTTTCTGCAGCAGCAGCAGCATTTTTTTTTTTTTTTTTTTTTGTTAGTTGTTTGTGCATCGGCTTCTGTGGCCATATTACACCTCCCAAGGTTTTTGCATTTTCTACTCTGATCCAAGCCCGAGGCGGATTTGAACCCGAGATCTTTGGGTTGCCAGGCAAGCACTTTACCTACCTGGCTAGCCCGGTCGGCTGCAGCATCATGTTCGAGAGGCAACCAGAGAGGGTAATACTTTTGATCTGGTAATCAGCAGTGATCGTTCGTGTATTAAGAATTTGCAGATATAGGAACTAGTGGTTCCTTTATCTGCAAATGTGGCAGTGATCACAGTGTACTCATGTGGGATTTACTTAAAGATATAATTACCATCAGGGGTAAAGGAAAGGGTTTCTGCTTCCGTAAAGGTGACTACTTATCTTATAAATTATTAGGTGACTACTTATCTTATAAATTATTAGGCTTATTATTAGGCAACACAGAAGCCTATGGCTTCTGTGTCGCCTAATAATAAGCCTAATAATTTATAAGATACAAGCTAGTCTGTAATCAAGTCACAAAGGAGGTTAGGCAGGTTAGGAGGTTAGATGAAGGCAGATTATGAGAAATCTTTGGAAAAGGATACTAAGAAAAACAGCAAGGATTTCTTTACTTATATAAACTCTAAAAGGAAGGATATGAATCTGATTGTTTCACTTGATATCAATGATTTGACTGTTGATGATCCTGCTCAGATAGCAAACAAACAGAATGAGTATTTTGCATCTACATTCACACATGAGGAGTTATTAAGGTTTGAAAATGCCAGAAGGTTATCAAATTGTAGCAGGATACTTAATGATTTTGTAATAACTGAGAACAAAGTGGAGGAGAAATTGTTGAAGTTAAACATAAGAAAGGCACCTGGAGTGGATGGGATCTATCCAGTTATATTAAAGGAGGCAGCAAAGGAAGTAAGCAAACCCTTAGTCATAACTATGAGAGCATCCTTGGATTCAGGGGAGGTTCCCACAGACTGGAGATGTGCAAATGTATTCCCAAATTTACAAAGGAGGATCGAAGGGTGACACAAGTAATTACAGACCAATTAGTTTAACTTCTGTTCTGGGTAAAATAATGGAGTCACTGGTTAAAGATGCATTGCAGGATCATCTAGACAAGACTGCAGCAATAATTTAGACACAGCATGGGTTTGTTAAGGGAAAGTCTTGTCTGACAAATTTGATTGGTTATTACGATGTGGTTACAATAACTGAATGCAAAAAATAATTTTGATATCATTTACTTGGATTTCAGGAAAGCTTTTCACACTGTTGCGCATGGAAGACTACTGTACAAATTGGAGCAGAATGGTATTAAGGGCAAATTGCTACAATGGATAAAAGGATGGTTGAATGGGAGAAGACAGAGGGTGGTAATCAATGGGTGCTGCTCTTCGTGGACTAATGTTATTAGTGGAGTCCCACAGGGTTCGGTGTTGGGTCCACTGTTGTTTTGTATATTTATCAATGATATTGATGAAGGTATATCAAGCTTAATGTCTAAGTTTGCAGATGATACAAAGGTTGGCAGGGTTGTTAATGACAGTAATCGCAGCGTGCTACTGCAACAGGATCTAGAAAAGTTAGACAGATGGGCTGAGAAGTGGCAACTGAAGTTTAGCATTGACAAATGAAAAGTACTGCATGTGGGTAACAGTAACCCAAGCAAAACATACCAACTGTGTAGTACTACACTTAGGGTGGTAGAAAATGAAAATGACTTGGGAGTAATTGTGCAGTCAGATATGAAATTTTCAGAGCAGTGCACACAGGCTGTCAGGGCAAGTCATGGGGTGTTGTCAATCATATACAGGAATTTTGCTAGCAGGGAAAAGGAGCTGATTGTCCCTCTGTATAAGGCAATGGTCAGGCCACGCCTTGAGTACTGCATGCAGGTCTGGCGGCCTCATTTTAGGATGTAGATTTGCTTGAGCATGTACAGAGAAGGGCAACAGGATTGGTGAAGGGAATGAAGGGATCCTCTTACCAAGAGAGGCTAAAGTTCTGCAAACTGCAGTGGCTGGAGACTAGGCACCTGTGCGGTGATTTGATTGAGGTGTATAAGGCATTGAATGGGTTGAGCACGCTGAATTCTGATGTGATTCTTCCACTTGTTCAGATTATGAACCTAAGGGGGCATAAATTCAATTAAGGAAAGACAGATGTAGAATAGCTGTGTGGAAATTTTCCTTTAGCCAGTGGGTGGTTAATTGCTGGAACAAACTTCCATCTGTCGTTATGGAAGTTGATATGCTAAATAATTTTTATTTTTTTTATTTTTTTTTTTTTATGAAAATCCCAAACACGAAAGGTATCAAAACCTATAGTACTTAGTACCGTGCAAGGGTTGAAAAAGAAGTATGGGGGGGGGGGGGAGATGCCGGAAACTTTGCTCTAGAGACTAAACATGGGTTTCACCACTTGGAGGAACTGGACAAACATTAAAGGGAATGGTTGGCGAAATTTCTTTTGGTTGATGCTACAGCAGCTCATACACATGCTTTCTTGCATCACATGCCACTACTACTACTACTACCTTTGCATGTATTTCCTGAAAATTACAATCTACAGCAATTCAAGTTCAATGTCAACAACTAGCTTTTCTCTCTCTCTCTCTCTCTCTCTCAACCTTCAAATCACATGCAGTACTATAGGTTCTAATACCTTTCATATTTGGGGTTTTCATAAAATAAAATATATTTTTGTAAAAGTGAAATAAAATATATTCAGAAATATAATACACTAGATAAAACGTATTGTTACCATTCACATATTAATGTCAATTTTATTTTTAATGTTTAATTTTTTCCTAACTAATAACAGAAGTTTAACTAATAATAATGGAAGTTGACCAGGGCCTAGAACTATTTTTATTTTTATGAAAACTCCAGATATGTGAGGTATTAGAACCTATAGTACTTAGTACCATGCATATGTGAAATTTTTGTTAAAATGACATTTGTTATAACAGGATTTTACTGTTAATATTTATCTACATCCTGTTATAACAGGATGTAGATAAAAAAAATTGTGTAGTTTGGATTTTGTGACTTTGCACTTATCCTGATTGTGAGCCTCATTTTTATTAAATAGTGTAAATGTGTCAAGTGAGAACATTTAAAATTAGTAATGATCATATTTAACAGACAGCAGAAAAAGGCTATTTCATACCTGTTACATGCATACTAGACAGCTGATCTGTTTTTATTTTTACTATATGATGAAAATTGTTGCCTATAATATCAGATGTTAGTAAACCTGCTTCAGTACTCCATATTATGAAACAATATCTATGATGTTGATCTATAAAGAAAATAGGAAAAATATATCATAAAAGTTACATTACAAATTATATTTCACATACACTAAAATGTAAAAGGACACTAAAAAAGTAAAAAAAAAAAGTCAAAGGACACCACTCTGATTAAGAAATTGGTGTGTGTGTGTGTGTGTGTGTGTGTGTGTGTGTGTGTGTGTGTGTGTGTGTGTGTGTGTGTGTCTAAGAAACATGCAAATATTCTGGGCTATAATTCTGATTGGCAGTTAGCTGAAAATTGAGAGAGTTTCAGAACAGAAGGAGTGCAGTACAATATAACACTACCATAAATTAGCAGAAAGTCTTCCATTATGCTTGAAACAGTCAATATGGGCAATGTACTATTAATATACGATTATAATTGTATGGAATTACTTTTGAGGAAAAAAAAAGTTAAAAAATTAGTATTAGTTGTGGCAAGTGATGAAAGCAAGCAAGCTTATATTGTATCAGACAAAAATCCCCTACACACTTCACCCATCCATACATTCCCAGAATTTGTCTAGTTCTTCAAATTAATTCAAAACATCCACTTCCATAACAACAGATAAAAGCCTGTTCCAACGATCAACCACCCGCTGGCTGAAGGCAAACTTCCGCACATCTGTTCTGCAACAATTCTTCTTAAACTTAAATTTATGCCCCCTCATGTGTGTAGGTTCAGAAAGAGGAAGAATGCAATTCAATCTCCAGGCACTGCAATTGGCAGAACTGAAGCCTTTTTTAGGCAAGAGCACCCTTTTACTCCCTTCACCCAAACTGATTGCCTTTCTCTGCACCCATTACAGCAGATCTACATCCCTCCATTTAGGAGGGATGTAGATCTGCTCTAACGGTAGATGTAGATAGTTAAGAAACACATAAATAAGGTTGTTATTGTTGTTATTTGGTTTTTAGGAGCATTAGCAACTAAGGCCATATTGCTCCGGGGATATGCGGTGGTCATTCCCTGACCTTTCCGCATCCTCTGTATTTGGTGGTCACGGGCTCGAACCCCGGTCTAATCAAGAAGCATGTGCTATGCACTGCTGCTCCTGCCCACCCGGCTACGTAGGCGTCATATAAATAAGGTCTCCAGCCCTATATACAATACTCAAGATGTGGCCTAACCTTGGCCTTGTACAAAGGGATAATACCTCTTTATCCCTGCTAGCAAAGTTTCTGTATATCACTGACAAAACCCATGAGCTGTCCTGGCAGGATGTATGCACTACTCTGAGAATTTCATATCTAACTACACAATTATCTCCACGTCTTTTTCATTTTCTACTATCCTGAAGTGTAGAACCGCACAGTTGACAACTTACTCTGCTAATCATTTGTGAATGTGATAGGTAGAACAGGACCGGGGTATGTCTGCCAGGGGGCAAAAGTTGATGATGTTGTAGAGCAGATATCATCTTTAGGGCAAAAAAGGTGATGTTATTGTACATATTGGAACTAATGACATTAAGAGTAAGAGCTCTGCAGCTTTACTCAACAAGTACAGGTCAATGTTGAAAAAAGTCGCGAGTTAGGGTTGAGGGTAGCCTGTGTGGACGCAGCTTATTGCCGCTCCTGGAACAGAGAAGTTTTTTCTGATTTATTTTCTGTTTTATTAGCTTAAATTGGCATATTAACTTATTTTCTAGAGTAGCTTTATATTCCTAGTTACGATACTTAGTTTAAAGTTTAACTTAGATAGAGATTTTGTAGGTATTACTTAGTATCGGTAAGGGTATCAAATTCACGTGTTACAAGTTGCAGCTCCAATGAACAAGCGGTTTTTTAACCATATTTAGCCGATTTATTAACCAATTGTTATATCAAATTATTATCTATAAGGATCTAGTCAGGATCCTTAGTTTATTCTAAATTGAGACAGCGAGATTTGGAAGTTAATCAATACTTAAGTGTCCGTAGAAGTACCATTCGTAAATTGCTGCCATTGTACACGATACAACATATCCCAAACTAGATAGTGTTAGCTAAGTATAGTATAGTGCATAATATAATATTGTCAATTAATCAGAAAATCTATTAATCTTGATAAACTTCATTGTCAATTAAATTGTACTTTTAACTATATATATATATATATAACGACTTAGATTACAAACGTAACAAATAATTAATACACAACTTGATATGGAAGTTATATAAGTGCACTCGTAGATAACACTCGATACTGAAAATAAATATAGAGTTATAACTGTGTTGGGATACAAGTTTAAGGTTTTAGTTTTGTACTGAAATTGAAATTTTATTGAAATTAAATCGAAAAAATGACTTAGACCAGAGCAGCAAAGCAAAAGGCTCAAGCTAATGGGAGTGCTGTGGCTCAGGGAAGAACTGAGGGGGGCAGTTGCCCTCTGAATTACAGCCTTTTAAAATGCACTGCTTGCTTGATGTTTGTGGAGCAATCGGGTACGGGACATGATACTGCCATGGAGGATGTCTTTGTGTGTGCACGATGTAAGGAGTGTAAGGAAATCAGGTGACAACTCAGCGTTGTTATGGGCCTATATGAGAGTTTGAAGGAGAGGGTGGATGCCCTCGAAGGAAATAAATTGAGGGGCCCATCAAGCTCTCAGCTGCCCACATCAATGCCAGAGCTTGCACTTGGTCACCATGCAACACAGAGACAATTCCCTAGGCAGAATGCGCTGGTCCCACAGGAACTAGTAGTTGTTGGTAACTCTATTGTCAGGGAAAAGGGGAACATGCTTTGTAAAAAGGATAGGTAGAACAGGACCAGAGTATGTCTGCCAGGGGCAAAAGTTGATGACGTTGTAGAGTGGATAACATCTTCTAAGGGCACAAAAGGTGATATAGTTGTACATGTTGGCACTAATGATATTAAGAGTAGGAGACCGGCGGAATTACTTAACAAGTACAGGTCACTGTTGAAAAAAAGAGTTGAAGTAGGGTTGAATTTGAAAGTGTCTGCAATTCTGCCCAGACATGATAGGAGGGAGTATATGATGAGAGCCTTGTTGATCAATTCAGCCCTGGAAAGTTTGTGCAAGGCTCAAGGGGTAGAATTTTTTTCAGCCTGGTCTGTACTTGTTAACAGGAGAGACTGCTTCTACAGGGATAGGATACGCTTAAATAGAAAGGGTGCAAGAATATTTGCTGTTCAGACAGTCGACAGCATCAGCAAATATGTGTCGAGTTAGGTGGGTAGGAAAACTGCTAGTTTGGGGGGATACAAGGAATAATAGATTAACAGTAGCCACTGGCAGAGTTGAAAGTGATTCCTGCACTGCTTCTATTGAAATGAGCAGCAGCCTGGAAATCAAGATGCAGGATATTTCAGAGACTGCTGGGAGTAATTGCGGAACAAGTAAACACATGGGTTGTATTAGGGCAGCTAAGAATAAGAACAGGTGCATGTATACTTGCATGTACACCAATGCTAGGAGTTTGGTAAATAAATTTGATGAATTTGAGGTATTGCTCAAAATATCAAAGGCAGATATCGTTGGGATATCAGAGACATGGTGTCACACTGATATAAGGAATGCAGAACTGGAATTTGGGGAGTACAATGTGTATAGAAAGGATAGACAGGACAGGTAGGGAAAAGGGGTTATGCTATTAGTTAAGAAACACATAAAATCCAAGGAAGTGAAGCCAGTCGACATCGATGGACATTGCAGTGTCCAGTCAGTTTGGTGTGACATAAGCATAGGGAAATCAAAATTGAGAGTAGGAGTGTGCTACAGGCCTAATGACTCTGATGAGCATAATTAGATACTGTATAATTAGATGAGTATAATTAAAGTCTTATAATGTGGGATTTTAATTTCCCAGATATTGACTGGAATTTGTGGGTTGGTCACTCACACACTAGCAAGGCTTTTGTGGATTTATTGGATGATTGTTTTCTACATCAGCATGTTCGGGAGGCAACTAGTGGGAGCAATACTCTTGATCTGATTATCAGTAGTGATTCTTCATGCATTAAGAATCTGCAGAGAAAGGAACCACTAGGTGGCAGTGATCACAGTGTGCTGAAGTGGGATTTACTCAAGGAGGTAACTACCATCAGAGGTAAAGGGAAGGGTGTTTGCTTCCGTAAAGGCGACTATGATGGTCTGAGACAGTATTTAAATTCTATACAGTGCGACCAACTAATGATGTTTCCAACAGCAAATTCAAAATGGGAAGCATTCAAAGAACTAATCTTGGAAGCTACCAGGCTTTACATACCAACCAAGAAATATTGTTCAAGGTTCAGGCCTAAATGGATGTCAGATGAACTAATGAGACATTCGGCAGAGAATAAAAATGCATGGGATACATACAAATTAATGGGTGACATGGAAGCCTATGATAGATATAAGTTGGTCTGAAACCAAGTCACAAAGGAGATTAGGCAGGCAAAGGCAGATTATGAGAAATCTTTGGCAAAGAATGCAAAGAAAAACAGAAAATAGTTCTTTACCTATTTAAACTCAAGAAGGAAAGGGATGAATCAGATTGGTCCACTGGATATTGATGGTTCAACAGTTGAGGATCCTGCTCAGGTGGCTAACAATATAAACAAGTATTTTGCATCTACATTAACACATGAGGAGCTATTCAGGAAGGGGAATGTCGTAGGTGAAGTAGACATTGGCAGTGAGCTAGATGATTTTGTAATAATTGAGAGGAAAGTGGAGGAGAAATTGTTGAGGATGAACATAAAAAAGGCACCCGGGGTGGATGGGATCTATCCAGTTATATTAAAGGAGGCAGCAAAGGAAGTAAGCAAACCCCTAGCCATAATTATGAGAGCTTCTTTGGACTCAGGGGAGGTACCCATAGACTGGAGATGTGCAAATGTAACCCCAATTCACAAAGGAGGATCAAAGGCTGACACAAGTAATTATAGACCTGTGAGTTTAACTTCTGTTCCAGGAAAATTAATGGAGGCACTGGTTAAAGAAGCACTGCAGGATCATCTAGACAAGAATTCAGTTATAGCTCAGACACAGCATGGTTTTATTAAGGGAAGGTCTTGCCTGACCAATTTTATTGGATACTCTGATGTAGTCACAAAAGAACTGGATGCAGGGAATAACTTTGATATTATATATTTGGATCTTAGAAAGGCTTTTGATACTGTTGCACATGGAAGAATGCTGCACAAATTGGAGCAGTGTGGCATTGGAGGCAAATTGCTGTTATGGATAAAGGGATGGTTGAGTGGCAGAAGGCAGAGAGTGGTAATCAATGGACACTGCTCAACATGGACTAATGTTATTAGTGGAGTTCCTCAGGGTTCAGTGTTGGGTCCGTTGTTGTTTTTGGTATTTATAAATGATATTGATGATGGTATATCAAGCTTAATGTCCGAGTTTGCAGACGATACAAAGGTTGGCAGGGTTGTTAAGGACACTACTAATGCTATGCTGCTGCAACAGGATTTGGAAAGGTTGAGCGGATGGGCTGAGAGGTGGCAAATGAAGTTTAACATTGACAAATGTAAAGTACTACATATGGGAAACAGTAACATCAGAGCAACATATCAACTCTGCAGTACTACACTGACAGTGGTAGAGAATGAAAAGGACCTGGGGGTAATTGTGCAGGCAGATATGAATTTCTCTGAGCAGTGCAGATGGTCTGGAAGAGTAGCTCATGGTGTCTTGTCAATGATATACAGGAATTTCTCTAGCAGGGATGGGGAGGTAATTATTCCTTTGTATAAGGCAATGGTCAGGCCACACCTTGAGTACTGTATACAGGTCTGGAGGCCTCATTTCAAGAAGGATGTAGAGCTGCTGGAATGAGTATAGAGAAGGGCAACAAGATTAGTGAATGGAACAAAGGTTTACTCTTACGAAGAAAATCTTAAGTTTGGCAAATTACAGAGTCTTTAGACTAGCCACCAGTGAGGTGATCTGATAGAGGTGTATAAGGTCTTGAATGGTTTGAGCATTATCAATGCCGATGGGATTTTTCCTCTTGCTCAGAATAATCACCTGAGAGGGCATAAATTCTAATTGAGGAAAGACAGATGTAGGATAGATGTGCGGAAATTTGCCTTTAGCCAGCAGGTAGTTGGTTGGTGGAACAGACTTCCATCACTTGTTCTTGAAGTTGATAGCCTAAACAAATTTAAGGCTCAGCTGGACAGGTATTTCGAACGAACAGAGGGGTGAAATGGGAGTGGTGTTTTTTTTTTTTTTTTTGGCTGATGCTAAATAAGCTTGCTTTCTTGCATTATATGCCTCTACTAATGCTAATAATGCTAATGCTAATGCTAATATGAAAGTGTCTGCAATTCTGCCCAGACACGATAGGAGGGAGTATATGATGAGAGGTTGTCAATCAGTTCAGCTCTGGAGAGATTGTGCAAGGCTCAAAAGATAGAATTTTTTCAGCCTGGTCTCTGCTTGTTGACAGGAGACACTGCTTCTACAAGGATGGGGTACACTTAAATAGAAAGAGTGCAAGAATATTTGCTGATGTTACTAAGGCAGAGTTAGGTGGGTTGGAAAACTGCTAGTTTGGGGGTATACACAGACTAAAAGGCTAACAGTGGCTGCAGGCAGAGGCAAAAATGATTCTTGCACTGCTTCCATTAGAATAAGCAGCAACCTGGAAAGCAAGGTAATGGAGATTTCTAGGACTGGTGGGAGTCATAGTGGAACAATTAAATACATGGGCTGTGTTAGGGTAACCAACAATAGGAACAGGTGCATGTATACTTGCATGTACACTAATGCTAGGAGTATAGTTAATACGTTTGATGAGCGGAGTATAGTTAATACGTTTGATGAGCTTGAAGTGCTAGTCAAGACATCAAAGGCAGATATTGTTGGGATATCAGAGATGTGGTGTCACACAGATATAAGCAATGCAGAATTGTAATTTGGGATGTACAATGTGTATAGAGAGGATAGACCAGGAAGGGAGGAGGGGTTATGCTGTTAGTTATGAAACACATAAAATCTAAGGAAGTGCATCCAATTGATGTTGGTGGACAATGCAGTGTTGAGACTGTTTGGTGTGAAATAAGCACTGGGAGAGGAAAAATGAGAATAGGTGTGTGTTCTAGGCCTAATGAAACTGATGAGTATAATGAACAGTTGTGCAGAGAAATAGAGTGGGCCAGTAAATCAGAATGTCTTATAATGGGAGATTTTAACTTTCCAGATATTGACTGGAACTTGTGGATTGGTCACTCGCACACTAGCAAGACTTTTATGGATTTATTGGATGACTGTTTTCTACAGCAACATGTTCGAGAGGCAACCAGAGGGAGTAATACTCTTGATCTGATTATCAGCAGTGAATATTCATGCATTAAGAATTTACATTCATTATAAAGGGACCACTGGGTGATAGTGATCACAATGTACTGATATGGGAATTACTTAAAGATGTAACTACCATCAAGGCTAAAGGGAAGGGCTTTTGCTTTCGTAAAGATAACTACAGAGGGCTCAGACAGTTTTTAAATTCTGTACAGTGGGATCAACTGATGATGTTACCAATGTTGAATTCTAAACGGGAAGTCTTTAGGGACTTAATTTTGGAGGCTACTAAGCTTTTCATTCCAACTAAGAAACACTGTTCAAGGTTTAGGCCAAAATGGATGTCAGATGAATTAATTAGGCTGATGGCAGAGAAGAAAAATGTATGGGATGCATATAAAGTATCAGGTGACACAGAAGCTTATGGCAGGTATAAACTATTCTATAATCATGTCACAAAGGAGGTTAGGCAAGCAAAGGCAGATTACGAGAAATCTTTGGCAAAGGACGCAAAGAAAAACAGCAAACAGTTCTTTACTTATGTAAACTCTAGAAGGAAAGGGATGAATCAGATTGGACCACTTAACATAGATGGGTTAACTATTGATGATCATGATCAGGTAGCTGATAAACGGAATGAGTATTTTGCATCTACATTCACACATGAGGAGTTATTCAATGAGGGAAGTGCCAGAAGTTTATCAAATGCTAATAGGGAGCTAATTGATTTTGTAATAACTGAGAGCAAAGTGGAGGAGAAATTTTTGAAGTTAAACTTAAAGAAAGAACCTGGGGTGGACAGGATCTATCCAGTTATATTAAAGGAGGCAGCAGAGTAAGCAAACCCTTAGCCATAATTAGGAGAGCTTCCTTGAACACAGGGGAGGTCCCCAAGGACTGGAGGTGTGCAAACGTATCACCAATTCACAATGGGGGTTCAAAAGGTGACACATGTAACTACAGACCATGTAACTAACTGAACATGTGTAATCAATGGACACTGCTCGCCGTGGACTAATGTTATTAGTGAAGTCCCTCAGGGCTCAGTGTTGGGTCCATTATTGTTTTCCGTATTCATAAATGATATTGATGATGGTATATCAAGCTTAATGTTGAAGTTTGCAGACGATACAAAGGTAGGCAGGGTTGTCAAGGACACTACTGACACTATGCTGCTGCAACAGGATCTGGAAAGGTTGAGCAGATGGGCTGAGAGGTGGCAAATGAAGTTTAACATTGACAAATGTAAAGTACTACACATGGGAAACAGCAACCCCAGAGCAACGTATCAACTCTGTGGTACTACACTGACAGTGGTAGAGAATGAAAGGGACCTGGGGGTGGTTTTGCAGGCAGATATGAAGTTCTCTGAGCAGTGCAGACGGGCTGCAAGGGTAGCTCATGGTGTATTGTCAATGATATATAGGAATTTTTCTAGCAGGGATAAGGAGGTGATTATTCCCTTGTATAAGGCAATGGTCAGGCCACACCTAGAGTACTGTATACAGGTCTGGAGGCCTCATTTCAAGAAGGATGTAGAGCTGCTGGAACGAGTACAGAGAAGGGCAACAAGATTAGTGAATGGAACAAAGGGGTGCTCTTACGAAGAAAGGCTTAAGTTTTGCAAATTACAGTGTCTGGAGACTAGGCACCAGCGAGGTGATCTGATAAAGGTGTATAAAGCATTGAATGGTTTTAGCATGCTCAATGCTGATGGGATCCTTCCTCTCGCTCAGAATAATCACCTGAGAGGGCATAAATTCAAATTGAGGAAAGACAGATGTAGGATAGGCGTGCGGAAATTTGTCTTTAGCCAGCGAGTGGTTGGTTGGTGGAACAGACTTCCATCCCTTGTCGTGGAAGTTGATAGCCTAAATAAATTTAAGGCTCAGCTGGACAGGTATTTTGAACGAACAGAGGGGTGAAGTGGAAGTGGTTTTTTTTTTTTTTTTTTGGCTGATGCTGCATAAGCTTGCTTTCTTGCATCAAATACCTCTACTAATGCTAATGCTAACTAACATGTAACTGTTAGTTAAACTTGTGTTCTCGGGAAAATAATGGAATCACTGGTTAAAGAAGCATTGCAGGATCATCTAGACAAGACTGCAGTAATAGTTAAGACACAACATTGGTTTGTTAAAGTGAGGTCTTGTCTGACAAATCTGATAGGATACTATGATGTGATCACAAAGGAACTGAATGCCAAAAATAATTTTGATATCATATTCTTGGATTTCAGGAAAGCTTTTGATACTGTTGCACATGGAAAAATGCTGTACAATTGGAGAGGTATGGCATTAAGGCTAAGTTTATACAATTAATAAAGGGATGGTTGAATGGGAGACGACAGAGAGTGGTAATCAATGTATACTGCTCTTCGTGGACAAATGTTATTAGTGGAGTTACCCAGGGTTCGGTGTTGGGCCCATTGTTGATTTGTATATTTATCAATGATATTGATAAAGGTATATCAGGTTTTAATGTCCAACTTTGTAGATGATACAAAAGTTGGCAGGATTGTTAATGACAGTAAAGAAAGTATGCTACTCCAACTGGATCTAGATAAGTTGTGCAAATGGGCTGAAAAGTGGCAACTGAAGTTTAACATTGACAAATGCAAAGTACTGCATATAGGTAGCAATAACCGAAGTGAAACGTACCAACTATGTGGAACTACACTCAGGGAAGCAGAAAGTGAAAAAGACCTGGGGTAATTGTGCAGTCAAATATGAAATTCGCTGAGCAGTGCAGACGGGCAGGTCATGGAGTCTTGTCAATGATATATAGAAATTTTGCTAGCAGGGACAGGGAGGTGATTATCCCGTTATACAAGGCAATGGTCATGCCATACCTAGAGTACTATGTACAAGTCTGGAAGCGTCATTTTAGGAAGGATGTAGAGCTGCTTGAACGGGTACAAAGAAGGGCAACAAGATTGGTGAGGAGAAAAAATAAGTGCTCTTACCAAGAAAGGCTTAAGTTCTGCAAATTGCAGTGCCTGGAGAGTAGGCACCTGCAAGGTGATCAGATTGAGGTGTATAAGGCTTTGTTCTTCCTCTTGTTCAGACTAAGAACCTGAGGGGGCACAGTTTCAAATTAGGAAAGATAGTTGCAGAATAGATGTGCGGAAATTTGCCTTTAGCCAGCGGATATTTGATTGGTGGAACAGGGTTCCATCTTTTGTTGTCGAAGCTAATAGTGTAAATAAATTTAAGGGTGCACTGGACAGGCATTTGGAAAGAATGGAGTAGTGAGATGGGAGGGTTTTTTCTTTTTTTTTTTTTTTTGGCTGATGCTGCATAAGCTTGCTTTCTTGCATTGTATGCATCTACTAATGCTAATGCTAACGTTAAACTTCATCTGCAATTTTTCAACCCATGGAATCAATTTCCTGGATCTTGTCAGAGTAGGTCACCCTGATTAATGTCATTAGCCCATCCTGCCAACTTTCATATCATCAGCAAACTTTGACATTAACCCTGATATATCTTCAACAATATCATTAATAAATACAGGGAATCCCCAACTTATGTAATACTCGATTTATGCAAATTCGACTTTACGTAAGTTTTTGCCAGCCGATGCAAATTTAAAAAAAAAAATCGTGGGAACGTATTTTGCATTTCGTATGAATAAATGGAGCTATTGTAAAAATATCATAATGTGAACACAATACCACGTATTTTTTTGCTAATTTGTTCAAAGACTTTGGAAGATGAAATTTTCACTATATAACTAAGCTATTTATCCCTCTAAAATGTAATTTTTATAATGGAAATGGTGCTACACTTTCATCGTTATCTTATGTTCCGTTATAAGAATCAATTTTGAATGCCTTTGCGATATTTTTCTAAAACACGATATTACTGGAGGTCACTACCATAAAATAATAAAAAAAATTTGCACTTTCGGGTTTATTGGGTTTTTCTGTTAGCGCAATCTATTATAAACAGATGGTAAATTCGATCTTATTGCATTTGCAATAATCCCGATAACTGGAATTGTGTGGCTTTTATGTTATTATGGTTAAATGTGCTCCTCTTCCACTGAAATTTTCAATCATATAAAAACCTAAATAAATTTTCAGAATCTTCTCTTCATTCCTATTTACTTATTACAATGATGAAGGGAAAGCGACCAATGGAAATTGCAAGTGCTGACAGTGCTAGGAAACAAAACTGATTTAGAAATGAAGATGATTAATTAAGAAGTATGAAGCAGGACAAAGTTTGTCATGCATTGCATGGAATTAGGTCTCGCTGCTTCAACAGTGAATACTATTTTAAGGGACAGTGCGTGTATAAAAGAACATGTTCAAGGATCAACATATTTCACACTGGGGCCAGTCCACCACAACAGTGATCACAAAACAGCATTCAGGTGCTGTATTGAAGATGGAAAAGCTATTAATAATATGGATGGAAAGTCAGATTCAGAAGCAATAAGTATTTATGAAGTTAATGATAAGTACAGCAAACCCCAAGCCAAGTTCGTGGCAAGCAACAGGTGGTTTAATAGGTTCAAGCATCGCGCTGGTTTCGAAAACATTAAGGTATGCAGTGAGGTCGCCGGTACCAATTCTGCAGCTGCAGAGAAATTTTGAGATGTGTTGGAAAAAACCCCTTCTAAATTTCCACAGCCCTCAACTTCCGCAGCGGCGTGCTTATCAGCTGGAGAGTTAATTCTGGCAACGATGCTTTTAAGGTAAAACTTCCTGACATTATGCCTGTCTCCTCACTCTTTTTGTAATTTTATAATTTTGATATTTTTGTAATTTTTTCATGTGCATGAGATAAAAAAATTGAATAATTCTATTTACAAGTTCGTCGAACATTTCTTTTTTGCTTCTATCAAATTCAGTGTGCATAGTTGCGAGTGAAGATTTTCTCGAAATGCTTATTTAGGGAAATTGCAACTTACATAAAATTCAACTTATGTAGCGTTCTGCGGAATGCAACCCTTATGTAAGTCGGGGAGTTTCTCTATTGAAATAACAATGGGTCCAGCACTGAACCCTGGGGGAATCCATGAAGAGCAAAACCTATTGACTAACCATTCTCAGTCCTCTTCTACTTATCCGCCCCTTTACCCACAGCAGTAACTTATCCTTAATGCCACATTGCTCCAGTTTATACAGCAGTCTTTTATGCATATCTCATGCCCATCAAAAAGACTTTTGATACTGATCAAAAGTCTTTCTGATAGTAAGTACATGATATCAAAATTATATTTTGCATCAATTTCCTTGGTCACTGCATCAGAGTAACCTATCAGATTGGTTAGATAAGACAGCCCCTCAACAAATCCATGCTGTGACTGCAGTATAACTGCATTTCTATTCAGATGGTCCTGCATTACTTCTTTAACCACTTACTCCATTTTGGAGTAAGTGGTTAAAGAAGTAATGCAACAAATTTTAAGGTAACAGTTCTGTAACTATACATATCACTTTTTTATCATCCCCTGAATTCAAGGATGCGCTCATAATTATGACTAAAGGTTTGCTTACCTGCTT
The DNA here is from genome assembly GCF_048544385.1 of Mastigoproctus giganteus. NCBI lineage: Eukaryota > Metazoa > Arthropoda > Arachnida > Uropygi > Thelyphonidae > Mastigoproctus > Mastigoproctus giganteus. The sequence continues at coordinate 177,367,282 of NC_143575.1, read as the reverse complement.
TGCTGTTTCCCTTAATACAGTTGTTTTCAACCTTTTTTTAATAACGGCACCCCTAAGTAATTTATTTTATTTTGCAGCACCCCTACTCAATTTTCTGCCTGTTAGATCCAATTCTCTCTCTCTGTATATATCCTTATACACAGATATATATATATATATATATATAAAATTAAAAAAATATATGTTATATGATATTTATTACAATAATATAATTATAAAAATTACATTTCATAATACAAATTATATATATATACAGTATATAATTTTATTCTTTATATAGAAGTACTAAGTAAACATCAATTACAGATCACCACAAAATTAAAAAGAAATGTATACCTTTTTATAATGAAATAAACATATAAATTAAAAAATAGTAATAAGTTTAAATAACTTAAACCCAAATTATGTGGCACACCCCTGGAACATTGTTACGGCACCCCGGTTACAAAGCACTGCCTTAATATGATTGGATTGATCTCATCCACCCCAGGTGTCTTTTTTATGTTCAGCTTCAACAATTTTAGTATTAGTATTAGCAAAAACCACACAGTGAAAGGAAGCCTATGGCTTATGCTGTACCAGCCAAAAAAATAATAAAATAAAATAAAAATTAAATAACAAAAAAAAAAAATAATAATAAATAAAATAATAAGAATAAAAATAATAAGAATAAAAATAATAATAATAAAATAATAATAAAACAAAATATAATAATAAAAAAATAATAATAATTAATAAGAGAAAAGGAAATAGGCAACCAATGCATTTCCCCCCTCCTGTAGGTAATTATCCAGCTGACCTTTGAATTTCCCCAAACTGTCAGCCTCTACCACCATTATAGGTAACTTATTCCAATAATTTATAACTCGCTGGCTAAAATAAAACTTCCTGCAATCCAGTCTAAACATCTTCCCCATAACTTGAAATTATGGCTCCTTGTTCTTGAATCATTTATAACCGTGAAAATTTTGCCCTCATTCATTTTACTTATGCTGCTCAGAGCCTTAAACACCTCAATCAAGTTTTCTCTAAGGTGCCTAGTTTCCAAACTCTGCAACCCACATATTCTAAGTCTTTCCTCATACGGAAACCCTTTTTCCGATCTCACCAGGCAAGTTACCCATATTTGGACCATTTCAAGAAGCATCAATGTCTTTCTTTAGGTGCAGTCTCCATATTTGAACACAGAATTCCAAGTGTGGTCTAACAATAGCCTTATATAATGGGATCATGAAGTCCTTATCTCTACTAGCAATTGTTCAATAAATCATTAATAGGACACCATAGGCCTTCCTTGCAACTAGTCTACAATGTTCGGAGAACTTTATGTCTGACTGTATCGTAATACCCAAGTCCCTTTACTCCACTGACCTGGCTTTAGTTCAACTTTGTCACATGTATAAGTTATTTTGAGGTTACTGTTCCCCAGTTGCAATACCTTACACTATGCTGGATAAGAGCATAGCTGCCATTTTTCTGACCATTCCTAAAGTCTATCTAGGTCATTCTGAAGAAGCTCTGCTCGGCAGTGATCATTAACTATACTACCAATCTTTACATCATCTGCAAATTTAGACATCATGTCCTCTATCCCTTCATCAATGTGATTTATGAAAATCAAAAACAACAGTGGTCCTAATACTGATCCTTGGGGAACCCTACTTCTTACATTAACCCAATCTGAGGAATAACCATTTATCACAACCCTCTGCCACCTGCCCTGAAGCCATCCAGCTATCCAGCTAAGGATTTTCCCTGTGATTCCAACCAATTCCAGCTTATAAAGTAATTGCTCATGTGGGACTAAGTCAAATGCTTTGATGAAATTCAAATAAACAATGTCAAAATTATTCCCTAAGTCTAGCTCTTGAGTGACCCTGTCAAAATAGCCAACCAGATTAGCTAAACATGATTTTCCCTTTACAAAACCATGCTGAGTATCCTTCTGAATTCCATTTCTATCTAAATGATCCTGAATGCCACCCTTAATCATCATCTCCATGATTTTCCCTACTACTGAAGTTAGACTAACTGGCCAGTAATTTCCCACTACACTCTTAGATCGGCCCTTATGTATTGGAGATACATTGGCACTTTTCCAATCAAACGGAATCACTCCCGCGTCCAGTGATGCTGTCATAATTAGTTTCACTAGTTCAATGCACTCACTTTCCGCCTCAGTTAAGACTATAGGATATATGCCATCAACCCCAGGAACCTTACTGGCCTGTAGGCTCGAAAGTATTTTCATTAAATACACATGTGAAATTTCAATATCATTAATTATATTTTTTTCAACTTCGCTTCCATAATATCTCATTGGTGTAAAGAGTTTTTCTTCTTTAAATATTGATGCAAAGTAACTGTTGAGTTCATCTGCAACTTCAGCTGGGGAATCTAATGTTATCTCACATCCATTACATAAGGGTCTGATCTGGTTTGTGCTTCTCTTCTTTGCATTTATATATGTGAATAATTCCTTATCCCCCCCCCCCCCTCTTTTGCTCACTTTGCCAGTGATTTCTCATAATCTGCCTTTGCCAGCCTAAACTTTTCTGTGGCACTATTACAGATCAATTTGCAGCTGTTATAGATCTCACTAGTTTTTACTGCTCTGTAACTTTTCCATGCCATCTTTTTCTGCTCAAGTAATCTGGCAACTTCATTATTCATCCAACTTGGAATCCTCCCCATTGACTATTTTTTTAATGATATATAAGCATTCAAGGCTTCTGTGATTAATGTTTTAAAGATATACAATAATTCAATTGTATTCGCTCCCTGTGAGATATCCACCCAGTTAATAGAGGACATATAGCATCTTAAGCCATTGCAATTTCCTTTCCTGAAATTATAACCCATTCCTTTGCCTTTAACTACTGCTACCGCTCTCTTCATCATTCACTGTAGAACTCCGTGATCACTTCCTGCTACTGGTTCCTGTACTGTCAACCCCAATTTATGTCATCTGGTTCACGGGTGATAATGAGGTCTAGAATATTCTTTTCCCTAGTACTTTCCCTGACATGTTGATACAAATAACAATCATCTAGATGATTTAAAAAATTTTGTCCCCCATGTGGAGTCCTTCCCATTTACTCCAATCAATTAGAGGTAAATTAAAATCACCCATTATAAGATATTCATTCTTACTTGCCCATTCCGTTTGCATGTAGAGGCTCTCATCATAATCTTCACAATCGCCTGGCCTGTAGATTAGTCTCACTAGTTCAATCAGTTTGGAAACAGTTTGCTTCCAACTATCTCATACTATACAGATTCTATACTAGGATGTGAAACTTCTGGATCTGGAAAAGCTTCCGTCGTGCTCAGGCTGCTTTTCATAAGAAGCATGACCCCACCATTACTTCTATTTGCCCCATACTTCCAAAAAAATTGTACCTACTGCACTGAATCCCTATTATGTCAGCATTACTTGTCCTAACCAGCTTTTCGAATTCACTCATTTTATTGATGACATTCTGACATTACTGTATAAACAATTAAGACATAGTGTTCTTGTATAGTTAACTACCCTGACACATCCCTTAAAGTTATTTAAGCTGGTTTCCCTGGTATTAGCTGCCTGCTCATTTGAAACATTTCTGCCCTGAGAACATCTTATTAATATGTTCTGTTGTGGTAACAAACAAGAACCCTTGAGATAAGTGTGAGGGTTACTTTGACCAATATTATAAGATAAATGCATATCTATATTACCCATGTCCCTGCAAACTAGCAGTTTCCCTGAACCTTTGAGGTATCCTCAATAATACTGGAAAAAACCCTTGCACCACCTTCGTTTAAATGTATCCCTTTTCTACAAAAAAGATTCCTTCTTCCTACAAGTGCAGGCCAAGCTGATAGAAAATTCCCCCAAAGCCTTGCAGAGTCCTTCAAGTCTTGAGTTAATCCACAAGGCATATAATCCCTCCTATTGTGCCTAGGCAGAATTGCAGACACATAGACATTGTGACCTAACTCACGGCATGTTTTCAGCATGGTCCTATATTTGGCTAACAAATCGTCAGATCGTGTATGCTTAATGTCATTAGTCCCCACATTAATGATAATATTCTCTTTATCTCCCTTAAAATCTGGCAGTCTGTTAGTGACATCATTAAGAGTTGTTTCCGGAAGACATATCCTGGTTCTAATATATATTTCCCATATATTTTTATTTACTTGGTTATTCTGTTCTGGGGTTCGAATCAGGAGTGCATCACTTGGTATGTTACTAGAGTCTTAGTCCCTGACGAGCTCCCAGTTACATTATTCTCGAGGGCAAGCACCCATTTTTTCAGTGACTCAAATTGTTCTAGCAATGCATCAAATTTTAACTTAAGATCAGTGCTGTTTTTTATGTTTGTTATTTAGTTTTTAGGAGCATTAGCAACTAAGGCCATATTGCTCCGGGGATATGCAGTGGTCATTCCTTGACCTTTCCTCATCCTCTGTATTTGGTGGTCATGGGCTCAAACCCGGGTCTAATCAAGAAGCATGTGCTACACACTGCTGCTCCTGCCCACCTGGCTATGGAGGCGCCAAGATCAGTGCACTCCTTACATCGGTGACAAAGAAAAGAAAAAAAGAAATTTTTCTTCTAGTTTCCTCTAGGTTATTACTAAATTTATCTTCCTGTTAGAGTTAGATAAATATCTGGCCTCCATATCCCTAGAGAATTCTTCATGTGTGAATGTAAATGCAAAATACTCATTCAGTTTCTCAGCTATCAGAACAGGATCATGAACAATCAAACCATCGATGTCAAGTGGACCAATCTTATCCATCCCCTTCCTTCTGGAGTTTACATAAGTAAAGAAGTCTTTGCTGTTTTTCTTTGCACCCTTTGCCAAAGATTTCTTGTAATCTGCCTTCACTTGCCTAACCTCCTTTGTGACTTAATTACAGACTAGCTTATATCTACCATAGGCTTCGGTGTTACCTCATAATTTATATGCATCCCATGCATTTTTTTTTCTCTGCCACGAGTCTCATTAGTTCATCTGACATCTATTTTGGCCTAAACTTTGAACAGTATTTCTTAGTTGATATGAAAACCTAGTAGCTTCCAAGATTAATTCCTTGAATGCTTACCATTTAGAATTTGCTGTTGGTAACATCATCAGTTTGTTCCATTGTATTGAATTTAAAAATTATCTGAGACCACTGTGGTCACTTTTACTAAAGCAAAAGCTCTTCCCTTTACCCCTGATGATACTTTTTCAGTGGTTCAAATTGTTCTAGCAATGCACCAAATTTTAACTTAAGATCAGTGCACTCCTTAAATCCCACATCAGTACACTCTGATTACTGCCACCTAGTTGTTCCTGTATCTTCAGATTCCCAATACATGACTAATCACTGCTGATAGTCAGATCAAAAGTATTAATCCCTCTGGTTGCTTCTCAGACATGCTGCTGCAGAAAGAAAACAGTTATCCAGTAAATCCACAAAAGTCTTGCTAGTGTGAGAGTGACCAACCCACATATTCCAGTCAATATCTGGGAAATTAAAATCCCCCATTATAAGACTCGGATTTACTGGCCCACTCTGTTTCCCTGTACAGTTTCTATTATACTCATCAGAGTCATTAGGCCTATAACACACTCCTACTCTCATTTTTGCTTTCCCAGTGCTTATGCTTTTATTAATGTCTCTTCTCGTTATGTTGGTAAATACTGAGCATTTCGGGATTATCGAAACTGAAGTCCTTACTCTCCAAAAAAAAAAAAAAAAAATAATATATATATATATATATATATATATATTTATAATTATATTAGTGATAAAAAAGAAAAGAAAGTTAAAACGACAGTAACTGTAGCTAATATTTATTTATGGGTCAGTGAAGTTGCAAGCAATCATGCAATACACCCATAATTTATATGCACCTCATAATTATAAAATATTAAAGATAATAGAAAATAATAGAAAAAGTAAATCAATCAAATAATAATACTATCAGGGACTTAAGAAAATGCAAAAAAAAAAAAAAAATTATTATCGCTTTTTACCGACAATCTAGATGACTTTAACTGGGGCCAACCACCCAGACTGAAGGCAAAAAACGACAAAAGGTTCTCTGTTTCTGTAATGATCAATATATGCTAAGTAATTTAAATCTAAACCAAATATAAATCAAATGTAAATAAATTTTAGAATTATTAGAATCAAATGTAAGAAATATAAGTAAAATATAAATGTAAGCATATATTAATCATCGTTGACCCGACAGAGAACATAATTTAATGATTAAAATAAGATTAAATATATAATACATATTTACTGTATCTAGGACATAATGTAATAGTCGTCAAAATGATATGTGGTGCCCCCTATGTGATGGATATGGTAAAAATAAACATAAATAAATATAAATTAAGTTAACGCAAAGAGAAACATGCAGATAGTAAAAGAAAAACTATTTATTTATATTTATTTTTACCGTATCCATCACATAGGGGGCACCACATATCATTTTGACGACTATTACATTATGTCCTAGATACAGTAAATATGTATTATATATTTAATCTTATCTTAATCATTAAATTACATTCTCTGTCGAGTCAACGATGATTAATATATGCTTACATTTATATTTTACTTATATTTCTTACATTTGATTCTAATAATTCTAAAATTTATTTAGATTTGATTTATATTTGGTTTAGATTTAAATTACTTAGGATATATTGATCATTACAGAAACAGAGAACCTCTTGTCGTTTTTTGCCTTCAGTCTGGGTGGTTGGCCCCAGTTGAAATCTAGATTGTCAGTAAAAAGCGATAATAATTCTTTTTTTTTTTTTTTTTTTTGTGTTTTCTTAAGTCCCTGATAGTATTATTATTTGATTGATTTACTTTTTCTATTATTTTCTATTATCCATAATATTTTATATATACAGCAGGCCCCCGTTATAACGCGGTTCGCTTTACGCTGATTCGCTATAACGCTGTTCTTATATTATAACCCGTATCTGACTATAACGCTGTCACAGATCACTATAACGCTCTTTTACAGATTACATTTTTGACATATTTAACGAAATCGTTTCATTTGATGGAGTCGATAGCTTGAAAATGAATATCAAAACAGCATTAAAACGTTTCCCACGCCGACTTGAGAAATTTTCCCACGCTCTGTGATATTTTCTCGCACGCTAATTTATTTGCAGTACAGTGACTTGTTACGTAGTTCCGAGATCAACTTTTAAAAAATGATCAAGTATATATTGCTTGTAATATTTGCGTTATATGCATTTATCCGAAGTCTAGTTAGTCATCACTCAGTACAGTATTAGACATCGTGCGTAACGGACAGTTTACTTGAACATTGTATCGTAATTAATTCAACCAACGCAGTTATATTTTCGAAGAGCTAATAATGACCGACAGGAATGAAAATGCAACAACGTCTGGGCGCAGTACGAAGACTATAAATGTAAGAAAAAGACTGAATTTGAAAATTAAATTAGACGTTTTGAAGCGAATCGATTCCGGTCAACGACAAGCGGATGTGTGCCATAATTTAGGACTCGCAAATTTAACTGTAAGAACAATTATGAAAAAATAAAGAATTAATTTTAGCAGCGGGAAAGATAGCTGTTCCACTGCAAGCAACTAGGACTAGACCGGCTATTAGGATTGAAATGGAAAGACTAATTTTTTTGAAGATAATATTCCAATGCAGAATTCAGTTAAGTTAAATATTAAAAAGAGAGAGAGAGAGAAAGAGATTAGCCAATACGATGATCTGAAGAAAACTCGCCTAAAAAAAAAAAATGTGGAACCATTTAAAACTGGTAGAATAGATTTAAAATCCCGGGAGAAGCCGCTAGTGCAGATTAAGGAGCCGAAACTTTCAAAAAAGAACTTGTTAAAATTATTGAAGAGGGGTATTATGTGTTATACTTCTCAACAAGTTTTTAACATAGATGAAGCAGGACTTTTGTGGAAACGAATGCCTAAAAGAAGTTTCATATTGAAAGAACAAAAAACATGCCAAGTTTCAAAGCGGCGAAGGATCGGTTGACTTTATTGTTGGGTGGTAACGCTGCGGGCCATTTAAAATTAATACCCCTTTTAGTTTATTTGGAAGAGGGCCAAAGTTCAACTCAAAATCCACACATTTTTCATGATTAAATTCATCCATTAAATTAAATCAATTAAATTCATTATTTTAATTGGAATTTTGTTTACTTTTGAGATGCAAGTAGTTACCACATAATTATATGTATGTAATGCAGAATATTTTATATGGGCAAATATTTGAATATTAAATATTTTGACCGACATTTGTGCATCTTTTCATTACCGTTTATTATTGATTAGGAAATATCCTATGGCACCGACCGCAGCTCACAAATACATATGTTACCTTATGGGAAAGCGGCGCTCGCTTAGCTCGGATTCACTTAGCGCTCTGTTTTTCCGGAACGAATGATCAGCGTTAAGCGGGGGTCACCTGTATATATATATATATATATATATATATATATATATATAATAAGCAACTAATAATACTATTAAGACAACTATATAAGAGAAATATACTGCATTACCTTTTATCAGTGTTCTACCAACAAAGCTTTCTGACCAAGGACCTTTTCCACCTGAACTATATGCCTGCACTTTAACAGCATATGTAGTATTAGGATGTAAGTTGAAAAAGCTATAGCTTATAGAACTAATATTATATGCATGAATTACTTTCTCTGTAACAAGATTTGACAAATGAATTTCATAAAGCCACTGCTGCCAAGCTCCTTTACCTGAAAGAGAAAATATATGACCACTGAATTGCTAAAATCATTTAAATATATCTATTACACTGAAATGGAAATTTAAGCAAATATCCTTCTACAGTTTTTTTTTTTTTTTTTTTTACTTAAATGCATGCTATTTTGGATTTGATCTAATGGACAAACCAGAAACTAACATTACTGATGAAAATGCATTAAACATCAAAACACAAAGCATGTCCCACAGTAAATAACAGTGCATTTAGCAGAATGTGAAAAACGGGTTAAAGGTTGCCTTCTAGTAGTGTTTTTTTTTTACAATTTGTGACTGTTGTAGAGAAGTGTTACAGTTGCATTCAAAGTGAGCACTCTATCTCTCTATGTACACAACTGCCAATAAATCATAAGAAGAAAAAGAAAAAAAGACCATCATCCATTCTAAATTCCAATTCTCTAGCTATTTTGTCAAGTTGTGATGCAATCTCCAAAATAAAGTCCACTTTGGTATGCTTTGTGTGGTATATGCAGTGTTCTCCAGTGGTCCCACAATTCTATGCTGGTGATGCCACAAGTCTCACCTATCCAATTCAGTACTTATAAACTATTCATCCACTATTCACAGATTCACGTGCTTACCTACCAATTTAGGAAAGCACATGAATCTATGATAACTATGACAATATCACATTAAGTAGACATCTCATATGAATAAGTATCATTAACAGAGCATCTTTCAAGGATTAAGATGGCACTGTGCTGGGAAAGTATAGGTAAATTAGTGAAGGCTGTGAATTATGTTTCACTACAGACGTTGAAATAATTTGAAAACTATATGAATTGCTTAATTCATTATTTCATCCTGGAGATGCAATGGTCCTTCCTGTGTCAGAAATTTTGGCCATTGCAGCTTGGCCTGATCACATCAGACACCAAAATTATACACGAATCTATCTAAATTACCAATATTATTTTATACCCTAGTTCCAAATTAGACATATCTGTGGTGAGAGACCATATTTGGAATACTTTGTTGAATTCATATAAAAAAAAAGAAAGCTAATGAGGATAAGGAAGGGAGGCAGTTAATGAGGATATATTTGATATTAACTGAGTCTGTCAATAGGAGCACTGAAGAGGCCTTTTTGTCATAAATAAGAAAAGATAACTTAAATGGAAATAACTGATAAAGAGTCTCTCCAGCATTGGCTCTCTTTCCATCTGTAGTGGCTGAAATATGATTCGCACAGTTGTGGTTCATTTCTAATCTGTAGAGTTCATTATTAATTTGGGCTTGCCATAAATGAAACCACTGAGCTAAGAATGTTGCTTGTATAACATTTTTATACTCTCTTTACAGCACTTGAAAAGGTAGTGGGGTTACTCCATCTCATACAAATTGTATCAGATACTTCTTGTGTTGAAATTTCTAGACATGTTTTGTATATGGTGATTTTACCATATACATGAAAGAAGTTACAAAACCGGCACATGTACAGTTTCTCCACTTAATCAACTTTTTCCAGAACAGAATGGAATTCATGCAGGTTTATGCATCGCTTCATGTGGTCCAAGCAACTGTTTAACTTATAGTTGAGGCTATGTCATGTAGCAGCTGAAATTGAGCTCTTGAAAATGGATAAGTTTTTTTTTTTGGAAAATTTTGACTCTTTTTACATTATTAAACATACTAAATTGTGTTTAATAAATAGTTTTAATTGTCCTAATCATCTGCAATAACTTATTTTTGAATTCTGCTAAGAGTTTAACAAGTTACAACTCGATATTCATTGGGCCTTTCTTAGCTGTAATCTTAGCATGAACATCATATCTCATAACTAGTAAGAAGTAGGGAAGTACATAATATAATTGGCGCCTCCATAGCCAGGTGGGCAGGAGCAGCGGTGCGTAGCACACGTTTCTTGATTAGACCAGGGTTCGAGCCCGTGACCACCAAATACAGAGGATGCAGAAAGGTCAGGGAATGACCACCACATATCCACGGAGCAATATGGCCTTAGTTGCTAATGCTCCTAAAAACCAAATAACAAACAAACTAACAAACATTATATTAGTTAAGTGCAGTATTTCAAGTTGGAGAAAATAAATAGTTCAAAGGAAACTTTAGTTAACTGCTGTGTTTTAAATTGTAAATAAATAGGTCAAAGATACTAATCACATAGTTTAACTTATTTTTGTATTTAGCTAAGCATTTAGAAAGTCAATAGTATCATTTAGAAATGTCAAAGTGTAGTAGATACTGCTGTTGGATATTCTAGGAACAGTGTAGCATTATTATGCTGATTAAATTAAATTTTGACTAAAATCATTTCTCAAACAAGAGTAGCAAAGCAAAAAGCTCAAAGCAGCTGGAATGCTTCAGCTGGGGAAATAATCATCAATGGCAGGTCTCTTGTGAATCAGACCTATATACAGAGTGCTACTTGTTGCCGCCTTTTTACATGTTATTTGTAATGGGAACATTTGACCCCAGGGGGAGGGCTCACATCTGGTGAGTATGGGCTTGGCAAACCCAGGATCCTGAGCTGGATATCATCATTCTTCTCTTTCTTGCTTTCTTGGTGATTCCCTTCTACTTCTGACTCTCTCTCTCTCTCAGGGTAACACAGGAATTTTTTTTTTTTTTTTTTGGCTGATGCAGCCTCAGTGCAAGGAAGCCTCAGGCTTCCTTGCACCTTAAGGCTAATAATGATAGCCAAAGGGGATGTGTATCTGCACACTTTCATTGCAGAGAGTACTGAATAAATTCAAGGGAGAACTAGACAAATTCTTGGAGGGCATGAATGATGAACTTTTTTTTTTTTCTTTTTGGCTGATGCTATATAAGCTTACTTTCTTGCATCATTTTCCATTATTACTGCTACAATCTTAAAGTCAAGAAAGGTACAGGTCCTGCCATTTTATCTCTTGTTCTCAAAACCTGTGCTCTTACTGAACTTACTTGCTCTTGTTCGGTGCCACATTTTTACACATTGTAATTCCACTGGTGTTTTTCTTTCTTCTTGGAAATTTGTTCATATCCAGCCAGTTCCTAAAAAGGGTGGCAACTCCCTCCTCCCAATCACCGCACCATTGCATTCACCTCTACTCTTTCCAAAGTAATGGAAAAATCCATCAACTACCAATCCTTAAATTATCTTGAAACCTTCAATCTGATCAATAATCACTAATATGGATTTTGTCACTTTCAAACTACTACTAGATTATATTCATCTTTGGACAAATTTGATAAAAAAAATCTGGTGAAAGATTTTGACATTTCTTAAGGTTTCTGATTGTTTGTTATGAAGGTCTTCTAAATAAGCTCCTATCTTATGGGCTGCCCACAGTTTTTTACAACTGGATATTCACTTTTCTCCTTGAAGCTCACTGTGGGTGCTAGTAGATGGCACCCTGTCTTCAAACTTCTGCACTAATAATGGTATTCCCTAGGGTTCACTTCTTTCTCCCATTCTTTTCCTTTTGTATATTAATGCCCTTCATCCATTTGAAATCATATCTATAGTTTTCCTGATGACAGCAAAATATATTTCACTTTCCAGTTTGAGAAACCCTGACTTACACAAATGGCAGCAACTTCTTGAATAAAAAACAATTCCTTAAATGCTGATCTCTAGGTATTCACCAATGGGGTGAAGAAGTCTTAATTAACTTCGATTCTTCTAAAACTCGGTCTTCTCTTATTTCTTGAAAAGGTGTCTATTGCTCCTATGCTCCATCTTCGGTATGCACGGTAATATGGGTTCTAATACTTTTTGTGATTTTCATGCAGTGAAGATTCTCATTTTTTTTCTTTTGAAAAAAAATGAGAATCTACACTGCATGGAAGATGACCATTACATTATCGAACATGATTTTTACCTCCAGCAAACCAATGGTTGTGTCTGGTAAAGTTTTACGTATAGAATTTAAAATCAATCATAAAAATTTCCTATCATGTCTCAGTTTTAAGATATAGATAGATAATTGGATTCTGTACAAAGATATCATAATTGTTTGAAATACAATTTTTAAACTTATTAACTTTTGGTTGGTTAAGCAAGTACATCATTACCGTTCTTACAATATAGTATATTTTGATGCACTTTTCCAGACAAGTCAGTATTTTTATTAATTTTATTATACATAATTTTATTTTATTTTATTAATTTTATTAACTGTTCAATATATAGTGCAATAAATGCATTGTTATATAGTGTATGATAAACTACGCTACAAGAATTCACCTTCTGTTCAAATTTACCAATTGCTTTTACTGTTTTTAGGTTAATGCATTGTTAAAATGGAGAAGATAAAGCACAGAACATGCATCAATCACCCAGATAACTTCTGCTACGTTTGTGGACACTTAACCCCAAAAACTCAGAGGAAGAAAACATACAATGTCACAAAAGTGACATATTCATTGTACTTCGGCTGCAAGATCGGTGACCAAGAAAAAATTTGGGCTCCACATGTGTTGTATTACTTAAGGCTATGGTTATATGGCAAGCTGAGAGCATTACCTTTTGCCATCCCTATGGTGTGGTGCGAGCCCAAGAATCATTTCGATGACTGCTATTTCTGCATGACAAAAATAAAAGGTATTTCCAAAAAGAGCAAGCACTGCATCGAATATCCAAATATTCCATCAGCAATTAGGCCAGTGCCACAAGGTAAAGAACTGCCAGTACTTGTTTCACCAAAATCTTGGGGTATTGGAAGTAGTGATGAAGGTACAGAAGAAATCATTTTACCAGATGTCACAGAACCATGTACCTCACATGATTTGGACTATGAGCCAGAAAAAAGAAAAGGCCCCACCCTACACTGAACAAGAAGAATTAAGCATCTTGATCAGAGACTTGGGCTTACCCAAAGAGAAGGCTGAATTACTTGGATCCAGATTACAACAGTGGAACTTACTCGCCAAAAGTACCAAACATTACAATATAGCGTAAGCGAAATTAAGAGTTTTCAAGATATTTTGCAATGGAAAACAATATGTGTGTCTGCAAAGACATCGTTGGTCTTGTGCACAAACTGGACATTGATCACAATACCTCTGAATGGCATTTGTTCATTGATGCATCAAAACTAAGTTTGAAAGCAGTATTGCTTCATAAAGGAAATGCTTTACCATCAATTCTTCTTGTTCATGCTGTTTGCCTGAAAGAAACTTTCGATAGTATGTCTCAGATTCTTGCTGCTATAAGTTACAATGACTATGGTTGTAATATTTGTGGTGATCTCAAAGTGACTGGACTGCTTGTTGGGTTGCAAGGTCGTTTCACTACATACTGTTGTTTCCTGTTTGTGGTATAGTCGTGCAACAGCCAAACACTACGTCGTACAAAACCGGAACAAGAGAGATGAATATATTCCTGGCAAAAGCAATGTAAAGTATGTTCCATTGGTTGATCCACAAAGGGTTTTTCTTCCTCCTTTATACATCAAGCTTGGACTTATTAAGAATTTCACTAAGGCACTGGATAAAGAAAGCAGAGGATTTGCATATTTACTGAAAATGTTTCCAAATTTATCTCATGCAAAGCTAAAGGAAGGAATTTTCATAGGTCCTCAAATACGAAATCTGCTAAAAGATGAAGAATTTCAAAGAAATCTGACTGACATTGAACTGGCTGCATGGAGAT